>NW_006436282.1:14991013-15058654 GCF_000325575.1 Pteropus alecto
GAGGGAGGGAGGAAGGAAGGAAGGAAGGAAGGAAGGAAGGAAGGAAGGAAGGAAGGAAGGAACGTAGGAAGGAAGGAACGTAGGAAGGAAGGAACGAAGGAAGGAACTTAGATGAAGATAGCTGGCCAGAAAAATACGAACCCACTGTATGACTGTTTTTCAGTGAGTACACTGAATTGCTGTGGTCTTTGGCCACCATCACAAGGAACATTCCTGTTGCAGTCCTCCTCCTTTACACTTGAAAATACTGAATGATGAGTTGAGAATGGCCACAGGCTCCATCGGTGAATGAATAGAGGTGTGGCTCGAATATTTCTATTATAAATTCCTTAGGGGTGGATAGAATCGTGCTCTGAGTGTGTGCATGATCCACTGGATAGACACTGCACCTGAACCAAGAAATTGAGAATTAATTTGTCCTTATGGAGAGAAGCCAGAGTCAGATGCTTCATCTAAATATGCCAGTCGGCTCTTCCTTGGTTGGCAATTCATAGGGAGAGGATATAAAGGGCATATCTATTATAGCAGACATTTAAGAGACTAGTCCATCTACGTTGGAACTGGATTTGTTTCGAGATGAATAAATTCTGATAAAAAAAATATTAGTATTATGTTTTGGAATTTTTATAGGTATTTATCACATGCCTTCATTGCAATAACTATGATCTTAGTATCATCCTCTTGGTACAAATGGAGAACCTGAGACTCAGAAAGCTTAGGTAGCTTTTCTGAGTTTCTGCAGTTTTGAACTCAAGTCTTCAGACTCCGGTTCTGGGCTCTTTCCACTGAAATACGAGGACTCCGTAGTGACATTCAATGTGGTTGCATTGATAAGTGTGTTTAAATGCACTGTTAGAGCTACGGAATCATACAGGATTCAAAGATTATTTTATCTCTGCATGTGCCTGTCGGGTTGGAGCTTGGGAGTACCTTTGGATAGATTGTTCTCAGACATGTATCAGTGCAAGGGCAATGCTGACTTTGTACAATTTCTCTAATTGACTTTCTCATTGGACTCCAGTGCATTCATTAGCATATATCAGAGGCTATAGGACTTCCCCGAGAACCTTTGGTGACAGTTGTTTACATGTTCAGCATTGACGTAGAAGTCAAGTAAACTTTCCAGGGCTACTGTAACCAGCATGTCCAAGGCTTCTCTTGAAGCTGTTGCTGTTGCTCCCACCATCTCACTGCTGCCTCCTTCTCATCATTCGTGTCCACAGAGTAGGTTGGTTAGCAGCCCTGGCTGAAGGATGTACCCTATTCCAGGCACTCCTCATACCATCGTCATTTTATTTTTTCTTTAGAGCCCTTTAATTAACATATTTGTTTTCAAGCCTGTATTCTCTGTCTCCACACTAGAATATAATCTCTTTGAAAGCAAGCCCCTTCTCTATATTATTTACTGTCACATCCCAAGGACTAGAATCATGCCTGGCATGGAAACAGATTCTCAATAAATATCTGTGGAGGGAATGGATGAGGTTACATTTATATGAATGCCTCTGATTTTGATATTCTGAGCCCCTCAACTGAAGGCAGCCCAGTCCTCTCTGATGGTGACTCTTCCCAGATATTTCTAGTAATCTCTAGGGGTCCTTCCATCTGCTTATGAATCCATCTTCTTACTTTCTGCTGCTGGCCAGTGCACTAAAACCGAGATGTTCACCTCAAAGCTAAGCTCTACATCTGATAGTTGCTTTCTTAGTTTTCAGTGAGTATTTTACTACTTCTGGAACTATCTTGATTCTCATGGCTTGTGCCAGCTCAGCTGTTTCTTTTGAAGTTAGAGAGTGGGCACATCTCTCTGTGGTATGGTCAGCAAGAGGTGTCCCATAGGGCTCCAAAGTGTTATCGACCTTCCATTTCATATAAAAACTGCTAGAATGATTGCTTGAAGGTGAGTTCTTATATCTAGAAACATCCACACTACAGAAGCCATAGGCTTTATTGCTTAAGAGCATTATGCTGGTTTCCTACGTGCATGTGTTAGAATAAGTAGCCCACACACCTATGCAAAAACTCACACTTGATGCGGTGATACTAAGATGTATGCAGTTCCAATGGCGCTGTCAAGAAAATTCTCCCAGATATTTTCTGGTGCTGTACCCCATGGTCCCCTTACACAGCTGAGATACTTTGATAGATGCTTGGGTGTTAGCCTTTCACACGAGGCAGACACTGGGATGTCATTCTTATACCCACTCAGTGGTTTCATATGTGCTAGCCTTATATCTCCATGTATGTTGTTAGCGCTTTTGAGAACTAAACATCCTATTTTTTTATTCTGTTTTCCCAGTGCCTGAATATATAGGAGCTGATCATTAAATACTGGATAGTATTTGATGATTCATGCATTTGCATATTATGTTCAGGAAGCTCCAGCAAATAAACCTGAAGTTGTGTAACCTGCTTCAGCTACATTCACACTCATCGTTTAAGGATATTACATACATAAAATATATACATGTTTTAAGCTAATCGGTTTAATCATGGGCCAGATCAGAAGAGACGAGAATGCAGCTGAAAATTTGCTGTTCATCCGCCTTTGGCAAGGTCAGAGCCGTGACTGAACATGCTGACTCTCCTTTGCCTTCCTCCCACCACAGGCCCAAGTCTCTTCTCGTTCTTGTTGAAATTTAACTCTAGTTCTCACGACTGTTTTAGACCACCACCAAACCCCACGCCCACCTCCATCATCCCTGACCACAGTCTTCCGGGATTTGAGGAAGGATTCTAAGAAACATATTCCGCTCTTTTTCTTTCTTTTTCACACACACAGCGTCTGTTTTTAACACAAGCCAGACCAGCTTCCCCCGTAGCTGGCCCGTGGACACTGACACTGAGCTGCTCCTCATGCCAGCGTGTACGTCATCATCTTGTAACCATCAATCTAGATCCTTTTCCATTTTAAAATAAACTTGAAGGATGACATACTTATAAGAAAGTGCACACATCTTAGGTATTAACTTTGATATATTTTCATAAAGTAACTAGTTAAGAAAGAATATTACCAGCATACAGGAATCACTCCTCAGGTTAATCATTATCCATCTCTAAAGGTAACTATGTCTCTCATCCTGACGTCTAGCACTATAGATAAATTTTCCTTGTTTTAAAATTTTATATAAAGGGAATCAAAACGCATTTTTTGTATCTGGACTAATTTGCTCAAAATTGTTTGCGAGATGGATCTATATAGCATGTAACAATAGCTTGTCAATTCTCGTGTAATATTCCATTGAATATATAAGTCATGATTCATTTATTCATTCTATCTTTTTACTACCACAACTTTTTTGTGTTGGGTATATAACTAAGAGCAGAATTTTAAGTTTGCCAAAAGAAGACTTGCAGATTTAAAGATGGAAGGAACTTTATTTGCAAAGTGGTACAAAGAAGTCAGACTTCAGAAGGCCCACAAAAACAAAAAATCAAGAGGTTAGTTAAATAGGAAAGAAAACAACTTTCTCACATAATTATCATATTCACAAACATGGCCTGTTTTTAGATACTAGCATCGCAAAAAAATCAGGATAAAGGGGTTTTTGCAAGGCAGGCAAGCCAAGGCTTATAGGAAATGTTCAAAGTTTCATTTATTTTGAGTCCCAGAACCACACAGGTGAGCCTATTATTTTTGCAATCTCTCAGGGTGTAAAGTATTTTGTCATCTCTGTGTAAGTGATACATACGCTTATTCATTATGGTAGCAGGACAAAGTGTTAGTTATGCTTTAACAAGTATTTATACATTCAGCTTTAGCTGACACTACCAAGTAGCTTTTCAGGGCGACGTTACTAATTTACACTTCCACCAGAAGTGTAAGTTACTTTCAGTTGCTCCTCATCCTCACTACTCCTGATATTGCTTGCATTTTGCGTTCAGCCATTCTGGTGAGCATGGAGAGGTGTCTCCTTGCTGTTTATGTTTGCCTTCTTCTGCTTTCCTGTGACCACTTGGTTCTCTTTTGTTTAGTGCCATTCAGTATTATCCATTTTTATGTTGGGTTGTTTGCTTGTAATTGTTATGTTGTAGGAGTCCTTTATATTCTGGGTGTGAATTCTTTGTCTGATATCTGTAGTGCAAATAATTTCTCCAACTCTGGCTTACCTTTTCTGTCCGTTAATAGTGTCTTTTGATGGCCAGAAGTTCTTAATTTTAAAGTAATCCAATTTATCTTTTTTCCTTTTATGATTAGTGTTCTTTGTGCCCTGGTTAAGAAATAGTCGCCTATTCCAAGGTCATGACATATACTCCTAAGTTTTCTCCTAAAAGCTTTATTTTTTTACCTTTCACATTTAGATCTACAATCCAACGAGAATTGAATTTTGTAGATGGTGTGAGATAAAAGGTTCAACATTCATTTGTTTCCAAATGGATATCTAGTTGACCCAGCACCATTTATTGAAAAAAAAAATAATTGTTATCCTTTCCCCATTGCACTGTAGTGTCAGCTTTGTCAAACCTCAGGTGACCCTATGTGTTTGGATCTGTTTCTGAATTCAAATCTGTTCCATTGGTTTATTGTCTATCTTTATACCAATGCTAATTTACTAGTCATTACTACGTCTGGTAGTTTAGTTCTTCAAGTTATATTCTTCTTCCAGGTTACATTTGGCTATTCTTAACCCTTTACATTCTGCATACATTTTAGAATCAGCTTTTCAAATAACACACACACACACACACACACACGCACACCTGCTGAGACAGTGATTGAGACTGAATTGACTTTATAGATCAATTTTGGTAGAATTGATATCTTTATGTTTACTATTCAGTCTTCTAATCCATCAACATGGTATATGCCTCAATTTACTTTAGATACTTTTAAATTGATCTTAATAATGTTTTCCAGTATTTAGTATTGAACTTGTAAATCTTTTGTTTGATTTTCTACCAAGCACTTGATATAGTTTATTATTTTATAGGTGATATCATTTTTAGTATTTATTCTCTATGTTTTTTATTGTTGGCATGTAGAAATACAATCGATTTTTGTATATTGTGTCTGAATGTGATATCTTTTTCTATCTTTTCACTTTTAGTTTTTCTGTGTCCTTATATTTAAACTGAATCTATTGTAAGAAGTCTGTTGTTGGGTTATTTTTTAATATTCAATTTTACAGTATTTATGTGTATCTAGTGTATCGTGGAGTTTTGAATCTTGCTTATTTTTGCTCAGGACAGTACATACAAATACACACAATTCTTTGATATGACTACATGTTAAGTAGGATGATAATGGCACCTACTTCTGTAGGGGTTTTGTGAGAAATAAGTTTTTAATTTTTAAAAATGTACAATACTTAAAGTATAGTTAATACTCAATAAACTAGTAATTATATCTTTTATTACAGAAATTTAAGTTTTTTCATAAATCTTCGCTATTTCAAATGATCAGCCACAAATACCGCTGTACTATCGTGATATATCATGCTGTTATCTCCATAGTATTCTTCAGCTCTGTTGTTAGATATGCATATTTATATTTTTCATAGATAATGACAAGTTTTCTCCTGTCACCTATTAAATACATTTCTTTCATGAATCATCCTAGAAAACGTATTTGTAGTAATAACTTCACAAATTCCCTAGTACTTATATGCAACTCTCTGATTAGTTTATGTTTAAGAAAACTGATCTGCCCTTCTTGATAATAGCTACCATTTATGGAGCACTTATACATATCAGTTACCATAGAAAGGTTAAATTACTTGCCCAATATCACATAATTGGTAAATGTTGGTCAAGAATCAAGTGTACTTTGGTCTAAATCTAAAGACTGTGCTCTTGAATATTATGCTATGATTTTCCTATGTGCGAATCTGTCTTTTTTTATTCTTACAATAAGCAAAGATTGAAAGTGAAGTGGTCAAAAGTCACATTAGAGATGGCTCCCTAGTTTATAATCTAAGATTTAATTGTAAACTTCTTATCAGCAATAACTATGCCTCTGACCTTTTTTCTATTTCCCAAAACACATACATAGAAGAAAAAAAAACAATAAATACTTACTGCCTGACTGACTGACTAATTCATCTGACCACACGGGTTCTGCAGACTGTGGCTATAGACACCTCAAATGTTGTCCTTGAACAAATACTTTAACATTTCTTTTTTCTTAACAAAAACAAACAAGTCTGTGACTCTGTGGCTGTATTTGTAAGTGAGAGTGAAAAATAACATACATTACCTATAAGTAAATCAGATCGTTAAATAGCAAAGCACGTCACAACATAATTCTACCAATAGCTGCTACTTCCTTACGTAATTGAGGGTTTGCCTTCCGCTAATCATGACCTAGGTTCTCTTGATAATCCTTCACATTTACCTTGGCTGATTGGATAAAAGAGAGCTGAGCCATCGCCCCAGGACTCTTATCACGGTTCTTCTTTATGTCCAGGTTATCATCTCTGCTGGACATATTGGTCTTCAGTAACCTGCTTAGTCAGAAGTAACTTAATTTGTTGACAGCAACAACAACAAAAATATTTCTCTGTCTCTTTCCTTGAATCAATAGGGTTTTCCCATTTTTATGACGTAAACCTGCTCACCCTCACCAAGTGGCATCTAATATTTTGAGCTATAGCATTTGTCTCTAAATAAGCTTTTTAAATCAGTTCAGGAGACATTATGCATCACATATGGAGCTGAAAAATAATGTTCACCAGCTTTCCAGAGGCTTGGCTATTGCATTATAAATTCTTGCAGTATAGGAGGGCGGTAAGAGTAGTTTCAGGTCCCACCCTCTCTTTACCATCTAGAGAACCCTGCATGTTTCTTGCTTGTTTATAATAGTATTTTTAATCATTGTGTCACTCAAGTATGGCAAGTATTGATTTGGTATCTAAAATACTTCATTATTCTGGAATAATTTTTCTATTTCATTAGCATCCACAAAGGTTGCTAATTTTAATCTTGAGGAATAAAATGAAAATTCAATAGCAGTGATGATTGGCACAGGTATGTTACTCCTACTCTATAGTTTTCCATAAAAAATTGAGAACCATATCCTTTTTCATCCAACACAATTTTGATAGGTAGAAGTAAAATAATTTGCTCATCATTAAGAATTGATTCATCATAATTTAGAAAGAAATGAATGGTTACATTTACATTAAAGAGGCAAGTTTTATTATTAGAATAACAAGTCAATTCAAACTCTTTTGATTCCGAAATTAGGGACATGATTTGATAAAATGAAAGAACACTGGAACGGAAGCCAATATACCTGCGATTAAAATTCACCTCTTATCATAACTGGTGTTGACTTTAGGAAGTTACTCAACCTCTTTTGGTTTCTGCATTCTCACTTGTAAAATGAGGGGGTTCAATTAGAGAAGTCCCTTCCAGCTAAGAGTCCATATCATTATTCAAAATAAAGAAGGAATTTGTATTAAAAACATTAGAATATAGATTTTTATCTTTTAAACATTTGATTGTTCTATAAGGCCAGAAATTAAGTAATTTTATAACTAATATCCCACTAACTATTGCCTTTACTGGAATTAGTGAGTAAACATGTTTTACCAAAGCTACAGCAGTTCTACTATGATGCCGCTTCTTAAAATTTTACCTTAGGCTAATAAGGTGTATCTTCCAGTTAAACCTTAACAATGTACGTACAATCAAGAATCATTAAATATCCATTCAACTAATGTAAGTTTAGGTGTTTCTTGAAAAAGTACATCTGTAAAGTCATTCTGACCTAAACTTTAGAGTCAAGCATGAATCTGTGTATCTATCATCCGTTCATCTGTCTATTGCATGTCATACTTGTTTATTCATGTTTCGTTGTACTGTTTTTCAGTGAAGATTATAGAGGCTTTTGACACCTGACTTACCCACCTTCAAGGATACAATAGACTCCATTGTTATTTTCTTTATAGGTCCGTCCTTTCCACTGGGGTAGTAGAATAAGATCATCAGGGAACCTACAGTACAACCTCAGCTTTTCTATACTAAAGGCTATTTACTAACTTCTCTGAAACTTAGGTCTCATGAGGCATAATATCTGTTTCCTGGGACACTTCACAGGTGTATCAGGAGAATAAACAAGATTAGTGAATGCATTTTGTAAACTGTAAAGTGAAAAACAAATGCAAGGTAATATAATACTCACTGTGAATTCTTCACTTAAGCTATTTATTCATTCACACACACTCAGCAAATAGTTTTGAGTACCTAGTATGTGGCAAGAACTGTTCCCGTCATTGGCAATCCACAGTCAAAAAGGCAGACAGTAAGGCAAGACTGACAAACTGTCAGAGCAGAGAGGAGCCTATGTAAACATGAGGAGTAAATGTAATGTGTTATCCCGGATTGATACAGGAATAGAAAAGGACATTAAGTAGAAACTAAGGAAATCTGAATAAATGATAAACATTAGTTAATAATAATGTACCAATATTGATTCATTAATTAGAACCAATGTACTATGCTAACGTAAGATGGTAATAAGTGAAACTATACATGAGGGGTGGAGAAGGAATGGGGCAGATACAATAAGAAATCTCTGTACTATCTGCTTAATTTTTCTGTAAATCTAAAACTGTTCTGAAAAAGAAAATCTTTTAAAAAGACAAGATTCTATGGAGCAGTGGGAAGAGAAACATTAAAAAGGTAAATAAGTAGTTATGACTCTTACCACAAATGTGAAATAAGATGGTTTCAAGTAGTTATGACTCTTACCACAAATGTGAAATAAGATGTTATGACAATTGAGGGACAAGATGTAAATTGTCCTCTCTCTGAGGAGCAATTTTCTATCAGAGACCTGGATGAAAAGACAATGCCACCCAGATCACCTAGGGAAAGCATTCCACTCCATGGGGACATCAAGTAAAAAGACCCTAAGGTGGGGACCAATTTCAAATGTGTGAGGAACAGAAATAATCTGTGAAACTGATGTATACCTAGCAAAGGGCAAAGGTGGGGTGAGATAAATTCAGAGAAGTAGGACTTGCATTCTGGAGAAAACCACAGAATGTTCTAGAATTTGGGTGTAGTGTAGACTAAGGATCTTGCTCACATGAAATGGTGCATCTGCTCTCTGTCCTAATGAGATTTTGAGTAAATCTTCGGGATCAACCGCACTGTACAGGTTAATAAAACTTCACGACACCTACAGACTTCAAAGGAGAAATCATAACCAGCATGTTTTCATCATTAGCCAAAAGCCAGTTTCCTTTGTGTGAATACCATAGAATAAGCCTCAAATTTTCTGCCCATCAGGCTTCTCAGACAGCATATCTATTCATGAGAAGGTGAACTACCCTGTGTTTAAAGTCACAACATATGTCTACATTCCCCCGGCAGTTCTTTTTTCAGTAATGAGTTTCACTAAGAAGTAGTTGGGGAACTCCTAAGACCTACTTGCTTCAAAAGGACCCTTGAATTATCCAGCCTGTCAACCATAATGGTGCCCTACTCCCTTCTTCCCTCCCACTCTGCCCAGCACAGACTTAAGCTAGTTTTCAAGAAAGACGCTGTAACATCAGCCTTTTTATCGCTACCTTTGCCTCAGACTCCCTGCCCTAGCCTAGGAGAAGCAGCATGCCCACGTTTTGCCTTGGCCAGTATGCAGGCACTCTTTACTTCTTTAAGTCAAATTCTGACAACTCAACATGTGGAAACAGGCATCAAAGAGAGAGGCAGTGTGAGACAATAGCAAGAGCAAGGAATTGGGAATCAAGAGAACAGAGTTCAAGTTTAGTTGCTGCCTGCCACTTTCAGAGCCTCAGTTCCCTAATGTGTGCGATCAGGGAAGGAGTCTTCCCCGGCTGCTCTGATTAGGTTGTGGTGGGAATCAGCAGCTGCTATCTGTGGAAAGTGCTTTGTGAACCTAGGCTGCTATGTAAAAATGGAAAGAGGGAGAAATGGAGTAGTTTCAAGCTGGCAAGTTTGTTTTAATTGATCACCAGCTATGAGAAGAGCACAGCAGCGGGAGAAGTGTGAAAAGTGTGGAGAAGTGTGAAAAATGGGGAAAAGCGTGCCATTAAGGAGCTAGGAATTCTACTGCAGAGCAGAGGGCTATGCAATCAGGGATCACAGTGCTGCTCAACTCTAGGGGGCGCCGTTTGCATTATAGTTTGTGCATGCATTTGAAAAGTTAAATAATAAAAGATCCATATTAAATGATAATATCATAACAATTAAGAGATAAGCAGTAAGTACTGTAAGCACTCAGTGGCGGGTGACATTGAATAAAGGTAAATGGAAGGGATGGGACTTCAGCCATTTGGTGGAAGAGGAAACATTCTGATGGGAAAGAGAACAGAGAGAAAAGACCTTTCCCCTTGTGGTTGCTCTTGAACTAAGGGATTCAATATCCATTAGAATACCAGTCCCATAACATGGCCACTCAGAGAGTGTGTGTGTATGGGGGGCGGGGTATGTGAATGCGCAGTTAGTGCCCTAGTCCCATGTTTTACTCTTCAATAAAAGACATCAAGGGCTTCTCTAGGCCCAACTTTTCTTACTATTATAAGACATAGGAGTAGAATTAAATAATTTAGTTAAGAATTTAATTAAGTTTGTAAATCTCAAAATTAAATTTGTTTCTAGGAGCATTACTTGTATTTCAGTAAATAAATGAATGAAAAAGCCCGAAGCATTTCTGTAAAACTGGGTCAGTCAAGACAACTTTTCATTTTGGTCATTTTTTTGTCCCTATTTTATTATATGGCCTTGGATTTTTTTAAAAAATGGCCCCTTGTTTTGCGGTTGACATTTTATTTCAATATCTGATTTGAAAATAGCACAGTCCATATACATTTTACAGAGAAATCTGCTTTTTCATCATCACAGCTTCTCTGCATTGGTGGATTGGCTGGGAATTTTTTCTCCCAATCATTATTGTATTACCTATGAGAGGAGAGGGAAACAATGTGAATACTCTGAGCGTGAAGGTTTGGCAATGGAGTGATGTCATCACATCTCCCTTCTCTTCCTCACTGGAGCTTTCTGCAAAAGCTGAAGCAGTGACTTTATTCAACACCTGCATCTTTAACAACCAAAGCAGTATAATTACCTTTCTTGGATATTCTATAGAATTGTCAAACAGCAATTTTCTTTTAAAAGACAGGCTTTTAATAAAGTCATTTACATACAGAGTTTAACATCTCTTAAGCTAAAAACCTAATTACAAGAATCTGAAATTTACTTCATGTTTATAATTTGATTTTTATAAAATTGCTAAATCAGGGCACCTTTAACATACATTATGAAGCAGAAAAAATACACATAGTGAGGCAAAATTAAATATTTTGGAGCTTCTTGAATATATGTTAATTTCTATTAATATTACTGTATTAACACTATTTGGTATTTTATAGCATTTCTCTTGAATTCAACCTGTTTGTAGAGAGAGGTGGCTCACAGTGACATGATTTATCAAGATTACCTGATGTGATCATTTCCTCTTTGTTAATAAAAAGTACCAATATTTTAAAAAGAAGTGTAGATGAGAGATGACATATTCAAGCAAGCTGAGACATTTCTTCCAATGGATACATGAGATAGTAATGTCAATACTAAATAATAAGATTATAATATAGGTAATGTACTGCCATTTGATAAAGTAGCTCATGCCCAAATTGTATAAACACATTTTTGTCACTCCGATTTTATAATTTTTGAAGTGCAAATGGGATTGTCAACCATTGGAAGCAGTGGTACTTCAATATTCTACTACAAGGTGAATGTTAAAGTGGAAAATATAACATATCGCCACATTATTTCATTCTGGTACAAGCTCTAAATTAATGTTATGAAATGTTATGAGCATACCTATAAAACTACCGCTTACAAAAATTAAAGAGTATCTTTTATAATCTTCAACTTGTCACTCTGGCAATTCCTCTGTTGCCCCACATAATTCTCAGAATGTCTAGTATGCTGCATTTTTCTTCTGTGCTCTGTTCAGAATTTCTGTTCTCTGTGCCAATTTGTGTCCAAGGATCCTGCAAATCTTTTGTATCTTTTTCTAAGCATGTTCTCCACGACAAAGCTATTCAGGCTGAAGTCTAATGTGCAGGCTTCCCAGGCTCTTCTTGAAAAAGCATACTCTACCATTCTAAAAACACACAAATTAAAAAAGAATTTTAATAGACTCTCAGATGGCATTGTTTTGAATTTCCATCAACTGTCTAGGTAACTAGTGTTCGTTCATACCATTTTATTCTATAGAAATATAACTGTCATATACAATAATTTTATACTGTTTACATCTTGGTCATATACAATATAATTTTTGTCTCTAAAATCTTAAATATGCCAATATGAAGATTCATAAATTCTGAAATCTTGGAAATGTATTCTTTATGCTATGATATTCAGTTTAAATCTTGACATTTCCTGTTAAGAAAATAACATTTGAAAAAGGAAATGATACTCAAAATATTCCACCTATTCATGAGCAATTCTCAATAGCCACATTTTATTATGTAAAATATGTGGCAATCCCTGTTTCTCTTCTGTATTTCTAAGCCCCCTACAAAATATGCATGAATGATGGTAAATATATGTGTACAAAGGTGGTGCATATTTCACATGCAAACACCAAAAAGCAAGAGTAGCATTTTCATTTAACTTCTATATGGACGTAACCCCACTAAAGTAAAAAAGCTATTCTCTCTCTCTCTCTTTCTCTCTCTCTCTCTCTCTCTCTCTCTCTCTCTCTCTCTCTCTCTGTCTCTCTCTCTCTCTGCTTTCCCTAGCCAATGCTTTATATTTTATAGGGTTTCTCCCATATTATCTTAACTGGATTAAAGAGTGAAAACAAGTTTTCTCCATTACAAAATTCTCATTTAATCCTTATCCACACTTAATTTATCAAATTAAATCAGACAAGATTGATGCCGGGGCTTTTCAAGCTGGACATCGTGTGTAAAATCGGTAGACAAGGGTTTGTAAAGGGTGCCCACCGTGACTTGTCATAGCATCTTGCCTCAGCTTCAGCTGCCCTCACGTCGATCCAGGCAGGGTCAGGATGCTTCTTGGTGTTACACTGTGGGCTCTGCGGGGAAACAGAGCAGCTACACAGCCTCCAGCAGAGTTACTTATTACACCCTCGGCCCCCTTCACCTGCCCCAGCCATTCAAAATAACATCACACCATAAAATATTCATGAACCAAGCAGTGCTGCAGCCAGGGCTCGCTACTGCAGGTGGCTGTTACATCAGTAATTGCCCAATACTTCCCTCCACAGCGTAAAATTGTTTTCATTATGTGTCATGAACACAGAGCCAAGCAAAACCCTCTTGAGTGGTTTCCCAAGGGCTGGAGGGAGGTGGTACTTAACTTAAACAGGCGCTTTTGGCTTCGATTAAAAAAAAAAAAAAAGGAGAAGCCAGTGAAAGCTCATCATTAACTCTCCTTCTAAGTGCAACAAAAAGCAGAAGGTCGTGCAAAACTCCCATAAAGATTATCCTAAATGTCTCAGTTACGAGGAAGAGCTTTAGGGGCTTTAGCGGGTCTTACGACACTTCAAGCTGCTCCGGCAGAGAAGAGAGTAACTTTCCACCTGACTGAAGTTCCCATGGAGTGCGGAGCTAAGGGATAAGCAGGTTCCAGCAATAAACTCCTGCATTGTGAGGCGATAATGCCCAGCCAGGTCCCCCCATTTTGATTCAAGGGTGTCTTTTTCTTTCCCCCCTGTGGAGGACTAATCACAGCTCCACTTTGTTTAATTGCAGCAAAGAGAGAAATGTGTTTAAGAAGTCATTCTGAACCCCTTTAAATGAATGCTGGGGTTCTTCAGGGACAACAAACAGGATGCACAATAAATAAGATTTAATTTTCAGATCAAAATAGGCAAAGTTAAAGATTTTTAGAGACTGATCTGGGAAAGATGCTGCCGAAAACAGAGTAGAAAATGGAGGGGGGGGGGTAAGGTGGGGAGAGCAACAAGTGGGATTAAAGTCTTAGTTTTTATATAGCACAAGCTGTTTTTTCATGGTGGAAGGATCCCTACAGGAATAAAATCTTTGCAGAATTGGGAGCTAGCATTTTGATTGTGATTGAGAAGGAAGGAAGGAAAGGAAGGAAGGAATTAAGATCTTTCTTATAAACTATTTCAAACCTTGATAATTGACACAGATTTGCCTACCCTTATTTTCCAGCTCAGGCCCAACAAATGTTGGGTGCTATGTGTGCCTTGAGATGGCCCCAGGATCATGAACTCAGGGTGAGGGGGAGCATTTATCTATCACATGCTTTCTTTTTATGTTTGATAAAACTAAGCCACAGGCCAAATGATTGGGAAACACCCTTTTTCATTAACTTAAAATCTATTACTTTCCACTCTGGCCTTCAGAACCTCTTCTTAAAGGAAAGCTAACTATTTCCCTTTTGTAAGATATGTATTAGCCGACCTTTATCACGTTCTTTAGTAATGCTTTACCATGGATGACATCACAGCATCATCCAATTGTGTAGCTATCTTAAACGGTCTTATCAGACTTGAAAATGTATAATACAAATCCCTCATATTAAAAACTATGACCTTTAAATTTCTGACTTGTCATTTTCTTTTCCTGAAAGTTTTCATCAGCTCATCTAGAGAAAAGTAATTAATTCCTTTTTTAAAATTCTATGACACAATTTTGATAGTGTTTTCTTTCACCAACACAGTATCCATTGATAACGAATCGACCATAGACAACTGTCAATGTCATAAATTGAAGAAGGCAGTGGGTATAAAACCTCTCGTGAGCATCTGTTGCAGGAGGTTTTCCTGTGGGTTAATTGGAAGATGCGAGGTTATTTAGCATCCTGCAAAAACAATAGAGAGAGAGAGAGAGAGTGTGTGTGTGTGTGTGTGTGTGTGTGTGTGTGTGTGTGTCCCCACCATATACATATGTATCATGAATGATGGATTTCCTTTGCATCTGGTAACTATAGACTTTTTTTTCCCTGAATATAGCAAATGACTGTTTCAAAATGAAAAACCACTGTGTGTTTGAATGTCGTATTATTCCTAGTCCCTATTTGAATGAAAGGCAGCTTTAAAAAGTTAGGTACATCATTGCCAAAAAGGGGGCTAAATAGTATTGTCAGCATTTTGAGAAGGAATAGGTCCTTTTTCCTGTTCCTTCTCAAACTCCTTCTGGACAGCTGTTAGTGACTTACGGAACTTTTCATATGGATATGTATGTTAATGGCAGGCAATGAACTGGAGATGAAGAGGCCCAAACACAGGCCCAGCTCTTCAGTACACATCAAAAGCCTTTACAAAAGGAGCAGTAAAAGAGGCAGCGATGGCGAGCCTTCACTTTTGTACCCTGAATTAGTTCTGCAAGCAATGAAACTGATCTTTTCTCCTTGCCAGAAAAGTCTGCTGATTTTTGTGAGTGCTCATTAGCACGAGAGGCATTTGTGAAGATAATTGACTGACGCTGATACTGCTGGCTGTCACAGCAGCGCCAGCCGTGTATGTGCCTTTTAATAGTTGTATTTTTTTTCTTTCTTAGACTTCATGGATTCTGAAAGATACTAGTCTTACAAAGGCTTGTACTCTTAGCTGAAGCAGATTTTAAAGTCTTTCCTTTGAAAACTGACAGCTAAGCTTACTTTAAAAAACGTATCTCTGTACACAGTACCTGGTGTGTATGTGTATGCATAATTTAAAAGATCTCGTCTGTTAAATGCATGCAACTGAACAGAAATTTTGCAGAAGTAGATCCAAAGTATTTTCATATCAAATGAACATTTAGGTAATAGTGTATACCACAGGTTTCTCAAAATATAGACTGTCACCCTGAAGAAATAATAGATAAGGCAATATTCTATTTTTATCATAAACAACTATGATAATTTTATAAACTTTAAAACTTCAACTTGTTTCCTTTTTTGGAGACATTTTCAAAATTGGAAATTTCAAAAGAAGATGTGGGGTGGGGGAGGGGAACTGTTCTTGGAAACTCTCACATGTCAGTGCTCTGACATGAGGCTGTCTTCTGTCTGATGGTACCACCCAGAATGGA
The DNA here is from genome assembly GCF_000325575.1 of Pteropus alecto. NCBI lineage: Eukaryota > Metazoa > Chordata > Mammalia > Chiroptera > Pteropodidae > Pteropus > Pteropus alecto. The sequence continues at coordinate 15,007,003 of NW_006436282.1, forward strand.
TTCTGAAGCATCATCGTGTAGATGTCAGAGGACACTCGAGTCTGTGTGCTCACAGTGTCAAGGAATTCAACACTGAACGTGGTGTGCGACCGTTCTTTCTTCACTTGAGTTCTTGCTGACACTTCACAGCATATCATAGAAACTCGTGCTACTCGGTTAACACGTGCCTTCTCTCTTTTCTAAAGGAACTTCTAAAACATTTACTTTGTTTAATTACACACTTATCTGTTTTTTGTCTAGAAGAACATATCTGGGAATTTGTGTCATTGCTTCAAAACATAGACTTCTCCATGTATCTTGTCCTAAATGAAAGATATAGCATAGCGATATGCTAAATCTTCTGTAATCTATACATATATTAAGCTGTTTAAGGACTCTGTACTTTAAATATTCTAAGAATGCTATTTTTTGAAAGCACTTCGGAAGCCTGCCTAGTTGTAATGAGTCGCATAGAGAGTATAATCTTTGAGAGAGAAATAAGTTATTTTCTCAAGTTAAGGATGGCAGAATGAGTTGAGTGAGTGTGAGAGTCACTTCTGTTACTATCACCACTTTAGAATGAAAACGAGTTGTCTTTTTTACCCTCCAAATAAGTGTTCCTGGCAGCTCAGCTCCTTGATAAGCTGGGTTGCTCTGAACAGGCTCCAGGGAGGATAAAGAGGTTGGTCATTTCACTGAACATGCTTTCAGGTCTGCTCCTCGAGATGATCTTTAAAACAGGCTCTTGATTTCTCAAAATGTTGCTATCATGTCAACATTTTCTGAAAAGTTAGTCATTGAATCTTTGATGTTTTGCCTTAATGGGGCTGTGTTCACAACACAGAGAATTCCAAGTTAAAACATTTCAAAAAAAGAAACGAAAGTCTCATGGCATCCTTTTTTACCACCTGGCTTTCCTTGCATGATGTTCTGAAAAGAGGAAATCCAGACATCGTCCAAAGGCAGAAGCTGTGATGAGTGTGTTTGGGATGGGGACTCTCATTTCTGGGCTGGTGGATGCAGAGAGGAGATTTGAATGAAACATTGACATTTTCTTGACCAAACTATCATATAAAATTGTATTTGAGAAAAAGGTACTCGGAGAAGGGTATTCTGCATATGACGCAGAGCAAAAGCACAGTGTCCAAAAACAGGTAACAAATAGGAAATAGCAGAAAATACCTACTATGTGATTATTATGCTTCCCTCTTCAGAGATACCTGAACTCACGTAGGGAAATGTAGTGGGGTCTTAGTGATTATTAACTCTCTTTCAAATGTCAAATGTTGGAACAAGACCCTTTCTTCATGGGGATTACATTTAGAAGGGGACATGGAGTAGAAACAGATATTAGTAAATGTGTGACAGGGAGTAAAAAATGGTATTGGGAAAAATAAAGCAAGGTAAGTTAATAGCTAGTGATGGGGCTGCTATTTTTGATGGTCCAAGAGGGTCTTTCTATAGAGACTGAAAGAAGTAAGAGAGTAAATCACGTGACAGCATGCCAGGACGGAGGAACAGCAAGTTCAAATGTCCTGGGGAGTATGCTTGGAGGACTTCAAGAGGGGTAAAGAAGGCACAAGGCTTCCTAAGTAAAAGCTAAATTTAACGGCGTCCGGCAGAATGTAGTACACGTCAGGCATCACCTTCTTACATTTTTCAAACACACATGACATGAGTGTTGCCCAGTCATTGGTAGAAATCATTTTTTTACAAACATATTTTAGACCAATGAGATCCAGGGACTATAATGAAATCATTCATGTTGGAGAAACGTGATGAAGCCTTGTAATTTTTCTGATACTGAATGATAGAACTTTCACTACCGATTTTCTAATGAGTTTGTAGTTATCTACTTCTGTTAAGTGGTTTATTCACTTAATAGATAGAATATCTCTGTATATTTTTTAAGGGAGGAAGGAGAGACTTACCAATTAAAAGAAGTCAAATATTGATGAAATTACTAACCCGAGTTTGCTGATAGATGAAAAAGGGGAGTCTTTAAGAATGGCCAAGTAAACAATGTATCTGAGTATATTTTTAAACAGTGACTATATCCTGGGAAAGATATATGTTTGATGAAGTCATATAATCCAAATCATAACATAAATACACAAAGAGACCTTACTATGAAGTGTATGATTTGTAGGAGAGTAGAGCTTAAACATCAATGGAGAATGCATGTCTTATGTAAAACTTACAGCCTCTCCTGATTTAGTGAGGTTAGAGGACCTAGAAATCCAAGATTTTCTGGTTTTTCAAGAGCAGTCAGAAATACGAATTAATTTTTATGTGAAATCATCTGATTTTTAACTCTTGGCAACTAATTTTAAAACACACATATAAAATATACCTAAGGGCTGAATTCTGCCTACTGCCATGTAGTTTGCAGCTTCTGATTTAAAGAAGTCTTAGACATGAAATTTTTTCGTGTAAATAAAATTCTACAATGGAAATAAATATACCCAAATTTTTTAAAACAATTTTTTGTATATATTTTATAAATAAATATTTCTTACAAAGGAGTGCTTCTGCACTAGTAGTGTGGTGTTTTCATGTTCCACTAGGTGCTCTGTGACTGTTTAAACATTTTTGTGGTGCTTGTAGAGACTGTGAACTGATAAAATTGATGAAAACTTCAAGTAGAATATGGTGGAGATGATGTTTAAACATAAATCATTAACATTTACTCCATCAGTTCACAAAATTTCAGTCCAGACGGTTAAAATGTAAAAAACCATTGTGATCAGGCACTTAATTTTTGAGAACCTAGTCTATAAATTACATAGTTCCCTACTGCTAGCAAGCTAGAGATGAGTAAGTCACAGTTCCTGTCTTCGATATATTGACAAACCATTGGTAAACATCTGTGCGTGTGTGTGTGTGTGTGTGTGTGTGTGAGAGAGAGAGAGAGAGAGAGAGAGAGAGAGAGAGAGAGAGACAGACAGAGAGACAGAGAGAGAGAGAGAGAAGAGAGAGAGAGAGTGCCGTACCATCTTGCTATTTACAGCATGGTCACCTGAGAGCTTGTTAGAAATGCGATATCCCAGGACCCACCCTAGACCCACTGAACCAGAATCTGCAGCTTAAGATCCCCAGATCTGTATACCATATGAAGTTTAACAAGACTTGCTATAGCAAAAGTTATAACAAAGAGCTTAATACTGAAGGGAACAGTCACTGCCAGCTGTGGAGCCTCAGGAAGATGTCAAAAAAGAAAGCTGACTTTGAGTTAGGAGATGAGAGATGGTAAAGGCCAGAGAAATGTCCTTCCTTATGTGGATTCACAGAGCACTGAGGACATTTGATTTACATGTGCCTTCAACTCCAATTCTGTCCACCTGTTTCAGCTGCCTGCCAAGAACCTTTCCACTGATCCTAGCCTTTCAACCTGTGGTGTCAGCACATCGGCCCAGGACATAGTGGTTTGGTTTTTTGTTCCCAGAAAGAGACTTGGTCAATTGACTTAGTTGGTCTGTTGATAGCATTACTAAATGTTTTAAAATGCCACTTAGTGAATGGTATGTATCAAACTTACAGATGTGTGAGTATATTCAGGAGCTATGAAATTTTCAAGTAATGTTAAAACAGCTCTGATTTAAATCATGAACTTCAGAATATATTTAATACATACATATATAATATATAATTTATATAATATATGTATGAATATACTAGAATATAAGTTCCATATGGCAAGCACTTTTATCTGTTTTGCTCACCTGATTTTAGTGTTTATTAAATAGGCATTGAATATTTTTTTAATATAACTCTTTGTCCTCCATGAAATAACACTTATCCTTACTATGTGTGGAGTATTCTGATATTTTCTATCCTGTTTTATTTCATTAAAAAATACTAGTTGTGGCCTACTAAAGGTCACGAGCTGCAGTTTGCAAATGCTGGTCTGCACTAGGGGAGCCCCAATTTCACCTATTGGAGTTCCGTGTAAGAGTCACCATAAAAGAATTTTCAGTATTAAAGAAGAAGAGTCCTGAAAACTACTACTCAAGATTAACTACCAAGTTGAATGAAAGATTAAATAAAAACGTTGTCTTCTTTTTCATATGAAACTAGAGAAGGGCTGAGAAGGTGTAAGGGGCACACCTGAGGCTTGGCAAACAGTGGCTGAGGCAAGGACAGATGCTGGTCTATTGGTTTGAAGTCTTCCATCTTTCCACCACTGAGATTGTGAAACCGGAGGCTGTGAAAGCCCTTGGAGAGCTGTGATATAAGTCCCGCGGCCAGCGTAAAGGAGAGACGTTACCACATCATGTTGCCTTTACATTCGGTTCATATTGGAGTCAATGGTTTGCCATTTTTTATTTTTTTTTTTTGTCGATAAGTTTCTTTAGGGGGAAAGTGGGGTTGTGTTAATTAGAATTATTCCTCAAATTTGCACCCTGAATATGCCTTTAAACAATTTGTTTACTGACATTTGTAAATCCTCAGTTGAAGTATAAGTTAAAACTAGAAAATGAACTAATACCATTTTATCTTCAGTGGCATAAAAAAAACACATTTAAATATGTTCAAATTCTCATCAGAGGTAATGGCCTAGCTAGACATTTTGGATCTGAATTTAAAAAAAAAGCAGAAAAGGCCCAGATTACTTAGCTCTAGTTGTTTTCTCATACACCAATCAGCATTCCTTGGTACCACTTGTTTAGGAAGTTAACATAATTTTTTGGAGGAAAAAACCAGTTTAGCGATCGACACCATCTCCTTGTTGGGTCCCTTCCGTGCTCTCTCTGGAGATGCCAGTCACAGAAATAATGTCTGTTGACAAGGGGAAACGTGCAATAACATTTTCAGCAAGAAAGTAATTAATGACAAGTTTTGAGTCAAAATAATTGGATATCATATGGCTCGGGCATATCTGGCATGTTCTTCCTTGAGGTTCTAGCCCTTCTGCCTAGAGCATGCTTTTCTCAGCTCTTCACATGGCTTCTACCATTCAGGTCTTACTTACCTCAGATGTCACCTCCTTGAGGATGCTTTCCCTGAGCACACTCCGAGGTATGCTTTCTCACCATTAGCTGTCTCTGATCAGTGTCTCCTCTCGTCTGCTTGTTGAGGCATTGACTTGTCCCCCTGCCCAGCTAGACCGGAAGCTGCATAAAAACAGACCTCCCTTCTCTAGCCCCAGTGCCCGAAATGTGTCTGGCATAGAGCATGTACTCAATCATATTTGGAATGAATGAATGAATTTATGTAAGGTTTATGGTGTCTTTTAGATTTCTAATAATGTTCTACTGGTCAAATTTGTTTAATTAGCAACATTCTTAAATAGTATTAGCTCCCATGCAGGTGGCCCCACCCTTATAAGTGGTTTTTCTTCTAAAAGACCACTTCTAGATCAGTCGCTTAAGACTCAAAAAGAACTTTTCCGTGGAACCACTATTTTCAAGGTACAGAATTATCATTGACAATTAGTCTTGAAGTCTGACTCTGAGTTTGCGTTGTTTCTGGACCAAAGAGGCAGCTCTAAGGCTTGACCTGTGAGTACCCACAGCTTTTAATTTTATCAGGTTTTAAGGCTCTCTGAGCTTTAGAAGAGAGGAAAGGTGGAGAGTGCAGATCTGGGGGCTTGTTGGAGGTTTGGGGGCCGAACAAGTAGCTGGAGAGAGAATTACCGACATCAGAGTTAGAAAAGAGCAGGGAAAGTCTTCTTGTAGAGTTTGGGCCAAGCTAGAGTTTTGGGGCTCCCCCACTGGGAATGATAACGGGATAGGGTGCCCGAGGAGAGCCATGGTGCAGGATAGGGCTGCTGGCAGGAGAAGCTGGAGGGAAGGGCAGTACCAGTAGAGAGCGGGCCCCACAATTATGAACGATCATGTCTTAAGCCTTTTCCGGGTATTTTGATGATGCTACTTCATTTAATGCTCAAAACCATGGTTTGGGGCAGTTATGCTTCTGTTCATTTTTCTGATAAGGAAGCCAGAGATCAGAGAAGTTAAGTAATATGTCCAAGATTGTCAGTCAGTAGCAGAGCTGGATTTGAAACCAGGTCTCACAGGACTGCAAAGCCTGATCTTTTAACTATGTCATGACTCTCCCTCTCCCCCTTTAAAAGAGTGAAGTGGGTAGAATTAGAGACTAAAACAAGCAGCAGTAAAGCAAAGTTTTATTGATTTGGGAGCCAATTAGATGTGCCATATTCTTTTAATTTCATGATTGCTGTCTGTTGGGTTGACCTTTTTTTCCAGCTGTGTTAAGGTATAATTGACAAAAAATTGTATATATTCAAAGTTTACCACGTGATGATTTGATATACGTATACATTATGAAATGATTACCACAGTCAAACTAATTAACACATCTATCACCTCATAATTACCATTTGTGCGTGTGGTGAGAACACCAAAGATTTACTTTCAGCAAATTTCAAGTGTACAATACAGTATTATTAACGATAGTCACCATGCTGTGCATTAGATCGGCAGAACTTAGTCATCTTATAACTAAAAGTTTGTGCCCTTAGACCAACATCTCCCCAAGTCCCTCACCCCTCAGTGCCTGGCAGCCACCGTTCTACTCTCGTTCTGTAAGTTTGGCTTTTTTTAGGTTCCTTATATAAGTGAGAACATACAGTATCTGTCTTTCTCTGTCTGGCTTATTTCACTTAGCATAATGTCCTCCAGGTTCATCCATGTAGTTGCAAATGGCAGAATTCCCTTATTTTTATGGCCGAATACACATTTTCTTTCTTCATCAATTCGTCCATTGACATGGTGTGTCCATGGCTCGACTCTTGTGAATAATGCTGCAATGAACATGGGGATGCAGGTATCTCTGAGCTATCGATTTCATTCCCTTTGGGTACGTACCCAGAAATGGGATTAATGAATCATATGGTAGTTTTATTTTTAATTTTTTGAGGAACCTCCATACTGTTTTCCATAGTGGCTGAACCAGTTTACATTCCCACCAACAGTGTGTGTATTCTCATTACACTCTCACCAACACTTGTTATCTCTTTGTCTTTTTTAATAAAAGCTTCTTGGGTAGACAATTTAAAAACGATTCTTCCATTTCTTTTTCATTTTCTCATTCTCTCACATATTCATTTCTTGTACACACACCAGGTTTGAGAAAGTTGGGAAATGTCCAATGACTAGGACAGGGAGGGAAATTGAATGGGTGATTGTCATTTCTCCTTTTCACTGTTCCTATTGCTCCTGGAAGAAGCCATTGTTTATTTAGGTTTTATTTAGGTCTTGTCCTCAATGTAGATGATATTCCAGAGAAATTTTCAAGCACAGTCGATAGAATTCTTATGAGCCTCATTTTAATTCAATAAATAACTCCACAAATCTTTACAAAGAACAACTGTGATACAGCAGGCCATGCAAAGATGAACAAGCCATGGCTCCTTCCTTAAAGAACCTTACAATTTTGTAGAAGAGGCAGAAATATTCATGCCTACACTACAGTGAGTGTGGAAAAGGTAGCATTCAGTATAGGAAAATTGTACTTTGTAATTAAAAATTTTGTTTTAATATTAATGTCAAAATATTTAAAAATTAAATACCCTCTTTATCTTATCCAATTATCATCTTTAATGATAAAACCATTATCCAGTGTGATATCTGTCCTTCTAGAAAATTTTAAAATGCGTTTATGAAGGTGTTTTTATACACCTACACAGCCTTTTTCTTTCTCTACCTTTCCTTCCTTCCACAAAGATGAGATCATATGATACTCAGTATTCTCACAAAGGTGAGTAGGACAGTTGACTGGCAGATAAGGTGTAGGAAGGGTAGAGGCTGGAAAGTATGTTTAACTGATGAGTCTAAGCTTATTCTTCAGACTGTGGGAAAACATTAAGGTTTTTTCTGTTGTAGCTGGTGTCATAATTAGATCAAATCTGCTTTTGTTTATGGCATAAAAATACCATGGTCATTAATCACTATTCTGCTGGCTACAACCATCATATTGGTTTTAAAATGTGTTTTTGTTTGTTTGTTTCATTTTAAATTTCTGTTAGCCATTTAAAACAAAACTCAGGATTTGTTGTTGTCATTATTATTATTATTACTTGGAAAGTATAGGACTTAATGTGCCCTTTTGTATCAGCAAAGGTTAAAACAACTTTATTTCCTTCGTTTTTGTCATATTACAAGTTCCTAAATAATATGGATTTTGCTATGGCCATGTACTTATAGAGGCAAAGAGAATTTCTGAAACAATGCCTTATTATTCTTACTATATTTAGGATTACGTGAGTGTATTTTTACATGAAGTGAAGTGAACTGGATTGGAGCAAATCTCCTGGATGTTGAAATTGCTTGCTTGTTCTTATAGCTCTTAGACAAGGGAGAAATGGGGTTTGTACCTAGAGATTAGCATCCTGACTATGCAGGTCCGTTGGCCTTTGCTAGGCAGTAGGCATACTGAGACCCTTCCATGATTTCTCTGCTATAAAGTCTTCCAAGCACCGATAGTCTTTCCCCAAGCACTTCAAAAAATAAGAGCGTCTGGGAACATAGTTCATATACAGATAGCTGAGGTAATTTGGAAAAATCCTGAGGATAATTTCTTTAGGTTACACTTGACTGGAGTTATATTCTTTTACCTTTGAAAACTTCTAATGTGAAAGGGGTGGGGTAGGGCTGGCAAATCATCACTGTAGTAACCATGAGAGCTGGGAGAAGGGTGAGGGTTGACTTCTTTGCAATGACTTAACCGAACACTAATAGACAGCATTATTATGTTTCTATTTAATGATATAGAAATTTAAATAATTTATACTTATGTATATAACACAGCAATTCTTGTATTAGATAGGATACTTCTTGAGTACCGGGTGTGTAGAATTTGTCTTTGTGTCTCCCAAACAACCTGGCACTGTGTCTTGCATGTTGGAGAAAACCCTCAAAATATTTGTTGAATAGATGACTGAATGATTAAGCCAATGAATGGCATCAAAGCTACATTGTTATTCTCATCTATTCCATCAGTCCGCATACTCTCACATTCATTTCCTCTCCAGGATAATTTCCATCTTGGGAAATGGAGGAGGCTAAGAGGTGGCTAAGAGATAGATATGGTTTAAAGAGATGAGTTTTCCTGTCCTGTTGTTGCTATTGTCTTTTTGGTTTAACAAGCATACTGCACCTTAATGGGATGAATGCCAGGGTATTTACCTCTAATGTTTTAGAAAACAATGTACCTGTTAACTGCACTCACCGTTTATGTAAATATATGCATGCAAATTTAGAAAAGTATAACTTCATTAAATTAAATCTATTTTATCACAGTCAAATGATTGAGGTAATAAAGGGGCAAAGAAAGATAATGCTCACTTTTAATGGCTAAAACCTGCGAGTGGAGCATTATCTTGCTGCTGCTGTTGTAAGGACCAGTAATTGCAGCGGTCTAGACATAGGGACAGATGCAAAGTAGAGCTTTATTATATCAGACATTTGCCCTACTACGATACAGAAGAATCCTGAGGATAATTTCTAATTGTCCAGAAAATACATTTCTACATGAATTATTCTTAATTTGATTTGAAGCAGGCCAACTATTGTATTTTACGGAACTTTATCAAATGATAACATGGAGTATTAAATCTAAGAATATTTTCTCTTCGATGCCAGTGTTTTTGAAAAAGCAAATAAAATCCTCAAAGATTGAAATTATGTAAACTTTTCAAACAGGTGAGATATTTGCTTGACCATGTAATTAGAATTGTGGCCATCATTGTCACCTGCCTCGCTTTCTGAGTTTGCAAAGTTAATACTTCAGGTAGTCCCTTTTGTTATGTCTTTAAAACTAAAGAGAGAACCATGTTCTTTTATTGAACTTCAAGGTTCACCAAAAACAAAATTTTTTCTTAAAAAATATAGTGCCTCCCTTTAGATTTGTAACTTACTCTAAAAATGGTCAATAAAGTTAAATTCTTACCCATTTCAATTCTAAAAGATTTTTTTAAAACTTGCCTAAGCATTAAACGTGAATGGTTTTACTGAAGGAAACGTGACTCGTATAACCAGTTCTTTCTCTAATTTTTTAAGGTTCATTAGAAGTGAGTAATTCTGTGTGTCTGTAACTTTATGCCAGTATTTTTAAGAAATTCATTTTTTTTCTGCCAGCAGTGAATTTTAAAGTCTTAAACATGCCCAAACATCTCAGAGGATTTAAAGAAAATTATAATAGTAACTAGTTTGTTCCCCCTCCCTTAAAAAAAATAGAGCACACTACTGAAATTATTTAAATTGACTGAACCTTTTAAGCAAGTAAACACATTTTAACTAGGTTTTTTCCCCAGTCCCTCCATTCATGCCAACTATAGAAATTAGCCTTCACTCTTCCTTCACTTACACATGGATACACACACTTGCATGGACACAAGAAAAATTTCTTTTCTCCTGTCAGCATTCCTCCTTAACAATGGTTAGATTAGTGGCATGAAGGCGGCCGCAGAGAAAGGACATTCAGGCCAGAAGGCTCCCCACAGGCACAGCTGGTAGGGGTTAATGGCGGCTGAACCTCCCAGCCGGGGCCTTTTCTCTATTGTGTGTTCAGCTCCTGGGAAGGAGGGAGACTTGTGACGGCCTCTGGGGTTCAGGGGATCAGAAGTATAGCAACTGGGTCACAGAAGCAGTGTTCAAGGGGAAGGAGAGTTTAGGACTGCAGGAAAAATGAACTCTGAAGTACAAATGGCCGTGCCTCTATCTGCATACAACCGCTACAGTACATGCAAAGCATCGTTTAGTACCACGGCTTATAGCCTTTTAATTCATATCGTATCCTTACAGGAACAATTAGGCAGGGATGTTGAATTATTCATATTGGAAAGTGGTGGGAATCTGAGTCAAAATCATACACGTATGCCTAATGTACGTTATTAAAGTTTGCGTGTTAATGTCTGGGAGTTCTGTCTGCCACATGGTGTAAAGGCTCGAGAGCTCACACAATGGTCAGCAACAAAAGCTGGGAGCCTCCTGATAAACAGCAGTTTGAAATCTGAAGAGAGAGTGATGAATACGTGTGCGTCTCCAGATAGAGTAGGTGGGCTTGGAGATGCCCCTGGCACGGGAGTGGGGCGGAAGGAGACCCGGGTTTCTAATGTCTCTTTTGAATTAAGAGCAAGACAAAGCAGCAACGATGACAGCAACCTCAAAACAATCGTAGACGTCTGATCTCTGTAATAGATTTATATATTTAACTTAATAAATGAGACTTCACAGGCAAAACAAATGCCTTTTACAGAGTGGCTGGATTTCTTGAAGAAAGAGAGCTTACAACTTTGAGGAACACTTATCTGTCAGTGCCATGGGGGTGGGTTTTGTCACAAAGCATGATCCTGTGGCTCAGGGCCTGGCGACCTAAGGGTCTACAATAAATATTTGGTAAATAAGTGAGGACCCCACAGCCACAGAAATTGGCTCTGCTGTTCATTTTTAGCTTAAGAGGTCTACTTGTTTGTAAATCAGAATCAGGCCCAAGGAGGATGCTTTTTATATTGGTGAAGTGAATTTGTTTCTTTTCCAAAGAGCTGAACATCTCTACCAAAGGACATTAAAACAGTTCACTTACAAATTAATGTTGGCCTAATTTCTTTTCAATAAACCTGGCCTTAAGAGCTGTTTAATTGGAGACCCGGTTTTTGGCTACATCTAGGCACTGAATGCTGGAGCCATCCTTATTCTAATGCTTTTGGCTTGGTTTGTCTAATTTGAAATTTTAATTTCACTTGACTAAAATTTGCCCTCTACTTGAGTTTGTTTTGACTTATCGTACTCCGAGAAAAGGAATCGGGGCGCTAGAGAGCTGATTGGGACCCTCAGATTTTACCTGCAGCACCAACATTTAATATACTTCCTTCCTCAAATCACAGTAGTTTTGAGGGAAACAATACAGCCCAATGAGCTCATTCAAGTTGGGCTCTTTGGGTCGTAACAGAGGAGGGAAAGCAAATGAGTCAGAACCCCTCGTGTTACAACAACAGTTTGAAGCAAATTGAAGAGGTTCTGCTTTGCTGACCCTTGATGTGTCTTCTCAGAAGGGGTTGGCATTCAGAGTGCACAAACCTCCCAGGGACTCCCAGTCACGAACGATCTGTGGGGGTGACCACCTTTTTACAAGAGTCATCACGGATGCCTGGAACCTGCTAGAGGGTTTGTACTCATGCGCTAATTTGGGGTAGCTGGCGTTTAGTCGACTGCCTGGATTTACGTAACTATTTGAACATGCCAAAATATGCTTCTGTGGGGAGACAACATTACAGGTGAGTGTTATTTACAAAATTCACAGGTGTAAAAACATCGGGCATTATTTGATTCATAAATATTTTTTCTTGCCATCATTTTATTTTAAGTGTTGAGGATTATCCTAGCATCTGACTTTCTAAATATACCGAAGTGAAAATACAGAAGCTTTTCTAGTGTACACAGTAAGTCAGCAGTAAGGCCAAAGGTATCCCTGAATGCCTCTGGGCTCCACTGGAAAAAGCTCCTCCCTCTCTAGAAAGTACTCAGTTTTCTTTTCTTATCATATTTTTTTATTTGGGGATGAGGGGGTGTGGCACACGAAAACTTTCAGAGGATGGCACGCTGCTGTTATCCTTCTGAGCACCTCTAAGGACTCCGAAGACTCAAAGTCCATTATTTTTCTTTAAAACTCTAAGCTGTTTGACTGGAAACTCGAAAGTTCTCCCGTGTGTGTGTGTGTGCCTTTACACTGACATTTCTTTTCAAATTTGAAAGAGGGTAAGCAGGTCACCTGGACAGAGACTTTTCTGTCCTGCCAAGTTTCAACTCATATTGCATTTTTATGACTGTATTATTATACATTCCAGCAAATAAGGCTAACAAAACCTTCTTCTAGCAGAGCTTGTGGATGCTGGCGTAATAAGATACATTTACATTTCCTATTTTTTTTTTTTTTTAATAAAAGAGAAGGTGAGACTAGGGGAGTTTGTTGACCCTATTGCTCTGGTATGTGTATTAAGTACACAAAGATACAAAGAAATGTTAAATTGAGAACTCAGAAAGAATTGATTCGAGTGACAGCCTCTCACATTATGGAGGTTTTAAATTTAATAAACTCCTTATCTCCCTGGGGTGAAGCAATTGATTCACATAGTTTGTTGTCACATGTTTTTAAATGTAGGTAATTCCATTTTCAAAAACAAATTTAACAGAAGATGTTGTTTACAAAATCATAGTGCTGTTCTTAAACCCCTCTTTCCAAGATCGTGTGATGCAACTACACAGGACGTGCTAGAGAAAGGGTTAAGTTTTCCTGACTTTCAGATACAATGAAATTATGACAGGAAGAAAATTGTGCCATTTTAGCATGAAAATGCTTGTACAAATACTGTCGTTCCTTCCTTCTTACTTTCTTTATAATGCCTCAGCGATAGCTAAGATGACAGACATTTGACAGGTATCTGTAAGCATACGGCCCAGGCAGCTCATTAAAGTTTTTCTTTCTATGCATCAGCTTTCACAAAGGCAAAAACCCATTAGCATTGACTATTTTGCAGATTAGAAGAATTAAGGGCTTCAAACGTTGGCTTATACCAAGCAATGTCATTTGTGAAGTGATGTTTGCTTTATTATTTCCCTTTCTCTCCCTCTGAAACCAGACTGACATGACTTTAGCTCAACGTAGGGCGTAATGTGCAAACGAAAGGACTGGCTCGTCGATGAAAAGAAACACATTCCCTTTTATACATGACTGGAATGGCAAAAAGGGGAGACTTTACATGTACTATTTAGGCTCATTAGAGGACTGATTATGATAGTTCTCTGGTGTAATCTTTAATCGACTTTGACACTAGATTTGCCCCGTTACAAATCCTGTCATGCAAATTAAGTCATTTGTGTTGTTTGATATGGAAAGATCTGCTATGAAATGAAAGATTAGCTCACAGATGAGGCACAAGAGACCGCTGCCCTCGTGCACTGTGCAACTGATTACAGGGATGAGAGCGTCCATTTCTACACCGCTGTTAACATTTAGGAAAGGAGATTAAATTAACGTGGCTTTCGGTCTTCCTACATGAGGATATTCAAAATAAATGCTCAGGTTTTCGTAGCCATTATTCTTGTACTATACCAAACAGGTGTTCTGAAGGCAGTGCCTGGATTGTGGCACAATCCACTTATGTTAACGTGTTTTCCATAGGATGGGATTGTATATGTGTGCACTTGTGGATGAAACGCCTCTTCTGTACAGGTGATTGGTGTTGACTGATTAATAGGCAGCTGGACAAACCAGGTGGGAGTACCAGTTGCCCCCAGCAAACCCTAATTTAATCTGGGCCTTCTACTTCCATTCCACCTTCTTTTTTAAATGTGGGATGACCATACTCCCAAGTTTTGGGTCTAATTAATTGATTATAAAATGAAAAAGGTAGTAACCGGTAAGACTTGAGTTTTTTTCATAAAGGTTCATGTGAAAAACTAAATCTTGTAAATAAAACAATAGTGCGAATATTAATGCTATATAATGACTTTAGAAATTCAAATCTTGGAATTTCTATAATCCCTGTTACCTTTGCTGGGTATCTCTGGCCCTGAAAATATTAGCAGGAGATGGGAAGGAGAAATTAGATTTAATTAAAACTGCTTCATCCTGCAAGTATATCACAGAATATACTAGGTTGGGGCTTTTATCTCTTTAATGATCTTTTCCAGTTTATAACCAGAGGTTCACCACATTCAGACTAAATCAAGTAGACTGATAAACAAAGACATCTACCTAGCAAGGAATGTTTTATGGTGAGTTAAAAGTAAGCATTAGGAGTGGTTGACAGGAAGAAAATCATAAGTAGTATAATTCAATGGCACAGAGAAGCTTTAGAAATAGTTTGGTTTGCTGTACATCATGGCCACTTAGCATTGCTGTATTTAGACCAGAGATAAAAGTTGAATTAATTCCTTTTTCCTATGATACGTCAGCCAAAATGGATCAAGAAGCTTGTTCTTCCTGAGAACCACTTTAGGGCATTTAAAGAAAGTGTCATTTTCAAAAATGCTGATAGTTTTGTGATGATCATTTATGAGGAATTACCTTAGGTGAAACCAGATCTTTAGGGGTAAGAAAGTAGCTATATAAATGAAAAAATAAAATAAAAACTCAATTTTAAAACATGAGCCATATTTAGTATGTGGCCTCATCGGTTTGTTGTTGTTTTGTTTTTTTTAAAGTCATACATTTAGAATATGAATAAGAGTTACAAAGTTACTAGGAATAATTTTACTTCATTGAAAATTAAAAAAAAAAATCATGTGGCACAATTGAGAGTCCCAAACCAAATATATTCCAATTCTTACCTTTAATTATTTCTTATTTCTTAATCTATGGCTTACATCCTATTTCTTTTCACAGATAGTTTATTTTTTTTAAAAAGTGACAAAATATGATTATAGACTTGCCATTAAATGAAAGGTCAAATGCAATACAGCGGTCAGCTGGCTGAAAAGTATGTAGGAACTCTGCATGTCAGGCACCAGATAAACATTGCATGTAATTCGAGGGCTGTCATGGAAGGCACCTTTGATTGAATACTAGCATAAATAGTCATTTAAAATCCCTTTTAAATGATCATAACAGAAGTTAGAGTGGCCTCCAGCAGCTTCATCCATGTATCTTCTTTTGGAACAGTTTTAATAGACATGCTTCGTCTTTTGAATGAGCCACACACCTCTGTTTTGATCAAATTTAATCAGATTTGATCAAATTTGGATATTTGGTTTCCCTTGCAGCTTGGTAGAGTATTAGCCATTTAGATATCATTGAAAGGAATTTTAGTGAATGAATAACATGTAGGCTTTCCTTGGCAATCTCCATAGGAAAATTAATCCATAATGGAATTTAAAGATTTTAGAAAGTTCACAATCTCTCACCAAGCTATAGGAAAATGTCCATGAAGATTTCATTTCCCTTGATATTCATGAAAGATCTAAGTGTATTTTTAGTAATGTGAATTTGTTTAAAATCATAAAAGTATGGAAGAGAAGAGATCCTAAAAAATGGATAAAGAAGAAAAAAATAAAATGAGTTTTGCATAATAAAAAGTTGAAACATCTGTAAGTTAAGAATTGGTTAAATATTGTTGTTTTTATTGTTTTTACACAGGCATGTGTATGACTAAGAGTTTCTGCAGTTTATGCACAGTGTTTCATTCATAACATATAATCCTTGCTATTCATGTAGTATTTTTAATGTATACATTTAATGTCTGGTGCCTGACATTTTAATTTAATTTTGTAGTACAGTAAGCTAAATTGTTGCTATTCCTCAGCTGTCTCCTTGGCTTAGGGACCTAGATAAACACATATATGGTTTTAGGCCACCGATGGGACAGTATCAAAGGGCACGCCGGTGCTTTTAGACAGGACAAATGTTCTCAAACTTATCCTTGCATTAAAAATCACCTGGAGGGCTTGTTAAACCATAGGTTCCTGGGCCCACTTGCAGATGTATTCAGTTGTCAAGAGTGACATTTTGTATGTCTAATGAATTGGTTGATGCTGATATACTGGACCAAGGACTACACTTTGAAAACCATTGAGATAGGGTATCACAGATTCCTGAGGGTATGAGATTTTCACAGGGGAACATCTCTGAGCACTAGGGAGAGCAGGGAAATATATTGCCGACATATTTTCTTTAATGTAGGCAATATCCAACTTTAGTTTTCAGAATATATTTTTCAGGTTTTTTAAAATTGAAATTCAGATATATTTTTCCATTGAAGAAGAATATAATATCTAGGACATAATAAGTCCTTAATAAATATTTTTAAACTGTGTTTCTTTCTCAGGCTAAGCCAAAGAAAATATTTAGCACTTAACAGTTTTCATATATAGGATTGTGTGGTGCTGCTGATGATGGTGCAAATTTTAATTTAAACACCTAATTGCCATCATTTTGTGACAAAAATATTTTAGGTTCTGATGGGCACCAGAACAACATCTGAAGATTAGAATGGAATCTCTGTGGATGAGGTTAACAAAGGGAATAAGATTAAGGGAGCAGATGGTAGAGAAAAGCAGAAATTCTAGATATAGGGATTTCAATTTCCAAATATAGTCCTTTTAGCAACCTTTAAAAAACACTGGTTATACGCCAGATCCTGGATTGGGAGGTTAGTGAGATGCTCTCCCATCCTTCAGGGCACTATGATCTTATTTGCTCTCCGTACCTGCTCAGATTAAGTAATAAGTGGGTGAGGACTGGAGCCAGTGGTCCTAGGCTTGGGCCTGCCACTTAAGACTTGAGTAGCCTTGAGTCAGTCAGTAAACTTCTATGAGCCTTGTGTACTCCTCTGGAATGACTTTCACATTGTTTTTTCCATGTTTTAGTCATCCTCTATCATGTCATGATTCTACTTAATTTTCACAGCCACCCAAGAATGTAGGCATTGATCCCATTTCAGAATTGTAATTGTTTTTCTAAAACAGTGACAATGGTCTGTCTTGTACTTCACTGAAGACTTCTGAGGGTCAAAGAGATGATTTATGGGTAAGGGTTTTGCAAACTGTAAAGTGATATGTGAATATGAGTGGTCATTGTTCACTACACATAAATGTACTTGTAAGAAGGTCTTTCTCTATGCCAGCTACCCTCAAATGTTCCTATTTAGAGAGAAAGAAAGAAAAATAAAAGCGTTTGCCTCCATGAGGCTAGAGCTCCATGACCCTCACATCTATTCTCTTGATTA
Organism: Pteropus alecto; assembly: GCF_000325575.1. Taxonomy (NCBI): domain Eukaryota; kingdom Metazoa; phylum Chordata; class Mammalia; order Chiroptera; family Pteropodidae; genus Pteropus; species Pteropus alecto. Next base: position 15,024,668 of record NW_006436282.1, read on the forward strand.
CTGTGTGTAGATGCTTTTTGAATTGAGTGCCACATACAACAAGATGGTCTGAATTGTCTGCTTATGCCCAAGCTTCTGGTTCATAGTAGTGCCCTTGGTGCACAATGCAAGCAAGTTCTTCATGTCAGTATCACCACATAGTTTTGTATAGACAGCACAGCTGGATGGTAGTAGTGGCATTGATGGATACTCAACTTCCAGCGATAGCAAATGAGGCGTCAGTGTGAGAGAAAAAACTCAGGAGCTAGTATATTTTGATTGAAAACTTGTCCTAGTGACATACATTTGTTATGATCCTCATTGTTAAGATGGGGTAAAAATAGTATCTCCAAGTTTAGTGAAGGTTAAATGGGTTATTTAATGTGAAGAGCTTACTAATAATGTAGATGCGTGGCACAGAGGAAGTACTGCAGAAATGTTGACTGACATTATTATGATGATATATACACTAGAAACTTGTAAGAATACACTCTTTTAGCCTAAAATGCCTTTAAATTTTTAAGCTTAAATTCAAAGAGTGTCCAAAATCCATTTCAGAAGTGGACCTACATCCCAATCTGATAGGATTGGTGGCCTCATAAGATGAGGAAGAGAAAGATATCTCTCTCTCTCTCTCTCTCTCTCTCTGGCTAGTTCAGTTTCTGTGTACTTAAGAGTGAAGAGTGGTTCTCATGGGCTGAACTGTGTCTCCCTAAAATGCCCCAACTCCTAGAATCTCAGATTGTGACCTTATTTCAAGATAGGACCTTTAACGAGGTAATTAAGGAAAAATGATGTTATATAAAGGGGCCCTAATTCAGTATGACTGATGTCCTTATAAGGACACAGACGGCTGTGTGAGGACACAGGAAGAAGGCAGCCATCTACAAGCCAGAAAGAAAGCTTCGCCAGAACCCAACCATGCTGGTACCCTGATCTTGTACTTCCAGTCTCCAGAAGTATGAGAAAATAAATTTCTGTTGCTTAAAAAAAAAAGAAAGTAGAACCTCCGACCGTGTTCTACTTGCCATCTTGTCCCTGCCACTAATTCCAGCTTAAGCCTAAGTTCCTTTTGTTCATTCCTTTTCATGCCTTTATCTCTAATAATTCTGATATCCATATTAATGCCTCTTCAAATGTCCACAATTCCCTGATCCTTGCTTTCTTGAGATTTGACAATGACAGCCATCCACCTGCAGTACACCTTTTTCTCTGCTGTCATTCAAAGCTGCTCTATCTCCTAAATTCAAAATTTCAAATGTTAAAATGCTACTATCTCACCTCTTATACCACACTCCTGTCTTTACTCATTGCTTCCATTGTGACCTACTCCCTCCTATGTCCAAGTTACTCTCCCTGATTTCTTTGTGTGTTGTGCTGCTTATTTTTCTGTATTTACAATGTGGTAGGCACTGTGCTAAGCACTAAGAGTAGAAAGACAAAGTACAGAGTCTGCCTTCAAGGTGCTCTTGACCTAACGAGGATGGCAGTCTACTAACCCAGTTAGAATGAAATGATGTGGGAATGGGCATGATGGAGGTATATACTGGCTACTGTAGAAACTTAGATAAATAGTTTGCCACAGAATGTGATGCTTGGGTCAAAAGACAAGTAAGATTGGCCATTTGTAGTGCAGAGAAAGGTGATAAGAGTGAAGGAGCAGTATAAGGGTTGACACGGAGACCTAGGAGTGTTGGGAAGACTTGAAGAAACTCCAAGTAGTTAGATGCAGCTTCAGCATAAGGTACGGCTGGGAGATGCTTGGAGAAAGGAATATGGGCCTGGAAAAATAATCAGGATTCAAATTGTGAAGGTGCTCGTGTTCTCTGTCAAGGAGACATATAATCTGATTTGTTAGATAATATCACGATTAGGAAGAGCACTCTGGCATCAAGATTGGTGACAGAAACACCACTGAGGAGTCATTTGTACTCATCCAAGAGGAGATGATGAGGGTCTGAACCAAAGTAGAGACTGACTCAGACTCTGGGTTTGCTCTTCTCTCTTCCCAAGCAGAATTCTGTCGTCGATCATGCCAATCCTGATTTTGCCATACCTTTTCAAAGTCTTAAAAATGTATGTATCCTAAAAAAAGTACATGTGTTTTAACTCGTTAATTTTACATCTTAGAATTTAACTGAGAGAAGTTCTTAACAATAAATAGGTGTATAAATTGAATATTACAATAAAATTTAGAAATAGCCTATTTATCTAATAATAGAAATTAAGTAATTTTTTTTACGACATTCAGTGATATTTGAGGCAACCGTTAAAATGATCGTGGTACTGGATTTGACTATTAAACCACAACCCCCAAATAGTAATACTGAGTAATTTGCAAAGATTCTCAAACCAGCTTTCTTCTCAGCAGACCTGGTATTTTTCTCTTTCACAACTTGATTTCCCACCACCTTTCGGGGGTCTTCAGTGTCAGGATATGAACAATGGCTTGAACACATCTGTCGCCATCTTAACTTTCCTAGAGCGTCTTTCCCGATGCCTTATTTGGGGAGACTTTTTTTTAGGAGTAGTAAGCCACTAATCTCCTACAAAGCTTGGGGCAGGCTGGGCCTTTTCTTCCATGTATTAATTATGTACTGTAAAGGCAAGAGCTTTAATTTTGGTTACGCAGCTGGCCACACCAGATGTGGGGTTATGGTTGATAGCCTAGTAGAAGTATTTTTCTAATACATTTAATCAGTCATTGAGTTAACGGGAAACATCAAAGCTAAGCTACAGTGCACATTCATCATTCATTCAACAAAATCACATTGAAGAATATCCTGGGCATTGGTATGGTGGTGGGGTGGGAGAGGAACCATATTGGTCTTTGTGGCCTGGATCCTGCTCTTTAGAAGTTTGTACTCTTGTTGTAAGAGAACACGTGAAAAGCATGCCAGGTGAGAAATTTAACTAAAACAGCAGCAAGAGCAACATGAATAATAGTAAATAACATTTGTATAGAATACTTGACAGTGTACAATTTATATTTCACATTAGAATGCTCTTGTAAGGTGCGTATCACCAAACCCACGTATATATCAAGCATTCAGGAGAGAAGGAAAGCACCCTGGACTGGGGCGATCAGCCCAAGAAGTGGCATTTGAATCGGAATGTGAAGGGGGAATGGGTTCAAATAGGTAGATAGGGAGAGAAGCTTCTCTGATGAGAATGATATAAGAAAAAGCATGGAACAGGGAAGCAAATATGACTCAAGTTAGAATTGGAAATTAGACTGGAGCTCAGTTTGTACGTGAAGAGTACGTGAAGGCCAGGAAGTAGGAGATTGGGGTGATGCAACATAGAAATGTAGCAGATTATGGAGCTACTGAGTGGCAAGCTAAGGAATTTGTAAATAATGGAACATCATGTTAAAATAGTTTTGGAAGAGTAATCTCACAATGGAAGGCAAAGAGACAAAAGTGGGGATTGGAGGGGACATCAGATATGCAACGTTGAGATGCTAAGCACCTGAATTATGATGGTGAGTTGTCTATTCATGGTAACAAACTATCCAAAAACTTAATGGTTTGAAGTAACAATTTATTACTATTTATTTTGATCTGTAGGTAGACTGAGCTCAGCTGGGCACTTTTCTCTTGGGATTGCTCAGAGAGTTACAGGCAGGTGTTGCCCAGGGCCGCAGTCATCTACAGGCTTGACTGAGCTGGCCATTCAGGATAGTTCACTCATGACTGCCAATTCATGCCAGATGTCATCTAGAAACTCGATGTGACTGGAGCACCATCCCATGGCTTCTCCACATGGCTTGGGCTTCTCACAGAGTGGCCACATGATTCTGAGAGCTGCAAGGCTACTTATCACCTGGCTTCAGAAAGTCCCAGAATGATACTTCCATTGACATTTGCCCAGATTCAAGGAGAGGGGAATTAGATTCCATACCCGGATGGAAGGATTGTCTAAGAATTTGCAGACATATTTAATTTGCCAGAGTGATTGTGAAAATGGGAAACAGACATATGTAGAAATAACTTGTTCATCAAGTATAGGGGAGGACTTACACAGAGGGTAGGTGCTAAGATCCCAAAGAAGTTATGCCTGATTATCAGGGAGAAAAGATACTCTAATATCATCCCCTGTTGCCTTGGTTTGGCATCTATTCAATGTGATGTAACTGCTGCTTATTTGCATCTACCCACCTTTGTTTGCCCTGAGAGCACAGATTGAAACTGAATTGTTTCCCCTGTATCCCTAGCACCCAATTCAGATTCAGGCATATAATAGACATTCAGAATTTATTAGTTAAACAAACGCATGAATGGATCATTATTAGGAATGGATAAGGCAGGAGGAAAAGCTGATTTGGACAGAAAAGATCATCTTTCATGTTAGACATATTAAATTTTAAGGGGCCAGGGATATTTGGAAATTGCCAGCCATTACCGAAAATGTGAAACTGGGACTCAGCAAGGTCCAAGTAATGGCACAGATTTGCAAGTCACCTATACAAAGCTGATCATTGTCAGGCTATGAATTCTTTAAGGGAGAGATGTAGAAGAAGATGACTAATAGAGACTTAGCCAAGAGCTTTCATTCCGGGAATAGGAGGAAGAATTAGCAGGTAGAGAATGTGAACGGCGGCTTCCTACTTTCAAAGGTAAGAAGTTCCTGATGAGCAAGATCATAATACTAGTGAAAAGCTATAACTTATCACCTTTATTTTGGAATCTTAGTAACTGGTTCCTCTCCTCAAATATCAATAGACTTAAATCTAGGAATACTAGGGAAATTTCTGAAAGAAACCATTTAAACAAGCTAAAAGCAATATATACAAAGAATTTCCTTACAGAATTTCCAATAACAAAAGAGTCTTTCTGCAGAGAAGTCAAGAAAGATAAAGAGTGGGAAAAAACAAGTAGATAAAGAACACCGGCTGATAAAAACTATTTTCATCAAATATATACTGTTTTATTCAAAACATTTTCATCAAACTATTTTCATCAAATATATACTGTTTTATTCAAAACATTTCTAAAAGTCATCTTTTAATACAGAAATTTAACTTTGCAAAACATTTCTTTTACTCCACCGCTCACTCCATGCCCCATAAATTCTGGATTTCAAGATTTCAGGGTAAGAAAGAATTCTAGATGAGTAGGTAGAAATCTCCAAATCTTTGTTCCTGTTTTCCACCTGATCCTGGGTGGATCATTTAGCTTTGAAACTTCTTAGGAACTTTTCAGCTCTAATATTTTTTCATTTCATGGTTTTGATGATATGAATTTAGAGTCTCTTGTCTGATGTTTATATAGTTAGGAGAAGAGAAGTTTCCCAAAATTGTGGCCTTGGTAGAGTGATTGGTCCTTTTCTTTCCTTAGTGACAATGACAAATAAAGCATTGTTGATTGTAAGCATTAACTGAGAAGAAACACCTTTTTGGGCCTGCAGGTTACTTCCCCCTCTGATACAGATCACATGTAAGCAGGTTACGCCTTCTCCTCAAATAGTTGGCTGCAGATCTTGATTTTCAGTAACTTAAGGCTAAGCTCACAGAGGGTTTTGACTCCCTTGGTCTATCACTTTGAGCCTCCAAGAAAGATACTTCAATGCCAAGAACAGAGATAGAGGCACTTACCAAATATAGAGTAATGAGTAAATTATGTCATAGACCATGCAATGTTACCAAAGAAGATCTATTGATTAACCACATAAAACTTTCTGGGACATGTTGGAGTATCTGACCATTTTAGTAAAACCAGAATATTACAAAAAGTTATGCTACGAAAAACAATTCAGTGTCTTTGAAAATCAACTTTACTACCCAAGTAAACTTAAAAGTCTTGGAATGATGTGGCTCTGAGCTACCTTGGAAACAAACACAGATATATATCTATAAAAGCAAAATAATGTTTTTTGGGAAATTAATGTATTCCCAGTTACTATAGCAGTATAGGCACAGTGGAGTGTCATAAATCAAATTTGCCCTGGACTCAATTTAACATAAAATCTACAAGGAAAAAGTTGATACGTAGTTAAAAATTTTGTTGTTGTTGTTTTTTGCAAAAATCGATACCTACTTTTAATTTTATTTTAGTATAATTCTGTAATGATGATGATGACAGTATGATAGTAAGTACATATTATAAAAGATTTAGGAGACCTAGCATAGAGGCCTAGTATATTGCTCCTGGAACATAGCAACAAATATTTGTTGTTGTATTAAGGTGACTTAGTCTTCTTGGCATTCAATAAACTATACTTTGGTGAACTAGATCATAGAATATGTTGGTTTTTGGAAACATTTGGAAAAGATGTATGCAATTTTTAAAGTTTGTTTTGATTAAAATAGTATAATTTAGTCAAAATTCAGTACAATGAATAAAAACAATGTAAATTAATATATTATCCATAGAAAGTTAAAAATACATAAAATTGATCAAATGAATAGCATAAATATTAAGCATACATAAATCATGAATATAAAATATTGTCAAGTAAACATTGAATGATTCTTAGTATGTGCTGAATGTATACTCAGTTTTCTATCACTGACTTTATTTCATTCAATTCTTATAACAGTCCTTTGAAGTTGGAACTAATACCCCATTTTCAGGGGAGAAAACTGAGTCTTAGAAACCTGCCTCTAAGTTGTCATTTGAACTCCATATCTACCTAGTTCCAAAGCTCATGATCTTAACCACAACACCTTGAAAGAACATGAAATAAATTCCAACAAATAGAAATTATGGAGACAGGGACTCATAATAGTGAGCTGCTTTTGTTTGTTCAAGGAAGTGGGTAACTTGAAATGTAATTGAATCATCTTTCATAAAGAAATGTGTATAATCTAAAGAAAATCATGCTCATAGTATACCTCATTTGCTACAAAAAATAAGGTTTCATATGTAGTGAATCCTCATGGTTAAGAATTGTGTGTGGTAACAATTTTCAGATGCAACATATTGTATAAACTGTAGTTTATATAAATACAGGGCATTAAGAGTCCATATTCCCCATGTTTTGTTACTCAATACCTGCAGTTAGTTAATGTTAAAAGGTACATTTGTGAAAAATGCAAGCTAGCAGTCTAGTAACTGTTATGCCTTTAGACAAGTGAATTTTTCTAAAAGACATGTAGGTTTTTAAAGTGACTCTATCTTCTCATAGTGGCACATTATTATATGCAGTTACTTTATACTTATACATGATATTGCTTCTCGCCCCTTCAGACTCTGTATCAAATCTGAATTCTCTCTGCATTTCCGATCTCGGGACCCTGACTCTCTCCTTAAGGCAAGAGGTGGGTGGAGGAACAGGGAGAAGAAAGATAGGAATCTTGCACCAAAGTCTCCTTCAAATCTCTCCTACAAATCTATACCTGCCCTGGAAAGAAGGCTAAAAACAATATGGGGGAATGCCCAAGTCCATCTATAGCATCCCAAGAAGAAGAACATCCAGAATTCTGAAATTATCAAAAGAGCACCAACTCGTTTCATTCTACACACACACACACACACACACACACACACACACACACACACACGGGAGAAGAAGAATGAAGAACTGAAATCATTATATGCCACCTTTAAAAAATATGACTTGTGTTGTCTTTGTTTCCTTTTTTTGAGAGTATCCTTCTGCCTTGTGACTTGGTGATAATCTGTCAGAAATACAGACAGGAGGCTTTATATATGGGGTGACTCATTACTAATGAGAGCTGGTCCTGCTGCTTTCAGCCTCCTTAGCAATGCAAACCATGCTGCTTGTGGCTGTGGCTCTGACTGTGACCTAACCGACAGCCCTGCATATTCTATGTCTCCTCTTCTCATCAACCCTCCAGTCCTCACTAGCCATCATTTACAGCTTCTTCCCTAAGATCGAGCCAAAAGTTACTCAATTTGGAAAGACTGATTAATATCTGGAGAGAAACTCTCTTCCAATTTGGAAACCCCAGTTGTATAGGTATGCTGCCTTAGCTTAGCTGCCGAGTCTCCAAGGAAACCATTGCTATTTGTGACTGGCGCTCAAGAAGTAATTCTTACCTGCTTTAGCAAGACTGACGGTGTCATGACAGCTTCAAGAGGCTGTCGTTTCCACAACAAGAGATTCTGTAAATCGATTATTAATGAAGCACTGCCGTATTTTAAGTGACTCTGTTCTTTGAGGGAGCGTGTTTATATTTAATTATTGAAATGTGAACTGAGCAATGGCACAGTAGCACAAAAGTCAGCTATTATTCCCCCAAAATGGTTCAAAAATCAATCTTCATTCCAAAACCCATAATAAAAAAATAAAAAATAGCAATTTATTGAGAAAAACTAAAGACATCCTGTGTCAGAAAAGCTATCATTAGTTGTGCTAAAACTAATATGTACATATTTTTAAAGAGAGCTGTGCGTAATTATGCAAAAGAATTTTAAGTACTTAGTGAATGGAGGACCCACTGAATTGTCACTATCATTGGTAGTTTGACATTTGCCCTGCTTCTGCCTGTCACACAAACCATGGAGGCAGCTGTTATTAGAGCTGTGTTCGAACAGTTTAAAAAAAAAAAAAAAAAAAACATTATCCAGGCTACCATGCTTCCATTCTTTCTTGAGTGTGATCAGCTTGTGCTAAAAAAGTTTCGACCTCTTCTGGCTTCAAGAATTTTTCTGGTAGAACTGCATCTGAAATATAGATGATGGAAGGAGACTGGGGTGACAGGAAAGTCTTCCCAGTTGATAGTAGTGGCCCCAGAATCTCTATGTAAAAGGGACCGGGGCAGCAATCTGAATGAAAGAGAAGTGGAGAACTTGAAGTAGCGTGCATGTAACATTTTACATAAAGGTGAAAAAGCACCTATTTTCTTTAACAAAGAATGCATGAGAACCGTTGAAGTTTATTGGAAGTCTGAAGCTTCCCAACCCACTCACCGTGCTGTCACCGTCTCTTTGTACTCAGTTCCTGTGTTTTCGGAGAATGGCAGGGCCACCAAAGTCTCATAAGAGGTGTGCGACATGATCAGATCTGTATTTTAAAAAGGTACAGCTGAGACTAAGCCGGAAGCGATATGACTGCTGTCCAAAGAAGAGAGGATAATGGCTTGGACTCAGTTATAGTGGGAGCAAAAAGACAAAGATTACAACAATAACCACAACTGTCAGTTACTATGAGAGGACATTTTTATGCTTTGTTTTATTTACTCTTCAGAACAACGCAGTAGGATAATATAATCATGCCCATTCTACAGACTCTCAGCAGTGTAAAGGTGGCAGCACAAGGAACAAAGCTAATAGGAGATGGAGCTGTGATTTAAACTGAAATGTACTTGAGTTTAAAGTCATAATGCTTCAATAGCGAGGAGGCAGATAGCATTAGGCAAGTAAGCGGTTATTAGCATGTAATAAATAAGTAATCCAGGCTTGCTCTGAGGCTTTCAGCTTAGGTTACAGGTGGATGATGATGCTCCTTAGAGACAGAGAAATAAGAAGAGGAACAGCATATTTGGAAGGGAAAATAATGAGTTCATTCAAGAAATAGTCATGTTTTCAGTCAATGCAGAATTAGAAAAAGAGATTAGCAAAATGTGCTAATGGGAGATTGGAAACTCAGGTCTGGAGATCAAGTTTAGGGCTATCTAGAGGTTTGCAGGCAAAGCTTAAGCCATAGAAGTTAAAAAAAAAAATACAACAACTGCATATAGATATTAGAGAGAATAAAAAGAAGAGAGAACTAAGGATAAAATTTTAGGAAAATCTAGTTGTATATTAGAACCGGGTGGTTTATAAAAGAAGAATATCTACCCTGGATTTCCTCCCAGATCAATTAAATCAGAATTTCTAAGATGGGACCCAGACATAGGCAAGCTAGAAAAGCTCCACAATGACTTTAACCTGCAACACAGGCTGAAAACATGGTCTAAGCAGTGGGCACAGGGAAGGCAGAGTGACTAAGGTCTGGGGACCACCAAGGGAGAATAGCAGCTTGTCATAAGCTGAAAGAGATCTGGTAAAATAGGGCCCCCAAAGAGGCTGCTTTCACAAACAAATTTATCAGAGGACGTTTGAAGGAGGAAGGCAACTGCCCGCATAAATGACCGGAATGGAAGCAACGAGTGTCATTTCCTCTTTCAAGGATTTAGATGGCAAATCAAAGTAGATTCAAGGCATATTTGTATGTGGGGACGTGTGGCATGACTGGGAACGACTTCCTCGTGTTCATAGGCTATGTAGAGTGAGCTAGTGGAGTTGGAAAGTCAAAGGAAGAAACAAGAAAAGACACTGTTGAGATTCTGGAGGAGGTGTGTGTGGTGATTGAGTTGAGAGCTTAGGTTGGTCTTGAAAAGGAGGAGGCACATTCTTCTGTAGTAAGCGGAAAATAAATAAGGATGAATGGAGACGAGTATGAAAATGGAAGGAATATGTTTGGAGTTCACACCTGACTGTCTTTATTTTCTTGAAGTAAAATGCTTTTGGGTCTCGCTCCCCTAAAACAATATGGCCAGAGGTCTCACAGGACAACCCAGGTTGGACTGGATCTGGTGGTGGAGATTTGGAACAACAGAAGGCAAATTCTATAAGTCAGGTTTTAAGGGATCAGGAGTTTAAAGCCAAGAAGTCTAGATAGAAGGAGGAAGCCAAGGTATAGCACTGAAACAGCTTGAGAAGCCAGGACACTTGATGAAATAAGTGGTCAAAGTGGACATCAGGCAAAGAGCCAAGCTTGAGGAATCTAGGCAGGCACTTATAGTAGCTGCTCGTGCCACTCCTGCAGCTGCATTCCAGCAAAATACAGAGGTGAAGCCATTTCTGGAGAATAACCGGAATGGTGGCAAAGCCTGGACTGCCAGCTCTGTTGCCAGTCATCATCACTATAATCTACGGCCAGTTGTTTTCAGAGACATGCGGTGTGGTGGGCAAGTGCAGCAGTCCCTCCCTTCTCATATTTTTCCATGTGAACATCCCTTTAGGAGGTGGAGTCTGTTTCCTCTCCCTTTCCATATTTTTCCATGTGAACGTCCCACTCCTCCCTTTAGGAGGTGGAGTCTGTTTCCTCTCCCTTTGCATTTGGGCTAAACCTGTGACTTGCTTTAACCTATACAATGCAGTGGAAGTGATGCAGTGTGACCTTTCAACCTAGATCTTAATAGACTTTGCAGCTTCTGTTTATTGCTCTTTTGGAAACTCTGTATAAAAGCTCTGAATAAGGAGAGATCATGAAGAACGAGGGCAATGTAGGGGTGAAATGCCTCAGCCAACAGCTAGCACCAGAGCCCCTGAGACATGTGAGTAAAGCCTTCTTGGCTACTCTAGCACCAGTTGGGCCAACCCAGACGACACTATGTGGAGCAGAGGCAAGCAGTCCCTTCTGAGCCCTCTCTGAATTCCTAACACAGAATGGTGAACAATAAAATATCTATTTGTTTTATACCACTAAGTTTTGAGGTGGTTTTTTATACAGCAATAGGTAACTCATATGCATGGCATGGAAATGAAAGTCTGGGCCTTTGAGATGGTAGTTCTTAGACTGAAATTCTAATTATATCACTCTTGTGATCTTGGAAGCCCGGTATGTTTTAATTCTGACAAAGTCAAATGTATCTATATTTTTATTTTGTTGCCTTGCTTTTGGCATCATATATTTAGGAAAAACACTATTGCTTAATCCAAGGTGACAAAGGCTACGCCTATGTTTTCTTCCAAGAGTTCTACAGTTTTATGTTTAGGTCTTTAATCCATTTTGAGACCATTTTTGTATATGGTGTGATGTAGGGTTCCAACTTCATTTTTTTGCATGTGAAAATCTAGTTGTCTTAATCCCATTTTTTTTTTAAAAAAATCTTTTCCTTATCAAATGGTCTTGGTACATTTATGGAAAGTCAACTGACCAAAAATATAAGGTTTATTTTTGGACTCTCAATTCTATTGGTTATGTGTCTACCCTTATGCCAGGTTCACAATATCTTGATTAACATAGCTTTGTAATAAGCTTTGAAATCAAGAAGCATGAGTTCTCCAACTTTATTCTTTTTCAAGATTGTTTAGACTATTCTGGGTCTCTTGCATTTCCATAGGAATTTTAGGACCAACTTGTCAATTTTTACAAAGAAGCCAGCTGAGATGTTTGTATGGACTGCACTGAATCTGTACATCAACTTGAGGGATATTGCCATCTAAACAGTATTAAGTCTTCCACTCCATTGAGGACTATTAAGAAAAGTCACTTCTGTCTTGTTGCTTTTAAGATTCTCTCTGCTTTCAGTTTTCTGCAGTTTGAGCAGGTGTGTCTAGGTGAATCTCTGAGTCTAGCATACTTGGAATTCATTGAACTTTATAGATGTGTAGATTAATGTTTTTCATCAGATTTTAGAAGTTTGGGAAATTATTTCTTGCAATAATTTCTGCCTCTTTCTCTCTCCTCCTGGGACTCTCATTATGCTTATATTGGTGCACTTGTTGATGTTCCATCGGTCAGTGAAGCACTGATTATTTTTCTTATTATTTTTTTTTCTTTCTGCTTCTCAGATGGGATAATTTCAATTAAACTAATTTTTTGGGGGGAGGGGGAGGGATTTCTTTTTTTTTTCTTTTAAATTAATTAATTTATTTTCTTATGGTGACATTGGTTAATGAAATCCAGTAAGTTTCAGCTGTACATTTTAACAGTAAGGTACATATATATTTACATTGTGTGTCCACCTCCCATAGTTAGATTTCTTTCTGTCGCCGTTTATTTGACCCCCTTTACCCCGTCTACCTCCCCCTTTCCCCCTTCCCCTTACCCTCTGGTAACCACTAGTTTATTGTCCATGTCCATGAATCTCTTGACAATTAACCTAATTTTAAGTTTGCTGATTTTTTTTCCTGCGTGCTCAAATATATTGTCAACTTCCTCTAGTGAATTTTGCATTACAATTTTTGTGCCTTCAGCTCCAGAATTTCTATTTGTCACTAATTTACGATTTCTGTTTCCTTATCGATATTCTTTATTTGGTAAAGCAGCATTCTCATATCTTCCTTTAGTTTTTATATATATATATTTTTTCTTTAGTTCATTGAACATATTCAAGATAGAAAATTTAAGGTCTTTGTCTAGTAAGTCCAATGCTTAGACTTCCTGAGATATACTTTCTATCGAAGGGGCATTCTTTTGTTTTTCTTTGCATATCTCATAATTTTTATCAAATATGGATGTTTAAAATAATATAATGTAGCAACCTGGAATTCAGATACTTCAGTTTCCCTTGGGATTGTTGATGATGGTGATTATTGTTACCACTATTGCCAAATGTTTCTTTTCTTTCTTGAACTAATTCGGTAAAGTCTCAATTCTTTGTTATGTGTTGCTATTGAAATCTCTGCTTGGTTAGTTTGGTTAACAGCTGGGCAGAGATTTCCTTAATGACTTGGAACTAGTAGGACTCCCAGCCTTGACTAAGGGCTTCTGTGTGAGTGTTGGGAAATTCCTTAAACATTCAGGCAGGAAGGCTAACTTTGCCTTAGCCTTTACCTCCTACTTGTGCAGAGCCTCAAAGTCATCCAGAAGTGAGAGTTTAGAGTCTTCTCAGGTCTTTCCTGAGCATATGCACACCTCTGGATATGTTGTCAGTCATATGCATATGCACGATCTCTTTGATTCTCAAAATATATATGAGATCTTTTCAAGGTCCCCATGTTCATCTTATTTCTGAGATTTCCCTTTTAAGTTTGGCTAGCTTATTGTTTGCTCTAACTGTTAGGGCTACCTCATGCAGCTGTGATATTAGACCATTACATTGGTTGTTTTCAACAAATGCCTCCAGAGAAAAGTCTCTTTGCACTGGATGAGCCCTGAATCAGTTCAAATAAAGTCAAGTCCTGTGAGCAGAAGTGCCAGACAGGTCAAATAATGACGATTCGATAGGAATGGGATTTGGAGGAACATCGACCCCCTTTAACCCCCTCCTCGGGCTGAGGCTACCACACCAGTGGGGTGAGAGAATGAGAACAGTATAAGTTAAAATGCCACAACGATCCCCGTTCTCACTGAGATTTCACCTTTTTTTTTCTTGAATGAATGCTCCCCAGCCTGAAATTAAGCCTTTGGTTAATTCTGAGTTCTGAAAGGTTTATTTTGACAATTTTTGCAAGCATTCTCATTGTTTTTATGCAGAAAAGCACTTTCAGAGGTCTCGATTCCCCCTTTCCAGCTGACAGAACTCACTTTTGACTTGGGCAATTATATAACCTCTCTAAGACAAAGAACTCGAGATTAAATATTTTGGATTAAATGGGCTAACAATGATAAAGTGGCTGCAACATAGGAGAGCTTGATAAATAATGGTTTCATGAATGAATTGTTGAAATGGATTGAAAGCTGGTGTTTACATTGTAGAGAGGTCAAAGAATGTGCCTGAATTCTCCTACCCTGACCTATGAAACTTTGTATGGTCTGGGGAAAGAGGAGATGAGTTTGCCTAGCCAGAACAAGCCAGACTCTTGGTTACTATGGAGATCTCTAGAATTCGAGATATAGTGAAAATTCCCACCTGAGTCTCGAAGGATGATGAGAGACAGAGAAGCAAACTAAGTATGCTCTGAGAAACTGCAGTTTAGAGTCCTGGAGAGAACTAGTCAAAAATCGAAATTTCAGGCCCAGAGAAATTAGGATAAGGGTTCCTAAGACCAGAATATGAGAGTTAGGTAGGGCCCAGATTAGTGCTTGCACAGGTCAAGAATGGGGCCAGGAGATTAAATGGAGAAGGAAGGCAAGTGACAGACAGAAAAGGGGTCCAGTACGATCCCTAAGCCAGTAGAACCAGGTAGCCTGTGTTGAACCAATAAGGCCAAGGAGGCCTAAGGGTGCAGGTTGAAAGAAGAGGACATGAGGCATCATTATTTCCTGCAACACTGGGGAGGGTGAGACACTGTGGGATTGGGTAGGCCACGAGCATGGCCCCACGTCACACAGAAAAGCCACAACTAAAACCTGATGTTGGAAAGGAGATGGAATATTAAGCCAAGGAGGAAGAGGCTGCTTTTTCATATTTCTTCTACATTAATGGAAAGTTGTTCTTCCTGTATGCTTGAAACAGTAGAAATGATTGTCTTTTCTCCTTGCCAGAAGCCCCAACAAAATCTTTCCATCACCTAATTAAAAAAAAACCCTGCATCACTGAGCAATGTAGAGTGAGGCAAAAATAAACACAGAACTTAAAGATAGCAAACTGCCTTCACCGAATCCATTTATAAACACTTTTCAGTTACATGCAACATATTGAGTTGGGGTGCCCCTGACTCAATGGATATTGTTCACACAACTTAAGCTAATTTTAATATTAGCTAGAGAATGAAGCTAATGAGACAAAGTAGAGGCAAAAATGAACTTCATGGATAAATTTTAAATTAATCATAGTTTGAGATTATCTTTACCATGGTATCATTTTAAAACATTACAATGTTTATTGAGTCCTTTGCATGTGGTAGGCACTGAGCTAGGACCTGGGGAGAGAATTCAGGGAACTAATTCAGGGAACTAATTCAAGTGGTGAGGGAGAGAAGGAATGCACAGTTAATAACCAACTAAAATACAATGAAAAAAAATCTGTTAAATGTTTAAAAATGGTAAAGCAATGCATTGTGGAAATATGTAGAAATATGAAGGCAGAAACAGACTTGAAGAAATCTTCATATAAGAGGTAGATAGCAGGAGATATGCACACTGAGAGTTTTAAAGGAAAGAACTTTGGTAGGCAGACATTTTGCATCCATCAGAAACTACCTTCCATTAAGTGAGAACTTTTATTAATATTTCCTGTTTCCTGTATCACCCATTAAAATCTGTATACAAATTTATTCCCCACATAGTAATTAATATTAAGAATGTAATATTTCCTTTAAAAAAAGCTATTTGATTCCTACTAAGAAGTTCCTTCAATTCATCAGCACAATATAATTTTAGAGAACTTTCTAACTGCATTATATTTTGTTTATTTACAATTCAATCTTAATTACCCATAAAATTTATTGACATGTTTGTAATATTCTCTTTTAATATAACCATTCGTATTGCAAAAAAAAAAAAAAAAAAACCTCTGAAAAAAGCAAGCTATTGACTGGAGGAAATATTTGTGAGCCACATAGTTGATAAAGGACTTATACCTAGAATATGCAAAGAAATCTCAAAACTCAACAGTAAAAAAAAAAGGCAGTCTAATTAGAAAATGAGCCAAAGACATAAATGAATATTTCACAAAAGAGAATATGCAGACGGCAAATAAGCACATGAAAATACATTCAACATCCTAGCCATTAGGGAAATACAAATTAAGACCTGATGTGATATCACTATATATCTATTAAAATAGCTAAAATAAAAAATAGTGACAAGATTAAATGTTGGTGAAGATGTGAAGAAACTCAATCACATATATTGTTGGTGGGAATGTAAACTGCTACAGCCACTCTGGAAAACAATTTGACAGTTTCTTAAAAATCTAAACACATACTATGTAACCAATCATACTCTTGAGAATGTTTCCTGAAAAATAGAAACTTATGTCCACATAGAAATTTTTAGATGAATGTTTGTAGCAGCTTTATTTTAAATTGCCACAACTTGGAAATAATCCAAATGGTTAAACACTCTATGATACATTCGTATGCTGGAACACTACTCAGCAATAAAAAGAAACAAACTGGTACTTGAAACTATTTGGATGGATCTCAAGAGAATTATACTGAGTGGGAAAAAAACAATCTCAAAAGGTTTCATACTGTACTATTTCATTTATATACATTCTCAAAATTACAAAATGAAAGAAATGTAGAACAGATTAGTGGTTGCCAGAAGTTAGGGACTGGATGGGGAGCTTAGGGTGAAGGGTGGGAGACGATTGGGTGTGACTATAAAGGAGTGGTAAGGATCTCGGTGGTGATAGAAAAGGTCTGCATATATATTGGTTGTGGTGGTTACATGCATCTGCACAGATGCTGACGTTGCATAGAACTGCACACACATGCGTTCACACTCAAATGAGTGCATGTAAACCTTGTGAAATTTGAATAAGATCTGTCGTTTGTTCCAATGTCAACTTTTGTGTTTTGATACAGTACCATAGTTATGTAAGATGCTTTATAAGATGTTACTTTCGGGGAAACTGGGTGAAGGATACATGGGAACTCTCTGCAGTAGGGTTTGAATTCTTTTAAATATTGGTTGGGTAATTGTAAAGGGCTCTTTTTTTTTTAATATATGGATTTATTTAATTTTTTAATTAATTTATTTATTTTTATGGTGACATTGGTTAACGAATGTAAAGGACTTTGATTGGAACTATGGGTTGTTTGATTAGGAACACGATTGTCTGGATAATGACTTCGCAGACAGTAGGAATAGGCTGTGACCTGGAATACGTGTTTTCGGGAGACTGGGCAGTGACTCAGAGGCTTGTCCTCAGTGATTGGAGAAGTAGCCAGTTCTCACCCTTGTATTTCATCACATACTCTTCTTTCCTCTTTCTTGGGAGTTCCCTGTTCCTTCTCCTTTTGCTTCACAAGCACAATATTTATTTAATTTGGGCTTTTAGCTACCTGCCAACTAAAACTTCATAAGGTCTCAACCCAAGATGACATTTGATAATGTCAAATGCATGACTCCATCCACAGGTATCTGCATTTTAAAGAGATGCTACTGTGGCCTGCTCCTAGGATGGAGGAGGAAGAGGGAATGTTTGCCTTGATTTCCGCCACCTCCTTTCCCATTTTTGCTCTGCTACTGATATTTGAAAGGTCAGGGATGTTTTGAGCTGCAGCAACCTCTAGGAAGTGACCTCTAACATCCTTACATTTATCCCTTTAATAAAGATGGATACATTTATAAAGGAATGTTCTCTCAGAAGTGTTGAGAATGACTGAATGCACAGTGTGGATTATATTCATTTTCTATACTGTTAACAAAACTGCAATTTTATTCAACAGGCTACAAAAGCTATTCAGTGGAATTTCCTGTATCAATGCTAAGAATTTAATAGAAACCCTTTAACAGTGTGAGTGAGGGAATAGCCTTGGTTCTAGTTCAGTCCAGAATATTTTTATCCATTTTCCAAATTACGCTGACCCTCCTCTTTGTGTCTAATGCTGTTCTTGGGTGTATTACACAGTCCGTGCTGGGATGCTTTCTTCTGGTCTCTGAATCCTTATCCTCAACCTGAAACGTAACACAATTATGTGTCAGGTACTTCTCCTGTGTGATCTCGTTTAACCCTTACACAACCCAAATAAGATCGTTTTATAGATTTATACTTTTATACATTTTATGGATGCTGAGGTATCAAACATTTAAGTAATTTACTCAAAGTAATGTGGTAATTACTTGAGCTAGAATTCAAACCCATTTCTGTGTTATGTAATATTTAATATGTATAATATGTTATGTTTAATATGTAATATTAAATATTTAATATGTATAATTTTAACATATACATATGTGTAATATTAAATATTTAATATGTATAATATTTAACATATACATATGTGTTAAATATTTAACACATGTATATAATATTTAACATATACATATTACACATATGTATATGTTAAATATTATACATATTAAATATTTAATATGTTAAATATGTGTTTAACACATGCAAAAGAATAAATATAATACATATGCATAATAAATCAATTCAACATTATTAAACCATTCAACTTAGGAGCTAAACATTAAGGATGCTGTTGAAAGAGCAAGTGTTCTTAAACCATTTCTTTAGATGCCTCCTTTATGAGCTTGTTCAATCTTCTCTTTAAGAGAAATTTTTAATGAATTTCCAGAGTCTTGTTATATCTGATTGTATAAAACAGCCACCGTCATATGGTTATTAACTTTATTGGCACTTTTTCTCTAACATTGTTTGCTTGGACCTTTAGTTCTCTCTGTCTTTCTCTGCCTCGTGCTCTGAGTTCCCATGTTTTGTCTCTCCACACGCCATTCCCTGACCCAGGATTACCATTTGGCAGTGACTGTAACTTAATGATTGAGTCTTGAGACCAGTTTTCACTGGGCTGAAGCATTGATTCTATGATGCTACTTGGCCATGCTCCCTGACTGGTCAGCATCATACCCCCTCTGCTGCCACCTTATCAACTACTCTCACGGAGATAACACAGAATTTCCCTCTTGCCCTCGTAATCCCATAATCCTATATTTCACTTCCTCCACATCTTTGAAAATTTGCTTGTTTCGGCTTCTTTGACATGCCCAGCCATCCGTGGTACATAGACATTCAATGGTTCTACTCGCTATTCGCAACTTACGAAGTTTCATTCAGCTCCAGCCATCAGATCCGAGACAGCAAGCTTGTTAAGTGATTAAACTCATTTTCTTTATTTGCGTGGCGCCAGATTTCTAGCTTCTTTATAAAAACTAGCTCAGTCATGTGGCAGGTTCAACTAGAGATTCCAGATGCAGATCATTTTCTCCACCACAAATTACCTCAGTCTTACTCAGAGTTTGGACCATAAAGTTGGCAGAAAACAATTTTTTTATAACTTGCCCTATTATTGTGGCCTGTAAAGTAAAAAGGTTTTTTTTTAAAAAGCCCAGTAATTTTTATTCTTCATATGTAGGCAGGCAACATAGCTTTCTTCATAAATTGAATATTTGCGTAGCACTAAAGAAATGTTTCTATCAGCTTTCTTTTGTATCAGTCTTCAGAGCACCAGGCAAAATTTCCAAAAAGAATATATGGAACACTTTCAAAGGATTCAGGTTTCCTGAATCCTTTTCCTCATGTTCAGGCACTCATTTTTCTAATTTTAACATCCAGTTCTGTTTATAATGATTGTATTTTTATACATTAAGAAAAAATTGGTACTAAATGTGTATGTTTAAAGGAAAATGGTTAAATCATAAGTAGGATGATAATTTGATATCTATGAAGTGCCAGCTTTAACTATTAATATGCGAATTCTGCAATTATCACTGAACTGTTCTTTGAAATTTTAGGAAATAGCAAAAAAGGGGGGTTATTAAATTTCAAAATTAAAATTCAAGAATAGAAAAATCATTTTATGTAAATAGTTGTTCAGATACATGTTCCTCTGTATTGGCAGAAGTACTATAATTAGTCTTCACTCTCTAAATGAATATCCAGTTCAAACAGCAAACTAGCAAGCAATGAATTTTTATGCTACAGACGTCTGCACACTGTAGGCCCTCAGTTATTTATTGAATGAATAAATTTGGGTGATCAGTTGGAAGATACTTTGAAAGGGAAACAGAAAGATTGGATACACATTAAGGAAGTAGTTTTACATTATCTATTTTAAAGGATATATGAAACTACGTCGAGAAAATAACATTAATGCCTTCCCATTTGTTCTGGTTCCGATTGCTGCATAATAAAACACCCTAAAACATGGTAGGTAAAAGCAACAATCATCATTTATTTTTCTAGTAAACCTGCAATTTGGGTGAGGAGAGCTTCTCTCTGCTCCACATGATTTAAAGTAGTGGCTCCACTGGGGGATGGAGGTTCTACTTTCAAGACTGCTCCCTCCCAGGGCTGGCGAGTTTGTGCTGGCTATTGGTGACCATGTGGGCCTCACCCTGCAGACTTCCGAATGGGCTGCTCGGTCTTCCTCACGTGGTGGAAGTCGTTAGTTTCATAAAGCCTGCATTCAGAAACTTGCAGTGATACTTCTTCTGTATTCTGTTGATTAAGGAGTCACAGAGTTTGATTCAAGGGGAAGAAAGATAGGCTCTACCTCTAGAAGGAAGGAATGTCAAAGAATTTGCAGTCATGTTCGAAAACCGCCACACCATCGCATTAAAACAAAACTCCTGCCCTTCTTTCAGCCTCAAGGCCTAAGGAAGTTGTAAACTTTTTCTGTAAAAGCCAGATAGTAAATATTTTAGGTTAGGTAGATGAAATGACAGCTGCTCAACTCTGCTGTTATGGCAAGAAAACAGCTATAGGTGATAGGTAAACAAACTTTATTTATCGAAACATGTGTCCAGCCCGATTTAGACCACAGGCATACATGACACGCTTCCTGTTACTTTCCCTTTCTCTCCTCTCCCCTGCTACCAAACTCAAATCACACAGCTTCCTCTGAGTCCCTCCACGACAAAAACTTTGTTTTCCTTGAGGGCTATGCACATCCCATGGCTCAGAGCATTTGTTTTGGCCTGTTGCTACCTTGGCAAGTTTTTCACTAACTGTACCTTGTTGAGCTCCCCCTTGCAATTCTGTAATTCCATAGGAGCACATTGTATCTTATAATTAACATATGCATTTGTTTTCTACAGCATTCCCCCACTATTTGAGTGTCTATTGTGATCCAGGTGTGTTCTAGACACTAGAGTTAAATTGACGAACATAGCCGATCAGGTTCTATCTGTAACCTGGCAAACATTCTTTTAAGAGAGACAGAAAACAAAGAAGAAAATAACAGATAGTGCTTAGCGCTATCAAGAAAATAAAATAGAACTATGAGAGACAGGTCAGGAATGGCCTCAGAGAAGAGATGACATTTGAGCTGAACACTAAACTATAAGGAGCCAACCAGGCAAAGATTTAGAAGAGATTTTCATGTAGAAAAAAAATCCATGAGGTATGTGGGAGGGGGCTGGGGAGGGTGAAGTTTGGCATGACTGAGGAAGCAGAGGGAAACCAGTATGGCTGGAGCAAAGTAAGTGATGGATGCTGGGAGGTGCAGTCAAAAAGACAAGAGCCAGATGTTGCCGGGCCCCACAAGCCAACATAAGAAGCTGAGATCTTATTCTGCATGTCTACATTCATTAAACTTCCACAAAAACTTATGAAACATGTGCATTGGGCTGGGCCCTGTGTTAGGTTTTAAGATGTCGCAATGAACATGTGTCCCGCATTACACTGCGTGCTCCACAAGGGAAGGGATTCTGTTTTCTCAGTGCAGTATTCCTACGGCCTAACCCTTGAGAGGCACTCAATAAGTACTGGTTGAATGAGAATATTATTGTCTATGACCTCTATCTTATGGTGGGGTCCACAGAAGCAGGTCCCGAAGCAATGATTCATGTGAGAGTACTTTATTAGGAATATTTCTAGGAAAAAAAAATCAGCAGGAGAATGTGGAAGGGAAGGAAACTAAACAAGGATGCGAGATCCAATATAACCCTAGAGAGGGTCACTTCGCCTAGGCCCACAGAGGAGATCTGGAGGCCGTGAGAGCACATCTCAGAATTGTTCTCTGGGGTCAGGGAGCTGGGGCATTTATACTTCCACACAGGGCAGTCCCAAGGGTACATAAAATTTTAGGAACCTCTGGTTCGCTACCTCTCAGGAAATGAGGACTGTTTTCCTTACAGACAAAATGTTGGCTGTGAGGGGCTAGTGTGCTCTATGGTAAAGGGACCCAAGGGCATGTAGGCAGAGCCCGAGAACATCTGCTCCAGGAGCAGATGGTTTTCCATATAAATATTAAATAATTCCTAACCCATGTTTTCAAACTGAGGGTTAGGAATTAGAGAATTGTCGCAACAATGCTAACCAACAAGCTTTGTTCTTCATTAATAATAATCCTGCATATATTCCATTTATTTTATTTGTTTTTATTATTTTTTATTATTATATATGCCTATAGCACCTGGTCTTCCTAGGTGGTCTCCCATCCAAGTACTAACCAGGCCTGACCCTGCTTAGCTTCCAAGATCAGATATCGGGCTTGTTCAGGGTGGCATGACCGTAGACCGTGGACTGTGGCTCCACTGGGGCACAAACCCAGGACCTTCTGCATGTAAAGCAGACGTGCTAACCGCTACACTATGGAACCATGTCTTTCATTTATTTAAAAAATTCACATAGGTGCTATCGTGGTTGATAAAATCCAAGTCCACTTAAAAAGTGCTATTGAATTAATAACAACTTTTCTTTTAGTGACTAGGAATGTGAAAGGCATAACTCTTACCATTTGGAAAACCTTGAAATTTTCTGGTATTGTTCAAGCATCCTCAAGCTCAAAAATATGGGTGCCCTGATATAAATCTTCGTAAATTCTTTATCATTAAAGTATAACATTTTTTTCAGAACTGAGATAGAAAAAAATTGATTTGAAAGAAGCAATATAATGTTTTTTATAGTAAATAGTTATTCAAGTTGGATGAAGCATAGTGAGAAATTTTCCTGGGTCTTGAGACAAGAGCCTTGGTTCTACGCAAGTCACACCCCCAATTTCTATGTATTTCTTGAATAACATATTATTTTCCTGCTTTGAGCCATGGATACCAGGGAAAAGGCAGCTGTAAGACATTGTAGTGAACATAATACATTGTCACTATAAAAAGTGTTTGCTATTATAAAACATTGTTTTTCACTTCATTTCACATAATCATAACCCATTAGGCATTTCTGTCTTTGACCTTCAATAAATATCTGAGGACACAAAACTACACATGATATAATGGATTTCTCCACTTCCAATTTGTTGGAGAGAAAAAAAACTTCACTTAGGTTCTTTGATTCTCATTTCTATTTATTTATTTTTAGTGAGGTTACCCTTTTCAAGTACATACTATTTTTATATCCATATCCTAATTCTGTCAAGTTCAATGTAAATGATTACACAAATGTAGTATTTAACACATGATTTCTTAGCAACTGGCCAAACTATTAGCATTTCATGGGACTTTTCCTTCTCTCTGTGTACAGTGTAGGGAGATGATACCACAAATATTTTCAATCCTCTCTAAAATAAAAGCCAACTTAACTCTCATTCCCAACTTAGCATCTCTTACTTTTGAATTGACTTCTTTTACTGCAATTAAAAGTACTACTTTTGTCCACTTTTACATCATGGTTTATTAACATATCTATTTTAGGCTTAAGCAGTAGTTTTCAACCAGGGATGATTTTGCAGGAAACATTTGGCTATATCTGTGACATTTTTGGTTATCACGACTTGGGGGAATGGGCACCTAGGGGGTAGAGATCAGGGATGCTGCTAAACATTCTACAATGCATAGGACAGCCACCCACAACAAAGAATTATCCAGCCCCAAATGTCAATAGTGCCAAGCATGAGAAACCCTGAGCCAGACTAAGATCTTGCCTCCATCTTTTTGAATAGATGGATGTGCGCAATAGTTTATAAGCTTCAGAAGCATTCAGTAATTAAAATCAGTCTTTAGGTTTCCATGCAGTGATGAGCAAATACACTCAAATCAGATCAGTAGGGCTTGGCTCCTTCAACCTTCCACCCTGCGTAGAGGTCTGATAATAAGCCTAAATTTTAGGGCTCTGTATGCTTAACAACCTGTGCTGCTAGTGGGGTCACAGTAAGGTGACTGAGCCTCTCATCACTTCCTCCAGTAGATGATTATGAAGAAAGGCCTCTGCATGAACTCAAAATTTCAGCTGCCTCCCAGAACAAGTTGTCTGTGTTCAGGAAACATCTCTTGATTCAAGCCTCCAGAAACTGATTATGCTTAACCCAGACGTGCTCTTTGCAGAACAAGCCTTCCCTGGCAGATAAAAGCCATGAAATTTCATAAGTACTGTAAAGTGCTAAAAATTTGGATGGCAATTGCACAAAAACTGCCATCAATATCCTCAAGCTTAGAACTGCTATTAATATCAGGCGTAAATACTATGACTTTATTTCTTAAACTACGTAGATAGTGCTTAAATGTATGGATTTATTATGACATTTGGCATATTTTATTTATAGCATAAGAAAGGTGAAACATTCTGCAGCATTGCATGTTAAGATTAGGATTTATTGTCCAGGAATCCTTGAACAATTTTATCAAAAGCCCATTTCTAGGTGGTGTTTTTCTGCAATAAATCATACAGAAAGAATCTATCAGTGGACACCAGGAAGAGATAAATGAGTGTAGAGGAAAGAGGGTCATCACAGATTTTTTTCTGTATCATGACCTGTCATTGGCAGAAATCCATTTATTATGGTTCACAGATGATTTTTTTACCTACTCTCTGTGTTTTTTGTTTGGGATGTTAGCTAAGATAAAATGAAAACCTGGCAAAACGTAAGCTATCAAAATCCATGAAGACAGACATAAAGATCATGAGACACAAAGAATATCGATTTTTTTTCTCCTCCCATGTAGCTGTAACTTTTTGAAATATCTTTTTAAAATGTAAATATTTTAATTATTAAAGTAACTGCTCCACTTAGGTAGTACAATTAATGGAAAAGCAGATTCCATTGCCGACTAGAATTTTGCCCCAGAACGTTCTTTTAATAGAAAAGCAGAAGGGGTATCTAATCGTTGTTGTGTAGTTGTCATGCACCCCATGGGTGAGTTTTCTGTCCTTCTTTTCACATACCCTACCTTATTGAATCTGTCATCAGGACTCTGCATTTGGAACAAGACCAGATGCATGAAGAAATACATGCTAAATGCCAGGCTAAATATGAGAATAATCTTTGTGAGGTTGCCACCACAACTCCAATTGCATTTACATTTGATTGAGAGAATTAAATAAAATATAGTATTTCAGGTTTCCTTTCTTATATATGTTAATTTTTGTGCTGTCTTTCCCCCTCAAGTTGTCTAGGCTAAGAGAAAACTTGCAAAAATGTGCTTCCAGCTTTTTAAAAAGAAACACTAGTGAGTATACATCGAAGGCTGTATTTCTACAAGAATCCTTAAAACAGGTTTGTTTGTTTTTTGAAGGAAGCTGAGGGCCTCCCATCTCTGCATGCTCTGCGATGTATCTCTGTATGACACTATAGTGTCACTCACACATCCCTCCCAAATGGACACCAGCTTTAAACATAATATAGATGAGCAATAGAGAAAATATTAGTGCATGATAGCTTTTCCAGTGTGTGACCCAAAAGCTCAGTCATCAAAGTAAATAATATTTTAAGGACACCTTTAAGGATTAGAATTACTGCAAAACTCCATGAGGAGTAAAATATCAATATTTTAAATAAAGACAAGTTCAGCATTATTGATTATCGATTTTCCTTTTGCTCCAATGTGGCTCAGTATGGCACAGCACAGTATCCACTGAAGTAAGTAGAAAAGAAAGCTTTAAACAGCCATATTTTTCTAGTTTTATTGAGAAATAATTGACATCACTGTAAAAATGTAAGGAATACAGCATGATGGTTTGATTTACATATGATTATTGCAATAGGTTCAGGTAACATCTGTCTTCTCATGAAGATACACTATAAAGAAAAAATTTAAAAAATTGTTTTCTCCTTGTGATAAGAATTCTTAGGATTTACTCTATTAACAACTTTTTATGTATCATAGAGCAGTGTTAAATATAGTCTGTTTTGTTTGATATAAGTATACCTACCTCTGCTTTTTTTTTTCTTTTTGGTCATCATTTGCTTGAAGTGACTTGTACTGTCTCTTCACTCTCAGGCTGTATTTGTCTTTGCAGGCAGCATATCATTAGATCTTGTTTTTTTTTAATCTATTCAGCCATTCTCTGTCATTTGATGAGAGAATTTAATTTGTTTACATTTAAAGTAATTTTTGATGAATGTGGACTTCCTATTGTTATTTTGTTCATCGTTTTTTGGTTGTTTTGTAGATCCATTGTTGTTTGCATTTTCCACTGGGCCTTTGTTCTTTTCCCTGTGTTTTGATGTCTTTTGGTATCACTATGCTCTGACTCCTTTATCATGTTCTTTTGTGTAATTATATAGATTTTCCCTTGTGGTTACCATGAGGTGTAGATAAAGTACCTTAAAACCCCCTATTTTAAGCTGATAACAACTTCAATAGAACTTCAAAACTATATTCTTTTACCTCTACTCTTCCTCACATTTTAGGTTATTAGTGTTACAAATTACATATTTTTAATATTGAGTAACTAATGATAGATTATTGTAATTATGGTTATTTTTACTGTTTTTTTAAAAACTTTTATACTAGAGGTTTAAGTGAATTATGCACTACTATTACTCAATTACAAAATCTAACTTTGACTATATATTATCATTACCAGTGAGTTTGATGCTACCTTTTTACATTTTTATGATGTTAATTAGTGTCCTTTTACTTCCACTCAAATAAACTCCATTTAGCATGTCTTGTAAGGCAAGTCTAATGGTAATGAACTCCCTTAGCTTTTGTTTGGGAAAGGCTTTATCCTTCCTTCCTTCATTTCTGAAGGGCAGTTATGCTGGGTATACTATTTTTGGTTGACAGCTTTTTATTTCAATATTTTGAATATATCATCTCATTCTCTCCTGGCATGAAATTTTTCTGTTGAGAAATTTGCCGGTTAGCTTATGGTGTGTGTGTGTGTGTTGGGCAGGGAGAGATCCTTTGTATGTAACTTCTCTTTTTTCTCTTGCTGCTTTTAAAATTCTTTCTTCCTGACTTTTGACAATTTAATTATAATGTATCTGGGTATAGCCGTATTCTGGTTCAACCTGTTTAGAGTCCTTAGGACCTCATGGATCTGGATGTCCATTTTTCTCCTCAGGTTTAGAACATTTTCAGTAGTTATTGCTTTAAATATATTTTTTGCCCTTTTCTCTTTCTCCTCTCCTTCTGGAATTCCCATAATTTAAATTTTTTGTGTCCCATATATCTTACAGACTTTCTTTACTTTTTTTTTGCTCCTCTGACTAGATAATTTCTGTTGTCCTATCCTTCATGCCACTGATTCTTTCCTCTGCGTGGTTGAGTCTGCTTTTGAAACTATTGAATTCTTCCGTTTAATTATTGTATTTTTTGATGATTTTTATTATCTATTTTCTTATTTTACTTATGTACCGTTTCCTAATTTCTCTTAGTTGTCTGTGTGTTCTTGTAGTTCATTGATTGGTTAAGAAAATTATTCTGAATTTTTTGTCCAATAGTTTATAGATCTCTATTTCTTTAAGATAAGTTATTAGGCCTTATTAATTTCCTTTGGTGGTGTCTTTGTGTGTGTGTGTGTGTGTGATCCTCAATTATTTATTTGGTACCTGTGTGTTTGAGTAATTGAGTTTCTCTTTCAAACTTTAGAGGTTTGCTTTGGCAGAGACAGATCTTCACCAGTAAGCTCAGTTTGGGTTTCTTGGTGTATCTACTGTTAATGTACCACTGGGCAGGTAGGAGCTGCTAGTATGGTCTATTTTTGGTCAAGGCAACTGTTTGAGCTCTGAGATTGGGGATAGGGTTGTGTGACACTGGCTGAGAACATTGGATAGGACTGCTGGCTTGGTTCCCTACCCAAGTGAGACTGTAGGATAGATTTCATGGTTGCCTGAGTTCTCTGGTCAGGCTTGCTAGATAGTCAAGACTGGGTACTATATTCATTTGTAGATGAGGCTATGAATTAGAGGCCCTGCTTTGTCAGAGCAGCAGGATGAGACCCAGGACTCATTCTGGGGGGACCTGAATCAGGCCAGAGTATGTACTGGTCATGGGAGACCTCCAGTTTTGCTGTGTAGATGGGGAAAGACACAAGATGTGCTCTCTGTTCAGATGCCACTGTATGCAAGGCTGTTGGATGGGCTGCATAGTTTTTCCATGTGCTCTAGTTAGGTTCCCTGGTCAGGCAGGCTGGAGGCTGTATTCAGTAATGAGCAGGACTATGAATTAGTTTCCCTGCCCGAGCGCAGTGGGAGATGTAGCTCTGAGGCCAGTAAAGCTCTTTGTTTGTCGTCTTAACTCAAGCCAACCCATGCCCAAAATTCCATGGCCAAACAGGTCCACTGGCTTTGCTCTGCAGACTATCAGCTCTGTCTGTCCTTTTTTTTTGGCTTGAGCCAAAAAGCTTCTAGTTTTTACCAGCCCTCCTGGTCAGATGGGGCCCAGAGCCACAGCAGGCAGAATGGAGCTATGTCTCAGCTCTTTTGCCTGAGAGGGCACGAGAGGGGCTACTCCAGGCAATTCTCAGTTTCTCCAATAGGCTCACTATTTGGGAGGGACCAGGAGTTACCTTTAGCCTTGTGTATGAATCAATCCCCCTGCCTGGTATAGAATGAGAACCCTCCACTCCTGGAACTAGTTTTGTTCTGGGGGTGATCAGCTCTGCTCATCCACTTCTCCACTCGAGCATTGCTGGATTACACAGCTTCCAGGTATTCCTGTCAGCCATTTGGGTCACATGTGGCCTGGAGACACTCTCCACACTGGGTAGGGCTGTGACTCAGCTCCTTGCCTGGGCTTTTGCAAACAAGGCTCTAGGACTGGCAAAACTCCTCATTTGATATTTGAATCAAGCAGATCTGTACTCCACCAAGTTCCGTTGTCAGAATGTTCCACCGACTTGGTTCCATAGATGAGCAAAGCTGCTGATTGGTATTACTACTTGGGCACTGCAAGTATGAACTTGATCTGCCAAGATCCAAGTGCTGGTTATTGCAAGCCCATCCCCAATTTTTCATCACAGTCAGATTCCCAGTGGTTTTCCATGCAGTCTCCATGGGACAAGATCATAGTAGTCGCTTCCATAAAGCAACTCACAGTATGTGGGAGAAGGAAATGAGAACTAACTTGTTGTCTCCCACCCTGTTTTTTTTCCTCCCCACTGGAGGAGCCAGAGGCTCTAGGAGACCTCTTCATGGTGCTGCATTGGCCTGGAGTAGGGGCAGTGTGGTCAGTGTGTAGCTGTTTCTCTTACCCTTCTGCATCTGTCTTGGTCTCTGTGGTGCAGGAGGGTGCTTCAACCTCATCTCCATGTTCCAGGATTCTCTCAGTGGTGTCTCATTCTTGAACAGTTTATTGTTCTTCTTGTGCTAGGAGGGAAGTCAGGAAGGACCTATGTCGCCATCTTGGTGATGTCATGTGCCAGTTATTGTCTTTGTAACTTCAGTGGTTCCATTTTGACAAGCTGGACATCTCCTGGAAGCAGGAATTTATCACACATTGTTAATGGCGTACAGGTTGTATCTGGGAGCATCACAGAAAAGTTTATGGAGAGAGTCAATTCACAGGTTCTTGTCCTGGTCTACCACATATCAGCTGTGCGACCTTGGACAAATCATTTGACTTTTCTCATGGCAGTTTACTGATCCATAAAAGGATGTTGGAGAAAATAAAGGTTTTGTGATGTTTCTGGAACCTACCATATCAACGAGAGGCACCTATATTAAAATGGATAATGTGGTCATTGAATTGAATTTATTCAAGATTAATTTAAATTATTAATTATTTAGCTTATTTTCCTAATAAAAACATTTTCTCAGATCAGCTACCAAATCCTTTTATCTGGATATCAGAAGGCTCTGAAATCAACTCTGAAAGCCAGCAGTAAATTCCATTCCACCTCTACCAAGATTATATCTGTCTTGAGGATCCATAAAAGTCTTCAGAGTTTATCAGTTCTATGCCTTTAATAAACATTGTGCTTGTTTTGATTCTTAAAATGTGGTGGGATATTAGATGACTAATTTTTTCCAGCCAAACAGTCTCTTCCTGTGGGGATGCAGGTAGAACTAAAACTGGGGAAAGGGATCAAAGACCTCAGTCATTTCAGTCAGTTTTGGAATGGAAAAGAAGATTGATGAAGACAGCAGTTTAAATACACATATTTGTCTTAGACTTCTCTAATTGGCCATGTTAATCAAATGTTACCCTGATATTGGTAACTTGAAGTTTTATTTAAATTCTTTGCCCAAAATCCGTACCATTTTTTTCTTCAGCATACTAGAATAATTCACTTATAGCATCTTGGACACTTGTTTTTCTTCAAATGTTAGCCGATATCTTAAAAGAAGGAGTGTGCCCCGTCTGGGGGTGAGGGATGACATTAATAGGGTATTTTTGAAAAGAGTACATAATTATGAGTGATAAATAATAGAAAACAGAAATATTTTATTCTTTTTTGAGAAGTGAAATAATCATACTTGAGGCATCTGTTGTGCTACTATCATAGAAGAAAATCTAATAGTTTGTGCATATGTGTGTGTGTGTGTGTGTGTGAGAGAGAGAGAGAGAGAGAGAGAGAGAGAGAGAGGCCACACATGGATATGTGACAATCTGAACTTACTTCTCCCTTCTTCCCCAGTGACCCTAGATCTGTGTCTGCTGTCCTTTGGTTTTGACCCCTGGTCCCCAACTACTTTCCTATAAGCCTTATCATCAGCATAAGCGTATCTGAAGCCTTTGTATGCTCAGTCTGAAAACCGAGTTAATAATGGAAGTGATAATGCATGTACTGTTTGACTGTAGGGCCAATGGGAGGAATTTAACTACTTTACCTTTTAAAATAACTTAGTTCAATTCTTATAAAGAGAGTGACTGATAGAAACAGAGAAGACTGACTGGACTCTTAACCCATTGCAGGGTGTAAATTAAAGGCTGTCTTTGGAGTTTTAACTTAGTCTAGACATTTTACACAATTATTTTCTCAACAGGGTAGAAGAATAACAAAAGCTTGCTTCCTTTGCCACATTCTTTTTTTTTTTTTTCCTTTCCCATCTCTGACATATCGGAGTGGTGAGGAGAAAGAGGGAAAGAAAGTGAGAGAGGGAGATACATTTCACTTCTTTAGTTTGGAGAATGAACTTGAAATGGAATGTTGGTTACATGGTTGCTTAAAGCATCCCTCATGTTAATTTATCCAGAAATTTCCAGTTGGCAATAAAACATTATGAATCGAGAGTCCCAAAAAATCCCCTTTGTTACCAAAGATAAGAAGTTGTGTCTTGGGAAGTGGCAATAACGAAAGGAATACTCTGTAAAAATGATGGTTTGATCATTCTGACCTATGAATTGTTTTTAAGATAAACAAAATTATAAGCAGAAGAGATATTGACATGGCCTGTTATATTTTCAGCTTCCTTGGCTGCCTTCTTGGGCCGATGTTTAAAGGATTAGAATGAAACTTACCTTCTGTGTGTTTTTGAAACTTCCCACTGATCAGCCTCGGAGAAAAATGCACTGGTGTATCATGTTTCTAACACTTAAAGATCTAATTGGGATATTGTTCTGTACATGCTGTTAGACACTGTAGTGACAAGAAGAGTCCTAGCCCACATTGGCTGGGAGCCAATACATACCTTCCCTGAACAAAGTGCAGGATAATTAAAGTGCAACTACCGAGAGAGCACCGCAGAGCGTGCACAAAAATAGCCATCAATAAAGTGCTGGAAAGCATGCTCCTTGGGAACCTCAGGGGCTCATTGCTACATTCACTTTCCTTTTCTTTTCAAATACAGTTCATCAGAGGTATTTTTCCCCTGCCTCTTGACTATTTTGTGAGAAGTTCTAAATTTAAAAAAATATATTAAACTAATATCCCTAACATCCCTCTCAATCATCTATGTGAAATTACCCGAAGAACACTGTTAGGAGATCAAACATATATGATTTCATAAAATGTAAGGGAGACGAGGCATTTTAGAAGCTTCATTTCAATTACAAATGGAGAATTAAGAACTAAATAAAATGCAGGGGGTATTTTTACATCAGTCACAATTCCTATTCAAACAGCCTATTTAAATGTGCACAGGCCTTTCACGCAGAGCCACTCAAATGCCCTTGCATAGCAGGTTCTGCAAGAAAAGCAGGAAGGGGTTGGGATTGTATAAGACTGCAACATGAGCCTGGGTAAGCTCGCTTACCTTTCTAACATAACCATTTAAAAAATAGTTTTTCCATTCATTTTTTTTAAGCCACAATTTCGTGCAAATCATCAAGCATTGGGAACCTCTGAGTAGCTGGTTCCTACAGTGAAACCTAAAGGATTTACACTGGAACTTCCCAACACCACTAAAGGGAACAATGCATATAAATCCCTTTCACAGTGATGAGGAAATGGGATCCTTAGAAAGCTCCTTCCCTATTCAATGAAACCTGCCAATTTTTTACTCTTAAAATATGATCTGTCCACAGGGCAACTTCAAAATGGTTTCTCCACATTTCTTTGGATCATGTATAAATCAAGTGCTGTTCAGCAGATACCACAAATAAATCATCCAGATTTTATTCCTTCTCTTTTTACAGAATGCATTTGCAAGATCAATTTCTGATTCCGAGGAACTCCCTTGACCAGGTAAAACTCTAGCTGGCTTGCTTTTTATTTTAGTTTGCCTTTTCCCAAATGATCCTCAGGAAACACGATGATAGCCTAAGTTCACTACACAGTCGTCTGGCAAGGTCAAATGGAGAGTTATAACAGATAGGCATCTATTTATTTATACACATTGCTGTGCTATGCTGAGTTAGCCTCAACATATTCAAGTTTTTAAATCATATAACTAGCTTTCAAATCAACTTCCTCAAGAAAGCAGAAAGATTTGAGTTAATAGATATTCCTATGGGTTTTTTTTGTTTGTTTTTTGTTTTTTTAATCTCTTTATAGGGTCACTTAATGACTGTTAAGATGCTTGATGCAGCACCCCCAGTGGAAGACTGTCTGCAAAGCATAAAGAATGAGCTTCTCTCCTTCTGCCACAGCCTCTGCTGATTTACAACCACTTTGTGTTTGATGTTGGACAGGATAATTTCATCAGTCTCCAACCCTTGTGATCATGTCCCAAAATGACTCGTCAGGTGAAGCCCCTGCGGAAGATTGCTTGTCACCTGTAGGAAGTAGCTGTCTGCTGTGAGTACTCTTTCCTCATAAATGTAATCATCTGTTAGTTATTCATTGAGCTATACTTCATGGGCTCGATGGAGTGATGAGGGCAAGGGACCAACTCCTTACTGGGAAAACGCTTGGAAACAATGCTAGTGCCCCACTGTATTTTTCTTTCTTCTCTCTCTCCTCTCTTTCTAATGTTGGGAGGAAGAGTATGTATCTGGGTTCATTTTTGAAGGTTATTATGAAAAATGTTTATTTAAGTACATTTGAGAATATTTTTTAATTTTTAAAAATTTTACAAATGAAGAAATAGACTTAGAGTTAGTAATTGCCAAATGTCAGTTTATCAGATTGCCTGCTTTTCAACTCCTTGTTCCTAACCAGTCAGCAGTATTCCGGAATAAATCGGTATTTCAATAAGGCAACACAATTGCCTCTCCTCCATTTTTAAGCCCAATCTAGAATGAAATAATTGATATATTTGGGCATCATGTTTAATTTAACCCAATGACTAATTAGCCACTTAATTCGTTTATTTATTGACCCAATGTCTCTTAAGTTCCTGCTACATGCCAGACACTGGGGATAGGATG
>NW_006436282.1:15058667-15111181 GCF_000325575.1 Pteropus alecto
GGCCCTTGTCCCTGGAGGACTTACCAGGGAGGTCAGGCTGTACTATAAATTATTCCAGTGACTATACGAGGACTGCCTATAAGAGCCTCAGAGGGGAAGTCAAAGACAATGAGCGTGTTTAGTCAGAGTGACTAGAGAAAGCCTGCAGAAGACAGGCTACTTGAGATGGACCACAGATGATATCTGCATCCCCAAATGGTACAGGGCCTCCCAGGGACCCAGTATGCACTAGAGCCATTTACACCACAGCCTGACTTGTCCCAAATCACTGAATGATTTCTCTTTGTTGTTATATCTTGGGGAATTTTGGCAAAAAGACTCCTGGGACCTGTGCAGAGGGGCTATCTTGGCATCTTAGGGAGAGGGAAGAGCAGAGCTTGGGATGGACAGTGAGCCTTGGGCTGCACCCAACAGCCCTGCCTATAGTTTTTGATCAGTCTCTACATCTCAGAAGGGAGTGGGCTGATCAGTGAGTGGTTTGAAGCTGTGGCCATGCTTAAAATTAGGATTCTTGGTGAGTTTGAAGCAAAATTTCAAACAGTCAAGTGGGTCCTTACCTAGTTGATTCAGGGTACAAAGAAGCATTCTGGATCTAGGCACAGTCCCAGGAACAGATCCAAAATGCATTCAAGATGTTCTAGAAATCTTATTAGTTGCTATAGTGAGGGTTAGATCATGGTCTGGGAAGGGCTGAGCTTGTGGTTGGAAGATCCAAACATGGAAACTTCCAGAGACCTTATCTATTCCTATGCTTAAAATGAACTTTGCCAATGTACGTAAATTGATTCTTCTACCCTAATGAACTAGATAGACCAGAATATCTTTTCCATTCATAGTTTTGTATTAATAATTGAATTTCTGGAGCACAAATTTGCTTGCAGATCAGCAAATGCACCCTTGTTGGGGCCTGTTCTCTGCCTGTAGCACTGCATGCTGGAATTTTGCTCAAACTCGTACCTACACAAAAAGTGAAAAGTGGCTGCTTTCTGATATTCTCTGGGGGAGGAAAGATCTTTTTTCATAAAACAATATAACCACATCAATAAATGGTTATTAAACACCAAGGACATTCATTGTGTGCTAAAGGCATGGTGTCATAAAGGTCTGGAGACATAGATTTACCTCTGGACACTGCAGAGTATGGAACTTACTAGAACTTTTTTTTCCCATATGGAACCTAAGTGCCTCTGTGTGATTCGATGTTGTCCACTTTGTAGTATAAGAACAGAAAGTAAATTAAGTAAATTACGTGTAATTATTGGGTTCTGAAGCATTGAAAATTGGTGCTTCTGTCACCAAAGACAGCAGTTTAATGAGAGAGAATGCCACAGGGGTAAAAAATTTCCACTTATTTATGTTCATTAGAAATTGTCCAGTGGATTCACTTTTTATTAAAAAAAAAAAAAAAAGTGTTCCCAAGCTGGAAGGTGTCATGTTCAGCTACGGAAAAAAAAAAAAAAAATTATGATCAATTTAAAACACACAGCTCTGGGAAAAAGGTTTATTATAGATGTTGTGATAAGCGACTCCCAACCACAATGCTTCCAGTAGGCACTACTAGGCATAATGAGCCTACTAGTCTCATTGCCTAGTAGGCAATGAGTGTTTCCCTTTAATGAGGTGGCATCTCTTTAACTAAACCATATCAAATGAAGATAGAAATGGAAAAACATGTCAGTGGCAATGAAGCACCCTTTTGTCACATCACTGCTATGGGCCGTAATAAGCACAGGTAGAATGCTCGCGTCAGGGGTCATCTAAATGAAGCCCTGGAAGGCATAGCTTTGGCACAAGCCAAATCACTTACGCCAGAATTGCCTTCTGTAGTTGTGAGACAGGTAAACCTACCTGCTTCGGCTCCATATGGGGAGCATATGACTTTCCTGGAACATGGGAAGTGTCCCAACCTTCCCTTGAGGATGATGGGTTGGTCCACTGGGAAATGGTCTTATAGAAAACAAGTCTAATGTGTGCTGGTAAGTTAGGTGTGAAGCTCCGCAAGACATCGGGACACAGTCTGCAAAATAAACTAAATGTCAAGGGTTCATGGGAAATCATACTTTTATAATAAAACCATGATCCTTTTCTAAACAATTATAACTTAAATGCAGAGAAGAAAGTAATTTGGACACTCCCCCATTTACTACAAAAGGAGATGTAGGGCCTTTTTTACTCTTTAACAAAGCTCCATTGTTTTCTCATGATTTTGCTTTATGGGGTTTAAATTAAAGGGAAGCTACTCTATGGCAAAGCAAATCTTTGTTTTAAAACATTTAAGTAGCACCTATATTGGTTAACTCCCTTGAGGGCCAGTGCTTGTTCTGAGATGTATTTTTTTTTCCATTGGAAATATTTTAAATCATCATCATGAAAAAGCAACTACAAGGTAAGAAGTAAACTACCATAATACCATATGACTTTATATAAAGAGTGTCCCAAAAGTCTTGGTGACATCCCCTCAGACATCCAATGTATATAATGAATTAACTTCTCTTTTAAAAATTTACAAGATGTGTACCATCCTTGGGACAAGAAAGAAAATGATCATTCAAATTATCTTGTAGCATCCCAGAGGAACTAAATTATCCCCAAATCTTCAAGGTCTAGTTGGCCCAATTGTTCTCCTGACTCTGAGATAAAGAAACTTTAAGTGAAAAATTGACTTCTTTGGTAAGGATTGTAACCTGGTACTTTCAAATTTATTTCATTAAGTTTACCACGTAATTATAATTGAAGAAAATACAGGGTTCATTTTTTAACCCATTATTACAAAATCCTTCACTTTAAAAGCTGTTATTAAAAAAAAAAGAAAAAGTAGCCTCTCAGTAAAAACTGATTTGGAAAGCATTATAACATGTAGAACAGACATAGGACTTTTAAATTTACCGTGTTATAGGGAAAACAAGTGAAGCTTTTAATCTTTTAAGTAATATTCTGGGTATCTTTATTTCCATTTCCATGAAATTTCATGAGGACATCAATATTAATATCATGGTGGCTTGGAGCCACTTTTTCAGCAATGTGTGAGCTGTTTATCTTTTTCCTTTTTGCTTTTTTATTTTGTAATGAAAAGTGTATTAAATGTAAAAAAAAATAATTTCAATTTCTTAGATGTGTAAAAACATAAGCTCATTAGAATTAGCTTATCCCAAATTGTACACACTTTTTGGGGTAAGATTTAGTCCAAGTGAGGGTGATATGCGCTAAGCTTCCATAAGCCCAAGATGTGGAAGCATAGACCAAAGCCTCAAGCAGAGTCTTATTAAAGAGATGAATATTAAACTAAGATTCAAATAATTAAGAGATAGCCAAGAGAACTGGGAGACAACATGTTCTAGGCAAACTGAATAGCGTGTGCCAGAACCCAGAAGTGGGAATTAGCACAATTTATAAGGAGATTTGAAGTAACAGAGAAAGAGTGCTGGGAGAACAGCAAAGACAAGACTGGAGGGATAAATGGCTCCGAATGTGGACTTTATTTCAGGGACAACCACAAAAGGATTTTAAGCATGGGATTGGCAAGATTCGATATGCATTTATTAAGATCAATTCTATAACTGCTCAAAGGATAAATTGTTGTAGGATATTTGGATAACCAGTCGGGGAACAATGCAAGATATTTGATTTAAAGCATAGATTAATGCGAAAGAAATATGAAAATTTAGACAGGGTCCAGATTCTCCCTAGCTGTACATATCATTTTCAGGAGTTGTATGTTACCTATCAGGTGAGAAAGCATTGAAAGGTTTAAAGCCTAGAGAAACATGATGGCTGTTGTTATTAAGATCATTCTGGTGGTGACAAATTTTTTTTGCCAATTATCTGTAACCTATTGCAACTGAGAAACTACCCCATAATTAATAGTTTAAAGTTACTATTCATTTCATTATGCTCATAATCTATTGGTCAGGAATTTGAACGAGGTTCAATTAGGAGATTCTGCTGCCTAATGTGCCATCAGCTGGGGTCACTTGGTAATTCTCTTGGTAACTAGTCTGGTCTGGGGGTCCAAAAAGGCTTCACTCACACATG
The DNA here is from genome assembly GCF_000325575.1 of Pteropus alecto. Classification (NCBI taxonomy): domain Eukaryota; kingdom Metazoa; phylum Chordata; class Mammalia; order Chiroptera; family Pteropodidae; genus Pteropus; species Pteropus alecto. Next base: position 15,062,700 of record NW_006436282.1, read on the forward strand.
TGGTATCTTAACCAGGACAACCAGAAGTCTTCACTAAGCTGGGTCATTCTCTCTCTCCATATAGTTTCAGGACCTCTCCACATGGTCTCACCAGTCAGGTGTTCAGACTTCTCACATGCTGGCTGAGGTCTCCAATAGCAAGTGTACTCTTCATTTTATCACAGCTGACATAATTCCTTTAAAAATTTTGTGGAATCCCTGTATATCAAATTACATTTCATTCCACAAAGTCCTACAAGATAGGTCCCTCTCTACTTTGGGCTCCCTGAGAAGCTGCTGTAGGACAGTGCCTCTAAGATTCTTAGAAGCCTGTTGTTTCATCAAGAGAGCCTTGAAAACACATTTTTAAGATCCTTAGAAGGTCTTTTGTCTAGCAAAAAGTGTCCACAAGTCTCATCTTTCAGAAATCTTAACAAGAAGTTTTATAATTTCATCCTTGACTTCAATTTTACCCTGAAACATTTTACTACCCTGGATTTGATCCTTGCCCCCAAACCATTTCTTACTTTGGAAATCTTTTGCTGGCTTGAGAGATTTTCCTATGCCCTACCTCCTCTAACTACTGCTTAAAAATTGAACATATTCGCTTCAGCTTTAAGAATACATATAGGCTCAAAATGAAGAGATGAAAAAATACATTCTATGTAAGTGGAAACCAAAAAGGAGCAGGGAAGCTATACCTATATCAGACAAAATAGACTTTCACTATATGTAAGTAGAGTTTAACTAAAAGCTATACAAGTGTTATTATTATATAATGACCAATGTAACAACCATAAATATATATGCACACATCAGAGCACACAAATGTATTAAGCAAATACTAACAAATCTGAAGGAAGAAATAGATAATGTTACGCTAATAGTAAAGGACTTCAGTATCCTACTTTCAACAATGAATAGATCATCCAGACAGAAAATCAATAAGTAAATTTTGGTCTTGAACTACACTTTAGATCAAATAAACCTAACAGATATATTAGAACATTCCATCCAATAGTAGCAGAATACACATTCTCCTCAAGTGCACATGGAATATTCTCCAGGACAAATCATATGAAAGGTTACAAGTCTTGACAAATTTAAAAACAATGAAATCATACCAAGTATCTTTTATGACCACAATTCTATGAAACTAGAAATCAATAACAAGAGAAAAATTGGAAAATTTCACAAATATGTGAAAACTAGACAACATATTTCTGAACAACCAATAGGCCAAAGAAGAAATTGAAAGAGAAATAAAAGAAAATATCTTGAAACAAATGAAAATGGAAACACAATATACCAAAATCTATGGTATACAGCAAAATTAGTTCTAAGAGGGGAGTTTATAGAGATAAATGCCAAGATGGGGAGGAAAAATGATCTCAAATAAACAACCTAATTTTATACCTTAAGAAAATAAAAAGAAACAAACAAACAAAAAAACAAATTAAGCCCAAAGTTAGCAGAAAGAAGGAAGTAGCAAAGATCAGAGCATAAATAAATGAAATAGAGACCGCAGAAACAATATAAAAGATCAATGAAAGTAAGAGCTGGTTTTTTTGTTTTTTTGTTTTTTTAAGATAAATAAAATTGACAAACCCTTAGCTGGACTAGGTAAAAAGAAAGGAAGAGACTCAGATAAATAAAATCTGAAATTAAAGGGACATTATAATTGATACTACAGAAGTGCAAGGATTCAGGGGACTACTATGAACAGTTATACACCAACAAATTGGATAACCTAGAATAATAGATAAATTCCTAGACATATACAACCTACCAAGCCTAAATTATGAAGAAAAAGGAAATCTGAACAGACCAATAATGAGTAAAGAGACTGAGTCAGTAATGAAAAACCTCCTGACAAAGAAAATCTCAGATGGGTTTCCCTGGTGAATTCTGCCAAACAATTAAAGAAGAATTAACAGTGATCCTTCTCAAATACTTCCAAATAATTGGACAGAAGAGAACACTCTCAAACTCACTATATGACATCAGTTTTATCTTGATACTAAAACCAGATAAGGACACTTGAAGAAAAGAAAACTACAGGCCAATATCCCTGATGAATATAGATATAAAAATTCTCAGCAAAACATTAATAAACCAAAGTCAATAGCACATTAAAAGGATTATACATCATGATCAAGTGGGATTTATCCTTAGGATGAAAGGATTGTTCAACATACATAAGTCAATAAATATTTTATATAGTCATATGATCTATTGAGATGTCATTTAACAAAATATAACATACTTTTATGATAAAAACTCTCAAAAACTTGAGTAGAGAAGGAACATACCTTAACATAAAAAATGTCATATGTGGCAAGCTCACAGCTAATATACTCAATGAAGAAAGGTTGAAATCTTTTATTCTAAGATCAGGAACAAGACAAGGGTACCACTCACTATTCCTATTCAACATAGTACTGGAAGTGCTGGCCAGAGTAATTTGGCAAGAAAAAGAAATAAAAGAAAGACATTCATATCAGAAAGGAAGAAGTAAGATTGTAGATGATACAGTCAAATATAGATGATGATACAGTCAAATATAAAGAAAATCTTAAAGATTCTACCAGAAAACTGTTAGAACTAATTTAAAAGTTTAGTAAAGTTGCAGGATACAAAAGTACCATACAGAAATCAGTTGCATTTTTAGACACTAACAACAAACTCTCTGAAAAAGGAAGTAAAGAGAACAATTCCATTTGCAGTAGCATCAAGGACAATAAAATACTTGGGAATATATTTAACCAAAGAGGTGAAAGACACGTACACTACAAAACATTGATAAAAGAAACTGAAAAAGACTCGAATAAATAGAAAGAATTCTGTGTTCATGGGTCAGAAGAATTAATATTGTTAAAATGTCCATACTGCACATAGCTGTCTATAGATTCAGTGCAATCCCTATCAAAATTCCAATGATGTTTTTCACAGAAATAGAAAAAAATCAGTCCTAAGATTCATGTGGAACCACAAAAGACCTTGAATAGCCAAATCAGTCCTAAGAAAAAAGAACAAAGTTAAAGACATCACACTTCTTGATTCTAAACTATTTTACAAAGTTATAGGAATCAAAATGGTATGGTACTGTCATAAAAATAGACCAATAGAAGAGAATTGAGAGCCCAGAAATAAATCCTCCTAAATATGATTAATAATATTTGACAAAGGAGCCAAGAATATTCAGTGGGGAAAAGATAGTCTCTTCAATAAATTGTGTTGGGAAATGTTGAGAATCACATGCAGAAGAATAAAATTGAACCCCTATTTTACCCCACTAAAACAACTCAAATGGATTAAAGATTTAAGCATATGATCTGAAACCATAAAATTCCTAGAAGAAAATATAAGGGAAATTATCCTTGATATTGGTCTTGGCAACAATTATTTTGGATATGAAACCAAAAATATAAGCAGTAAAAGCAAAGATAAACAAACGAGACTGCATAAAACTAAAAAGCTTCTGCACAACAAAGGAAACCATCAACAAAATGAAAAGACAGCCTACAGAATGGGAGAAAATATTTTCAAACTATCATCTATCTGATCAGGGGTTAATACCCAAAATATATAAGGAACACATACAACTCAACAGCAAAAAACAAACAAACAAAAACCCCCAAAATTCTGATTTTAAAGAGTGGGCAGAAGACCTGAACAGACATTTCTTCAGAGAAATGGCCAACAGGCACATGGCCAACAGGCACATGAAAAGATGCTCAACATCACTAATCATCAGGGAAATGCAAATTAAAACCTCAGCTATCACCTCACACCAGTCAAAATGACTATTATAAAAAAAGACAAGTGATAACAAATGTTGGCGAAGACGTTGAGAAATGTAAACGGGTATAGCCACTATAAAAAACAGTGTGGAGGATCCTCAAAAAATTCAAATAGAACAACCATATGATCCAGTAGTCCCACTTCAGGGTATATATTCACAGGAAATGAAATTGAGATCTTGAAGAGATATCTGCACTTCATTGTAGCATTATTTGCAATAGCTAAGACCTAGAAACAACTTAAATGTCCATCTACAGAGGAATAGATAAAGATGTGAGATTGTGCATGTGTGTATGTGTATACACAATGGAATATTATTCAGCCATGAGAAAGAAGGAAACCCTGCCATTTGTGACAACATAGATGGACCTTGAAGCAGTCTCCTAAATGAAATGTCAGACGGAAAAGGAAAAACACTGTCTGGTAGCACTTCTATGTATTGTCTAAAAATGCTGAACTCATAGAAACAGAGTAGAATGGTCTTCGCTAAGGGCTGGGGCGGGGTGGCGGGTGTTGAGAAATGGGGAGATGTCTGTCAAAGGGTTCAAACTTTCATTTTTAGGATGAAAAAGTTCTGGTGACATTATGTACAGTGTGGTGACTGTAGTTAACAATACCGTATTATATACCTGAAAGTTGCCAAGAGAGTAAATCTTAAATGTTCTCACCGCAAAAAAGAAATAGCAATTATATGAGGTGATGAGTTATTCACTAACCCTACTATGATAATCATTTTGCAATATGTAAGTCTATCAAATCATCATGGTGTACACCTTAATCTTATATAATATTATACATCAATTATATCTCATAAAACTGGAAATTTTTAAAAATAAAAATAAAAAATAGCTTTTTAATGATAATAAGAATTGGAAAATTTAATATAAAAAATTTTTTTTGAAAACTAAAAGCAACGAAAAACAAACCAGTACAAAGAAATCAACCTGCCATTTCAGAAGCAGTGCATTAATGGGTAGTTGAGGGCTGGAACGGGAAAGGCCACAACTGCTGGCCTCTGAAGTGTGATTGCTATTTTAACTGCACTTGAAGAAGTAAACCTGAAAAGGACAGATTTCCATCTGAAGTTCCTTTGCCTGTCCCTCGGCTGTTGTATGTACAATATATTTTCAGTGCATCTGTCACTTAAATATGCACACTGGGATCTTATTATCCCCTATTTTCCTACTTGTTATGATGGCTTTATTTATTTAATCTTATTACATGATGTGGCTTTCTATATGTCACCTCAAATCCTTTTAAAAATAAGTCAATATACAAATAAATAAACCAATAAAATAGAAATAATTTCAGACATATATTTATTATGACATTTAGAAACAAAAGATGTTAAGACAGAGAATTGTATTCTTGTTTATTTTATTTCTGAATTCCTGCTCTTAAGAATAATCATCTGAAAACCAAAATACAGAGTATAGCCCTGTTAGTGTTGCCGTGGGAAATACAGGAAGCTTTTAGTTGATAGGCAGGCACTGGGCCAATCCACTTTGGTCTGGGACTGTTTGGAATTTAATTCCCAAGTTTAGGTGGTGACCAGAAGGGACATATGTCCGAAAACAAAGGAAATGGGGGTTGGGGGAAGCATGCTATCAACATTTTAAACTGACTTCAGGAGTTATGGTCACCAAGAAAGGGGAACTGAAGACCTGGATCTCCTTAGCAGCTCACACAGCCCAGTTCCTTCCCTTTCCATGACTCCACCCTCCAAAGGTGCAGGCTGGTTTCCATGACCCTCCTCGAACTCTCTCTACTTCCAGTATATCTTTCATTGCATTTGCCACGGGGATTACAATGATTTATGTGCCTCCTCCTGACACGTCAGCTTTTCCTGAGTGTGTGTGTTTTTTACTCAGCTCTGTATACCCCGTGCAGTTGCTGGCACACAGTTGGTGCTTAATAAAAAGAGGTCGAATAAATGTACGAGAGTGAAACCCCTTTCTTTGCTTCAATTTCATTTACAATATAAAGGAAGTGACCCAGCTAATCCTAAATCTCCTTCTTTGATTCTTGCATAAAAGGCACCTAGACCTTTCTAGATCATAACACAATCAGTCCTTAAAACATTTTCTTAAAGTTATAAACCATGAGACTTGTCAGTCTTCATTTTGAGTGTTGAGACATCTAACAGGCAGTTAAGTAACTTTAATCTGAGCGTGAGCACCTGGGGAAGGATAACAAAGTGGACATAGCCCTTTATACTCTCAGGAGATATCAGTGTTTCCTGTTTGTCCTTGTATTTCATTATACCTTTGAAAAAAATATTAATGAGAGAAAGAGGCTGGCACTTGGAAAGGAAAAGAGGCCAGGATGCAGCAAGAAGGATCAGAAGCAACCGGAGAGAGGAGTGGACCTAAGTCCTGTCTAAGAAAAGAGAACTGGCCAAGGACAGGGCTTTGAAAACTGGGGGAGGCTGTATGACGCATTTAACCTACACTTTTACTCGGAGAGTAAATTCAGAAAATGTCTGAAGCTTCTTGCCTTTTTGTCGCTAATACCTTCTTGGAGCTGCTTCAAAATGAGAGTTTTAACAGAAGCACTTTAAAAAAGATCGAGACAAAAATGTAATAATTGCACACTCAGGCTTGTAATTTCAGAAATTCATGATGTTAAGGGCTCCAAACATGCTACTTCAAATTTGGATTCCTTTTCACTCTACATGAAAGACTAGTCTAGTCAGATTGGAGCTGATCGCTATTTTTGAGTCAGACCAGTAAATAATTGGAGTTCATTGTTAGAGTGGGAAAACTGTGCTTTTTCCATAATTCAAAAATAATTGAAAGAATATAACTCAGCAATTTTGAAATAATGAATTTTTTTTTTTTAGATAATGGTTAAGTTCAGTCCAATCTTAGAAAATTCCAACCCTGAAGGATTTTTTTGGAGAAAATAAAGAGAAAGGAATCGATGAGCAAAAATGGCATGTTAGAGCAAAACCCATCGTTTTTAGCTGTTATATGTTGCATTCCCTAAAGGAATATAGAATAAATTTTTGTATTCTATATTCCGTATTTTGACAAGTCAAAAAAAAATGTACTCTCATGAGTCAAAAGGGGTCACCAATGAATTGTGTTGTTTAATTGTTTAGAGTAGATATGAAGTTTATTTGGAGGGGGTGCAAGGGGCTATATTCCTCCTGAGGCACCAAGGACATTTACTTTCCTGTATTTTACAAGTGCATAAAGCATAGTGTGTGCAGGCTCTTACTTTCTCTTTGAGGAAAAGAAGGGAAAGGGAATACAAAAAAAAAAAAAAATCATCTGGATGGTAAATAGAAGAGGCACTTGTGCAGTCCTGGCCTCCTGTCATTGTCTCCATTGTGCGTGGTGTCAGAGCCATCACATTAGGTTGCCACCACAGGGTGCATGCAAATGGGAGAGGGAGTGAGGCAGGCAGTGCTGAGCAGCCACCACCTGCACATTTCAGATTGTTGGCAGGTACATTGCAGTGGACTAAAACAGAATAATTACTAGAGATAGAGTTGGCAAGTATAGTATACGGGAAAGGCATTCAATTGCACACGAATATGATAGGTGAACTATAAAAAAAATGGTGGGGAGGGAAAGGGAAAAATTCCCTATTAAACACCAGACACCTGGCAATTCCAATCTTCCATTTGGTTTTCTGTGAAATAAGAAAAGCTGACCTATGAAGTCAGATGCTAGCAGATTTTGGACCATTTATTTATGCAGGAGTAAAGAACAAAATCGGGGCCTTGAGAGGGCCTCCCTGAGGACCCAACGGAGTAAGCCCTCGGGTCCAGGGACGTGACGTAAAAAGTGCACAAGGAAAGGCAGAGTAGACCATTTCTTTGTGAACACTGGGGTGCTTATTTTATCTATCACACATACGGCACTCTAGGCTAGTCACTGTTCTAACTATTGTATATTTATTATCTCCTTTAATTCTCAGAGCAACCTTATCACTGTTCTTCTTATCATTTCCATTTTATATGCAGAGTAGGAAACTGAATTGCGGAAAGTTAAATGATTGGCTGAGACTGTTTCGTTTTTAAGTGGCAAGGTAGAGAATTCAGTTCAGGTCACCTAGCTTCCCGGTCTACAGTCTGACACATCAGGTTGAGCTGTCTCCTAATGAGGATGTTCAGGGACATTAAATGGGAAGTTGTCAAAGATTTACATAAAACAACAAAATGACCATTTCGTGCAAGTTATGAATATAGACTATTCAAAGTGAACAGCGCTGTCTCTCTGACTGTGTAATTATTTACATAAATTGTTTTATTCTTTGTAAATTTCTGACAGCAATCCCCTTTATCAGAGTTTTGCCAATGAAATGGCTAAAACGTTATGACTCCTCCTTTAAAAAGCTAAAAATATGTAAATATGTGTGTTATATACTTTTCCCAAATTGCAGTTATGTGTTGGGCTGGGAGGATCTGCCTCAAGGATGTAGTCCACTTGGCCACTCATTGGATCATTGGTATCTATCTCATTTTTTAAAATCATTCGTGCCATTTCTCTTAAGAGTAGCACTTCAATGTTACCCACCCAGAGTCCATACTCCTCTATCTGCCGAACACGACTTCCCAGTTTTTTTTTCAGATTTTTACTCCCAAATTAGGACACGGCTTTCCCCTGGCAATCATTATTAATCCATGAATAGGCATGTGACTTGTCACCCTAATTAGGTTGAAGGAAAGAATATTTCATGGCCCTTCCCTATGTGTTCTCTCTCTCTCTCTCTCTCTCTCTCTCTCTCTTTCTCCCTCCCCTCTCCCTGCCTCCCTATCTCCCTCCCTCCCTCTCCTCCCTCTTTCTTTCTCTCCCTGGCAGCCATCTTGTATCATCTATAAGAGAAATCAGCTGAGAGCAAAGTCTGAGAATTGCAAATGGTAGAGAAAGTGAACTCGGTTGTTCATGGCAGCATTGGGTAGCTGATTGTAATGGGCCTGGAACTTACTCTACCTTTGAAGTTCTTTTCTTGTGAGACACATTTTCCTGTGACTTGTGGCCAAAAAGCATCCTAAGTAATGCAAACCCTAACACCTACACTTCTAAGTTGAACAATTTCTTACAAGTTTGATCTAGGCCCTTAGCAGCATTGACACCGATCTCTAAATACTTCTGCATCTAGATTTTTACCTGTGAGCCCCTTCGAATCTGGAAGCCTCTTAGAGGCTGTCTGAAGTCTTGAGCCAGTCAAGCTCTGAGACTCTCGTAAGGTACACTGGCAATAGCGATATCATGGAAAGGAAGGCAACAGGAAGTTGACATGGCAGGGATCAAATGGGTAACAGATATTTGTTAGAAAAAAGAATCTGTGTCTTTCTACTGGAGGTGTTATTTTTCCCCCCTGTGGTAGGACCAAAAAAAAGCAAGTATTTTAAGTAAGAACACTAAAATCAAATACTGACTCCACCATTCATTGAGTGTATAACCTCAAGCAAATTACTTAGCCTCACTAAATCTAAGTTTCCTTACCTGCAAAAAGAGTATTAATAATCCTATTATCTCTAACCTCGTAAGGATTACAAATAATATAGAGTAAATAACATATGCTGTGTCCAAAAATGGCAAGTATTATGATCTTGATTCTACATCACTGCTATCCAGGACTCTCATGTATTCAACTAATAACAATTGAATATCTACTACATTTTCAGTTATGGTCATGGGCACCATGCTTGATGAAACTTTTATTGCACATCACTGTTTTTTATAAGGAAAGTATTCCTGTATATATTGTGAACAATTGTGTACATGCTTCTATTTTCTAAATCTTTCAAGACTAGTTCTCCTCTTTCTCCAGCCTTATTATGACTTACTCAAGTGTAGTTTGTCTTTAAAATGTACAGAAGCAATGACTTCCTTTTAAAAAGATCACACTGTTGTATCCTTCCAATTCAAACTTTATGATCTACTTTGTTAGGGAAAGGATATTCTAAAGTTTAAAATGAATAACCAGAGCTCTATGTGGGAAGAAGGAGAAATGAGGAAAAGTCTATTCCCTTCTCCCTTGTAAAAATATGAGTTGAGTTGATTATCCTGATCCTTTATATTGAAGTTAACTCTTATCCCAGCTATAAGGAGCCCATTTCTCCTCGTACCAGAAGAAGCCACACCTTCTGTCCTTCAGGTTGTTTCTATCTCTGGACAACTCTCAAAATTCCTGACAGGCACTGTAAGGAAATTGATACATTCATTTACATGTGATGGGACCAGAAATGACCATCAAAGAGTAAAAATACCTCTGAGACAAGAATTCACAGACATGGGTTAGTGATTCCAGCCCACATGGAGATTCATCCTTCAGCTTTACAGGAAAGGTCATGATTGATGGAGGAAAGAGTAGCTTATCTTTTCTTGATCTCGAGCTTTAAAGGAAGAGCAATACCCCTGAGCCCATTCTGTTGGTGGAAACAATAATTATTAAAAATATTTCCCAAGAGAATGGGGATCTCTAAGTTTGGGGACCACAGAGTTCTTTGCCCCTCTCTACTTTGCTCTTATTTTCCTTCCATTGCCAACCCTAGAATTCTTAGTGCTACTTTGTTAAAGGACTTTGCAAGTCCTCTTTCCACATGGATGACCTCACAGAATTTTTCTCATTTCCTTCCAACGGAACAGTTCTCCTTTGGAGGCTAATGGAATTGGGTATCATCAGAAAAGGTGGTAACATTAAAACTATCCCCGTTTCACTGTGTCTCCAATAAGGTCAAATTATATGTAAATTTAGCCAATATCTGCTCTGTGAGTTAAATAACCGACCAAGTATATCCAAACTATTTACCAGCATTGCAGAAAACAGCCTGCTTTGACTTTCTGAGGATTGTTACTATTCCTCTTCTACCTGACTAAACATTCTTACAGTCTTTTCCTAACAGTGGATCAACTGATTCCTTTAAAAAAATTATCAAGGGGAAAATATTAAAAAACACAAACTCAACAAAGCTCCTATGTTCCTAGATGCATGAAGATTAGAAAGGAGTATATAATTTATGGTCTCTGACTTCATCAGAAGCAAGACATACGCCAGACAAAGAAAGTTAAATAGAAACGTAAGAGATTTGAGGAGATGAGAAAGGATGGCATTTTCCGAGACTTGAGAACTCTTGCTGTGAGACTCCTAGGCTGGAGTGATCAAGGAGGGAATTGTGAAAAGACTTTAACGCATAGATAGGGGATAAAGAATGATAAATCAGAGAAAGGGCACTCTAGGCAGAAGAGTGTCGATGAAGGTTCCACGGTGAATTCCCAGCTTTACTGGACCAAAGAAAGGCTGAACTGGTATGCTGGAGCCAGTTAGTTGAACTCTGAGTGTGAAATTCGGGTGTTTAAGTTTTTGCCTTGCAAGCATTGAGGAGACGTTGAAGACTGCACAGGTGAATGTTATGAAGATTCTGGAAGTTTATGACTAAATCTGGCAGGTATGGGAGGGAGGGATTGAAGGGGGAAGACAGGAAGTGATTGCAGAGGCCCCTGCATCCTAAATCAGGGTGGCAGTGGTAGGGAGACCACGAAGGGACGTAGCGAGATGCTGACAATCAAGTGTTGTTTTTCTTGTTGAGACTCACTGAAGGTTTCATATTTCTTTACAACACGTCAAAGGAAAAAATTATTGTCTTTAGCAAGTTCAAAATGTAGAACATGATATGATTTTGATTTTTAAAAGAGCATTTAAGAGTTATTTTAAAAGCTCATGAGCTATATATTCAGTATAAACCAGTGTTCATTCCCTTCATTGCATGTAATATGGATAAGTAAAATATGCACCCTGCATATGATTTGTGTATATCAATAACTGTGTAAAGAAAACATATCTAAAAATTAATCAGGGTTCCTGATTATAAACTGTATGAATCACTAAGATAACATACTTAGAGTAGAATCTTCCACATCACAAATCTCCACGTACAGATATCAGCCTTTAAATTAAATGTCGTCACCAAATCAGATCATAAAATATCAGCCTAATTCTTTCCTTATAACTGAGAGAGTAACTAAAGAGAGAGAAATGATTTCTCATCTCCCTTACTTGCTTCTCCCTTCACCTATCTCCTGTTTATGCCAAAAGCCATATTTTTAGTTAGAGGGCAGCTGAATGAGACTTTCTTAATCTTTTATTTATTCTCACACATATAAATTTGAATGAGATGAAAGCATATCGCAAAACAACGTTGCTGCCAACTTTGTCCATCCCACTTGCTCCTCCCCCTTCTCCACGTCCTGACTGGGGTCACAAAACCCAAAGAAATGTGGAGGGAATCATCAACCTTGACCTAAAGGATGGAGAATAATGCGGGACTGTCCGTCCTTCCTCCCTCACACCCGTCAACATCTCTCCCAGTGGACTGAGCTTCTTCCATCCGTAGAGAACATTCATTTCAACCCTTTTTTAAAAAAAAATTTAGCTATGTTCCCATGTTTAAGTCTTAGAGCTCAAACATGCTTTATAGGTAGGGAAATTATTAAACTGTTAGTTTCTTTAAGGCAGATATCATGTTTTGTTCATTTAAAAGTCCTTTGTCTTTGCTCTGTCTCCACAATGCCTACCTCAGACCTTAGCAAATAGCAGATACTCTATTAATATTTATTGACTTGAGTTACTGAATCATACTCTCTTAAAGATTGGATTGGAAATATATACATCGAAAAGATTAAGCAGGAGTCAAGATAATTTTAATCAATTATACCTTTTTGCTTTTTGGTTTAGTCAATAACCACTGTAAAGGCCCGTTGGAGGAGAGTACTGGGCCAGGTGTTTTAAACAGTGGCTGATGCTGACATATCCTTATATCCATTACCGCACAGATTTGTGGACCTGACAAAATGCAACAGCGGGTGAGTCCTTTATTGAAAGGCCCTCAGATGGTTAATTTTGTTTGCTGATGGCAGATACTGAAGCTACAGAAAAGCTGCTCTTGTTGTTCAAAGAGCCTTTTCAATTTTTAATTTGACATGGAGAGTTACATGGTCTACGATACATGCAGACCAGCAGTTATCTCTCATCATCAACTTTGGTTGGTTTCAACCCGTCTTGGCTGAAAGCAGCTCTATTGTAGGTACTTTTTCTGGCTCTCGCTTACATGTATGGTTCAATGACAAGATTCCTGATAAACTGGAACAGAGAATGAGGAAATGGGCTTTTAAATGATCAACTGATCATTCACTTCTTTATGTTTAGTTCTGTCTGACAGGCTTATTAAAGAGTCACACAAAGAAGACTTGGGATTTGTCTCCCAGGTTCTGGTCAAATGAGAATCATAGACTTTTAAAGCTAGAAGGCATCTGAACGATTATCTCATCCAGCTTTGCAATTTTAATATAAAGAAACTGATGTTCAGAGGATTAAACGACTCATCCAAGATCATGCGGCTCATGTTGGAGTCAGGGTTAGAAATCAGCTTGTTCATGGCTCTTATGTTGCTGACTCTTTTGCTGATTTTTTTTTTAACTAAAAGAGTTGACAATTTTATTTCCACATTTCACCATACAAATGAAAATTGGTTTGTTTGTTTGTTTTTTTTGTCCCACTACTCCCCTCCAAAACTACTTTCTCTTTGATAGGAAGAAGGAGCGAGGCTTCCTTGTCATGCTGTTAGAAAACGTCCAGAGTCACAGCACCATCATCTCCTGGTGAAGTAGAACAAGTAACACAAAACTGATAGAAAGAGGCTCCCCCCTCTCTTTATCTGTCTGGTCGAGTCATTCCTGGCCAGGTGAGACCATCACGGGATGGGCATGAGGTCTCATCACTGGGGGTCCTGGCATCACTGGCACGTGGCCTCTCATAGGTGGCCTCATTCCAGGAGCAGGTCCCACAGGCATCCTCCCAGGAGAAGGAGGGCCCATCATTGGCATCATAGGAGGGTCCCCCACTAGGGTGCTAGCATCATACCAGGGCAAGAAGGACCCGGGAGACTGGGGGGAGGTGGAATCATTGCCCTTGCAGGAGGAGGAGCAGAGAATGGAATGGGAGGCATCTTTCCTTGTTGAAATGCCACAGTTGTTTTCTCAATCAGGCTCTGAGCCTGCTCTTCTATCCGTTTCTGATAGTAGACTTTCACATTCTCTTTGTGTCTCCTTCCATTGCAGTGTGTCTTTCTCACAGATGGAGGGTCATGGGTGAGGTATGTATCACAGTAGTCACAATAAAACTTGAGCATGTTGCTCTGAAGACCATTGGCCACTTTGTTCTTTTTGCTGATTTTTGTTAGGGCTATCTAGGAGAAGAAAAAAAAAAACATACCTCAGTTTTTCATGGACTTTTTCTAAGAACACCATTCTTTGAGGGATTATTATGAGGTTTCTCGGTTTCCTTAGGTACGCCGCCATTTTAAATGGATTTTGTCCTGTAAAGAGCACTGGCTGTGAATTTGAGTTCAGTATATAAACCATTGCCGTAATTTATTGAGCACCTATTGTATGCTAGGTATTGTGCGTATATTATTTTTTACTTTCACAATGAATCTGGAAGAAGATATCTTTTGTATATAGAGAAGCTGAGACTTAGGGAACATCTTTCCCAGTGTCAGGCAGGTACTCAAATCCAGTGTCTAATTGATTCCCAAATCCCCACTCCTCCCTTATACCATGCTGCCATTATTACTGTGTGTCTTCAGGCAGGTTCATTAAAGTCTCTAAACCAGTTTCCTCAACCGTCAAATGGAAGCAATAATATTCTTCCTAGCTTTGATGTAGGATGAAATGAGAAATAATGTTTCTAGAGCACCTGGCTTTGAACTCGACATAGAAGACACTCAACAAAGTCAGTTTCATTCTATATCTATATCCCTCTCCCCTTTGAATTTTTCAGTAGGATTTATATCCTGGACTATATTGACTCATGTTGAAAAGAGAAAATGGAAATATTTCTGAGGTGTTAGACAAGGTCAGAAGTGGATTCAACATTCCAAGTGACAATCCCAAACTGTCAAAATAAGCTAATGGCAAAATGTAAATTGCATAGAATTGGGCTCCAAGCCTAATCCCTGTGAGTGAAGTAATTGAATCAACCACAGCCAGAGAAAGCATCAACTTGAATTCTGCATCATGAATTTTAAATGCAGGTAGCGTTTCTACCAAAAAAATAAATAAATAAATAAATAGATAGATAGATATAAATAAATAAATAAAATTTTTTAAATGTGTTTATTATTCAGGTAAAATGTTAGTGGATTTTTTTCATGTCTCATTTATTGATCCTACCACATATGTTCTATACAAAGTGAAAGATGTAGGCATATTCATTTAATAATTCCAAATAGGCATCTGAAATTATTTCACCATCTCTTGAAGCAATGTACATTCTTTTGAACTATACTTCTGAAATTATAGTCTAAGAATAAATGTGATTCAGTTTACAAAAATTCAATTTGCATGTAATGCTTCAGAGATACATCTATTGTATTTAGCCAGGAACAGTTTTTACAGTTGATAGCAATCAAAGAGGTTTATATTAAGAGGGTAACAATGAAACAAAAATACAAATAAAAAGAATATCATGCTTGATTCAGCCCTGCAAAAGACATTGGAGGGACTGATAAGGAAAATTATAATGGTATAAAACAAGATCAGCAAGTTTTTAGATTTAGTAATTGACCTTAGGAAAAATCGTTACACAAGCTCCTGAATGAAAAGGTGTGTGTTTATGGCTGAAATCTGAGCAGATTGCTTCATCTAAACATTCCATCACACAAGAGAGAAAAGTGACTACCAAGCAGAAAGCAGCTCTGGTCTAGAATAGAAGTTGCAAGGTGGTGGATTCCATTTATGATTATCATTTATTACTTTTTCTATTAGATAATTATTCAGTGAAAATGAAGAATAAGACCTAATCCGTGGTAGATGAAAGTTTGTCAAAGGGCTACTGAATGAGGATTTCACCCAAAACTTATGTGTACTGTTAGTGTTGTTGCGTTGGTTTTCTGCGGGTAAGACAAGATGGAGAAGACGGCCTCGCCACGTTGATGCTACAGTGTAACCTACCTAATGATCTTTCCACTGGGTATTGTTTTAGGGTCTGCCTAGCATCCTCTCCTGCAGCAAGAGATAAATGATAGCTGCATCGTGGTTGTTGTTTTTTTTTTTTTTTAGGCAAAGCAACCCTTGGTTGACCTCACAGATTGCAAGGACCTTGTCAGCTTACAATCCCTTATTACTTTATTATTTTATTTTTTTATGCCTACAGTACTTGGTCTTCCTAGGTGGTCTCCCATCCAAGTACTAACCAGGCCTGACCCTGCTTAGCTTCCAAGATCAGATGGGATCGGGCTTGTTCAGGGTAGCATGGCCATAGACCACATAGAGTATTTTTAAATAAATTTCCTATAAAATATTCCAAGACCCTGTGTACAAGTTACCAACCATGGAGTGAATCTTGGACAAGTCACTTGACTAATCATTAGAAAAAGAAGGTGTTCTGGGAAACTAAGTGATGTTCCAGTTTTGCTTAAACAATAAGTTTCTGACTTAACGGACCTTCAAAAACTCTTGGCTGACGCACTGAGTATTTTTAAATAAATTTCCTATAAAATATTCCAAGACCCTGTGTACAAGTTACCAACCATGGAGTAAATCTTGGACAAGTCACTTGACTAATCATTAGAAAAAGAAGGTGTTCTGGGAAACTAAGTGATGTTCCAGTTTTGCTTAAACAATAAGTTTCTGACTTAACGGACCTTCAAAAACTCTTGGCTGAATTAATCAGCACATATTCTCTAACTGAAAACATGTTTTCTTATTGTAGTGCAATAATTCGGTTGGGTTGTTTATATACCACAGGGTCTGCCTTCGTAAGGGCCCTCTCTGTGCAGTGAGCGGTGGTTCAGGATGGCCCGGCTGCCCCAGCGCAAGATCATGCTGGTGCTGCTGGGGGCAGCCTGGTCTCGGAGAGCTCGAGTTAGATCCTAATGGGAAGTCTAAGGCCTTTAACCTGAACGTCGCCTTCCCGGTACATCCGCACTCCCTCTCTTGCACTTTGCAAGGCAGTCCCAGCTCTGCCACTCACGTTGGTTGACATCTCTGGAATGCTGCAGTCTTCCCTGGCCTGCCAGGGGAATGGCGATCCTGCCCCACACTACTATCATCCATCTAGGATTTGGGTCCCTGCTGGGATTGTCCTGGTGGGTTAAAGTCCGAAAGGAGCAAATAAGATCCCAGGGAACTGACAAATGCCGCTTGTGTTGGGAGTTCACTTTAATGCACCTCAGTGTGCCAGGGGCCAGCTACATCATGTGTGGGGCCCAGTGGGAAATGAAAGTGGCACCTGTGTTCAAAAGTAGGGACAAGTGCTGTTAAAGATACTAATATATAACTTTCTGCATTCTCCCAGAATCTCTCTTTAAACGTTTCATGGTGCTTTTACTTGCTGTTCAGTGGCGTGTCCCCCGGGGCCGGGAGATGCTCTGGGGAGAGTGTAGGCCCCAGGCACCGCGCCCTCCCATTGCTGGGTCCCCTCCCACCAGCAGCCAGATCCACAGGCTGCAGCGGGCCAGGGAGGAGAAGTTCAGTCTCTCCTCCCAGTGGCCTGTTCCAGCCCATGGTGGATGGCGACACCCCAGGGACCGCAGCCTTCGTGCCAGGATGGACTGGGTACCTGGGCGAGGCGTGGGTAAGAGGCGTGCCAGGTCAGAGCACCTGCCAAGTGCATGTGGTGCTGCTAGCATGGGGCCCAGGCAGCGACCACCGTGCCCCCACCTGGAGGTCTCCTGGGGCACACAAAATCTGTTCCTGACCCTCCCCACAGCCACACCCAGTCCCAGCTTCCACAACTGGGGCAGGACAATAGACATTGCTGGGAGACTGGAAAGGAAAGGTTAGGGAAGCCCTGGGCACTAGGGAGTAAAGGAACGGACGTCCAAGAACGCTTCTCAGAGAGGATGGGAGGCAGCAGAAAGTCAAGGCACCACGTCCCCAACACATGCCCCTTTGTCCCATCAGCCTTCGCTGGCAAAACACGACATCAAAGATAAGAAGAAATCTAAGACTACAACAGCAGAGCATCACATCCTAAGACTACAACAGCAGAGCATCACATCCTAAGTGTAGGAGCTTCTTAAGCACAGGGTCCTGCATGGCTGCTCTGGGCTCAAGCCCATGAAGCCTCAGGGCCTGCGGGGAGCACAGTGTAGAGATGTGGGTGATGTCGTCTATACTGATTCCACCCCTCTCTTTACAGACCCTCTGGGTCCCATCCCCTCATTTCCCTTCTCTGCACTCCCTCTACCCCTTGAATTTTTGTATGCCCTGGGGAAACAGGCTTCTTCCAACTCATGCTGAAGGCTTTTTTCTTTTTTTTGAAGCATCAAATGCCTTTAGTCTACTAAAGAACACCACCCCACCCCTCGCCCTTGCTCCAAGGAAATGGGTTCTTTATAGTCTAGGTAAAATGGGAGTAAAACCCTGGGGTAAAAAGGAAACATTAAAAATGGAAAGCATAAGTTGCTTAATATGTCAAAATTATTTTTTCCACCTGCAGGATTCCTAACACTTAACCATGAAAATCAATGTGCTAGTGTCTCTGTGTGTGTGTGATGCATGTGCATGTATGCAAATAAGGAGTTTTGCTGACTATATCAAGGAATGCATAATAAATACACATATTTAAATGCAGACTTTGATGTCACATAGGGTATCCTTTATTGATAGTAACTACTCTTGAAGAAGCCTTTGAGTGAATCCAAGGAGCCACATTCTGCCTTCCCTAATTGGCCATAATGAAATATTTCTTTAACAAATACCTAATCTTAATAGAACTGCATCCTAGGTCCCTATCCACTACTTTACTTCAAGCAAAAAGATTTGATACGTAATCAGGAATGTGATTTCATTTTCAGAGGCCATTAGGGAAGACAGTCCACAGAGTAATCCTATTAATATTTCTGCTATTAAGATATCTGTTTCCTATATTTGGAATATCCAGACAGAATGGAATCTAAATATTTAAACGTCTCACAGAAAAATATCTGACAACTGGAAAATGTCTTAAAAGCCTATGAAGTCTGACACTGGATAATCAGAATCAGCTAACAGAATTCATTTTTATTAAAGCATTTCAAATGATCAAGCCACTGATGCGTCTTAACACTATAATGGCATAATACCCTTGCCTCGAATCTTTAGAGAGGCAAAATGATCACAGATTAAGCAAGTTCAGCTGCACACAATGTTTTCATAAGCCCAGGAATATTGCTCCATAAGAAATACTTCTGGTATGAATGATGAGATTTTGAGAAAGTACCATTTTGGTAGAAAATGATCTACTTAGTTGCCTGTGGTTATAAATTACTTCAGGCCCAGTTCTCTTTCCCCTCTTCCTCATGTTCCGTTTCTGCCCGATGACAAAGGGAGTTCTGAGCATGGAAGAAATGAACCAAGTGATGAGGTGAACGAGAATCTGACCCCACATAGTTTTTGCTTCTTCCTCCCTACCCCCATGCCCCCATTTTGTTATGTATAATAACTGAGAGTGTGACAGGAAGTAATCAACAGAGAGGGCACGGATACTTGAAGCAAAGAGAGAACAACATTTGCAGCCAGGAAGTAATCTTCACGTTCAGCTTTCATTCCAGCCCTAACACTTAGGAGAATGAAAGTAGAGAACGGCCATGCTTCACTCTCTCCACGAGAACTGCGCTGCCCACGGGCCCGATGCTATGGGACGCCGGGGCGGTATAATCATCATTATCCAGAGAAGGTATCTGACTTCCGTGCGTCCTCTGGAAGGCCGTGGAATAGGGTAATCTCATGCAGAACCGGTGGAGGAGACTCATCTGCATGGGAAACACCAGAGGAACAAAGGTCTGCGCTCCCCTGTGCTATCAGCCCCTTGGAAATTCAGATTATTGGCAGGTACAGGGACATTTTTAGACTGTTGGAGGACTGACTGAACACAATCGCATTCAAGGCAGTATGGCAGAAGTGAAGAACATAGGTTTTAAAATATGACACAGGCTCTATTCAAATTCTGCCTCTGTCTTAGACAAGTTGTGGGATATTGAGCAAGTCACTTAATCCCTCTAGGATCAGTTCACTCATTTGTAAATACGGCTACCGAGACTACCTTTCCCATGGGTGTTGTAACTGTTAAAACAGAGTTTGTGTAAAGACCTCACTTGGCGCCTGGCACACTATAATGACTTGATACATAATGTCTCAATACCATGACCACAAATGATTTTTTAAATAATTAATGATATATTGTCCACATTTTTTTTTGCAAGCCCATGAATCAAGTGGATCAGGGTCCTTATCTTTTTCAATGTTTTGTAAATTGTACTTCACATCTCTGGTGGTTTATAAATAATAAAAACAATTAAAATGTGTGTGTCACTTTCAAGCCAAGCAGACATCTTAAAGTTTTCATAGCATCAGTCATTACAAATGAATTGAGGTCTCATGTTATCTAAATGTGGTCTAGCTGATTATTCCAGCTGTTGTAGGCGCTCTCCTAATTTTTTCTCTTTCATTTTTCCCACATTATTCCACCTCTAAGAGCAGGACTCAGCAGCTGGAGTCACCACAGGACCTGATTGATGGCTGTAGGACCCAGATGGCAGAAGCCTGAAAATGTTTCTGGCAAATACCTCTACAAGCTGGAGTGTGTGTGTGTGTGTGTGTGTGTGTGTGTGTGTGTGTGTGTGTACTCTTCCCTTTTATTGGCACTTGAGCTAAATGCCCAGCAGCCACTTCTTGGCTGGGTTCCATTCAAACTACAGTTGGCGCCTGTGAAAATGGCTTTGGCTCCAATATCTTATGTGAGACTGTCTATCATGAAGAATTTTCCCACTGCTGATGGTTTCTATTTTTATGAATACTTGAAAATACATGTCTCACATAAGAGTTCTGACCTCCTTTTATCTTTCCAGTGGAAATTCTTTCATAAAGAAATGTCATCTCTTTATACAATTATTCTTTGTGAGGGGCTATTTATAGCACTGTGAAATTAGGGAACGTAGTACTCCCTTTGACTTTCAGAAAAATTGTTAAGCATCAAATTGCATGTCAGAAGAAAAATGATCTCATGAAAAAATGAACAGGCCTTACTATTTTCCACTGCCCCCTCCCTCATAGCCCCACTCCCAAATACGTAGAGGACGGGTAGTCATTGCTCTCCAATAAAATAAAACTAGCAACAATAATAAAACCATGCCTTATCTTGTTTGATGCAATAGATATGCTGCTGGAAGGGAGACATTTTAAATACACTGGATAAACTAGAGAGTTTGCTTTCCAAATGGAAATACGTAATGAATGTTTTTTGGAAGAAATGATGGTTATGGAGGGGACTGTCCAGAACCTGATGTACGTGGTTTACCAATTGGGATTTTTTCATACTGCTTTTCCTTAAAGCTGGATTCACCTCTAAAATGGCTCAATATATTATGTGACTTCAAAATCCCTCAGTTTATCCACGAGCACTCTTTGTAGACATTTTCACTTTCCTTAGCTGTCATTTGATTTTCAGAAACAGTAAAATTTTTATCCTACCTGGAAATTGAAAATATACTAAACCAAAATAAGAACTAATGTCTCTCTGGGGCCATCTATTTAAAGGTCAAGAGCATACTTCATACTATACCAAATATATAAAGGAGGAAAGACAAGCTCCAGCTGTGGGATGCCTCAACAAGTAAAGAAGTTTCTTTTAAAACTACAGCTAAGACAATGAGTAAATCTTACAGACTTGCTCGTGTATCCTTATTAATTAGCTTGTAGAGTCTAAGTACTGAGAAAACAAAAAATATCAAGACTTTCTCTCTTGTGAATTATAAAAAGTTTTGTGCAAGAAATAAAGGAAGTCTCTTCTGGAGACCTGGAAGATCCCGTGGTCAAGGAAGGTTGAGGTCATGGGTGGGAATGATTCATTCTATGGGAAGAGCACCTGTGAGATGTTTTTAGTACTAATCCTGGAATCTGGAAACCGAATCTCGCTGATGAATCCTGATTCAAATATGTGAATGCTTATGGTGACTTTATGTGTAATCTACAAAAACTGTGAACAACCCAAATGTCTTTCAGTGCATAAATGTCCTTTAGTCCATGGTTCAGTGACACAACAGAATGATGCTCATCAATAGAAAGGAATGTACTTCTGATACGCACAACAGTGTGGATGCATTTCAGTGCATGGTGCCAAGTCAAAAAGGCTACATACTATAAGATTCCATTTATATGCATTCTTGAAAATGTAAAACTCTAGCGGCAAAAAAAAAAAAAAAAAAAAAAAAAAAACGGAAAAAAAGGATGTTATTCTAGTGGATGAAATTACTATATCTTGATTGTAGTGGTACTTATATAATTGTATGCATTTGTCAAATCTTGCAGAACTGTACACTTAAAAAAGTGAATTTTACTATATGTAAATTATATCTTAATAAAAAACATTAAGAATCCACTCCATTAAAAAAAAAAAAACGAAATGATAAACAAGCTAATGGTAAGTATGAAGATATAAGAAGGCTTTATAGATACTTTTAATATATTAAAAAAGAGAGTGGATTCTTTTTTAAAAAAGAAATTCTGATTCAGACTCTCAATATCTGCCTACTTTTCTAGCAGATATTTTACTCTGATCTCAATGGTGGTAATGACTCCAGGTCTGCTACATATTGCTGGGGACTTAATCCCAAGACACTTCCTGTATTCTGAGTAGTCACGGGTGCAGAGTTCTGCATAAGCTTGAGAACATCTAGCCATAGTCCCAAGACTCAGAAGGGTTTAAGACTACTTTTGAGAAGCTCGTGATTCCCCATTTAAGGCTACTATACATGAGTATCTTTGTTTGAGGGGGCGGGCTGGGGCTGTATGGTGAATCCGATCACTCAGGTTTGGGAATCACTGGTTTAATCAATTAGTTTAATACTTACCCTGAAATATGGGAGGCCCAGGGATATGCACAAAAACTTTCTTTTTCTGGGTGAGATCGGGTTGAAATAAAGCAGAAGAGTAGCCTTGAATAGAAAAGGAAGAGGAAAGAGAACATAAAGCCTTTGGAATATGTGGAAACTGGGAGAAGCGTCATACACTCTGACAGTGTCTGGTCAGGCCATCGTGGGATATCGGGCTATGTATCTGTATGACTCTGTGTGCATCGACAATCAAGCCAACTCTTGATTGCTGGGGGCCACCTCCTTAAGCCACTGTCCAGCCTGTTAACACAAACAATCAATGGCTGTGCCTTACTGTGAGGGGCCCAAACAGTTTCCTGAGTTCTCTAAGTGTTGCAGGCATCACACTATGATCAGAACACTCATCTTAGGCCCTTATCTCAAAAGGGACATCTGAACAAATCCCTGTCATGGAGGAAACCAATTACACTCTCATCTAGGTTGGCACTTCTTGGCATCTTTCTGACAAGTACCCACACACTTAAATGAGAGAGGTCACAGGGCCCAGTTAATTACTAAAGGTTCTATAAATTGATTAAATCAAGACTCTTCATTTCATATTTAACTCAGCTTCAGAAATCCAATTGGCAGAGGTCATGGGGATTCAAGTCATCTGTCTTTCTAATACTCTTTCTAATACTCCAACTTTTTTTGTAAGCCTCCCAAGTCAATACAATAAAAAAGAGTACATATTTTTCTGAAAATCTTAAAAATGCTTCAATGAGTACATCAGAATAATTTGTCTTTAACTGGGTAATTTGGAGGCATGCATGCAAAGTGGATGTTGCTAACATGATTTTTAATGTGCTCAAGAAACAGTTCGCCTTTCCTCTGAAGTAATTTGAATAGTTTTCAGTCCTACTGACACTATTAATTTGCTTTGCGCTCTCCCCCCATTCCCCACACCCGCAATATACACCACCATTTTTCCATCACTATTGCAAACAGAAACAAGGAAAGCAAGGCTTGGAGAGCTCTTGTGGAGAGAGTCATTTGCTCCAGCTCAAGCAAACAGCAAGGTCAATCAGCCTGAAATCTGAATTTTTCAGACACATAATAGACCCTTGGCTTATCAAAGCCTCTTATCTGATTGGGAAAAAAAATCAAAGGTAAACTTCAGGGCTCATGGAATTAAAAGACAAATGAGATGTCATAATTATCAAAGTGGCTAATTTAGAAAATTAAGCTGTTCACATAGGTGACATAATTGCTTGTCACAATCACTCTTTTTCTCATTAGCTTCTTCCATTCAGCACCTACAGGCTGCACAACAGTCTTTGGCCTTGCTCAACAATATGGGTGTTCTTTTGTGGTTTAGTGTCACAGTGTTTTCCCTCATCTCTTATAAATAATGCATATTAGCAGGTTTATTCAAAGAATAGTTCTAGAAATCCCAGTCTTTCACTGTTTGGTATTTGGTCATATTTTAAATTCATTTGTGACCAAACATTCTTTTGAAATAATTAGTTAATTATCAAGATAGGATTTATAGAATTGATATAGCATATTAATATCCTATAGAAAACAGTAAGAGTTTTCATATATACTAATATTAAGGGGAAAAATCCTCAGTAGTTAGATAAAATTTGTCTTTAACTCTGAATAGAAGAAAAAGATATATTTTCGAGGAATCAGTTTTCTTTGCCTAATATTTTATTAGGTATTTCTGTAGATCCAGCATAATGTAAATAAATTCTCCATAAGAGAATTACTTGTAAGACTGACAGTAATACTGTTTATGTGTAAGCAAGTTCAGAAATTACTAAGGATAATGTCTAAAAAAGGAAATGAGTCGTTCGCTATGTACTTTTAAAGCGTGCCATTGTGAATGGGTGAGGGCGAACATGAGTGTGAGGACGACTCAGATTCTACTATCTTGTAAGGTGGTAGGACATGGCTAGTGTGGCTTTTAGAGCGACTACGTTGATGTTGTTCATTTGAAGAGATCATTTATCTCTTCAAATGAATATATACAATAAAGCTGTAATCTGCATATTTTTGGAATATTCGTGTAACTATCGTGTTTTAATTTTACTGACATTAAATTAGTGAAGTTATTGGGTTAGAAGAGTTATTATGGTTATATACTGAAATCCATCAGCTTAGAAAGAAAAAGAAAAATCCAATCAAATCTCTAAATGTACGAGGTTTCTATAAACCTTACCTTTACTCGTAACTGAACCTGAAGTGGTTGTGAACACGCTGAGGACCTACAGACGTAGAACTTCATGGGGAATTTATCCTCCGAAGAAACAGACACAAGTCCAATTATGTCGCCGTTATGTTTATTCTCTTGACACTCACAAGTACAGTCGTTGGTGACAGGAATGGCGCACCTGCTGCGCTAACCAGCCAAGGCTGAAGACTAAGACAGAAAAGCGACAGAAGATGTAGCACTTGTCTAAGCTTTCTTTGTCTCCTATGCCCTTCAGGCTCCAATAATACAGCAGAGCCCTTGGGTTAAGTTTCTTATGGGGTTTTGAATAAGAAAGTGTGCCAGTTTGTGGCAGAGTAGGTGTTGGGGTAGACTTTACAGACTGAGAGGAGATGGCCTTGTACAGGGCAAAATGGTGGTTCCCTGCAGTGAGGCAGGATCAATGAAAGTCAGCATCCTGAAGACGGCTCGATGGAGAATCGAAAGCCAAGGGAGCAACTGCAGTCCTAAAGGAGGATGACGCTTGGCTATTTTCAGCAATTTGACCATTTATTTGGACTTCCCATGGAGTTCAGGAAAATTTTTGTGCAAAGGTTTTCAAATTATGCTCTGTTGTTCTCTAGTCATTTTGAGTTGGAGTTGGAAAGGCAAAATAGACAAAGCTCTAATTCTTCTACTTCCTCCTACTTCAGCCAGCACAACGGTGATCTCGTCTGCTTTACACAGTGGGCTTCCTTTGAAAGTTGCATTTGAAGATAGTTTTCATGGCTAAAAATATTTGGAAAACTGCTGGTACAGTGGGTAGGCCTGTGTGTGTGATAGTATACCTGGAGATAGTATGTTCGAGACAGGAAAATAATAACGGTATTGCACGAGAAATAACATATCACCTATGTTTCCACCCAGTAAGCAGATCTGTTGTCAACTCAGAAAGTTACTCTTCCTTGCATTCATTCTACGAATGTTTATGGAGTTCTCCACTACCCATTACCTTCCCCTCAGGTCTGCCCGAGGTCCCCTGAGATATAATCTGGGAACTCCAGTTGCTCATTTTAGCTACTGCTGTTGTTCTGGTTAGACTGTTTATCCAATCTTCCAACCATTATTCCTAGCTTTTGACCTTTCTTGGGATGGGTTGTTAGGAAGCCTTGGCCTCATTAACATCTGTGATGAACTAAAATTATATCTTAGCAGAGATGGGGAAAACTAGAGAGGCTCTGTATTCTTATAATTGCAGCTAGCAACAACATATAAAAAACTGGGGGATATCAGTATTTTAACATTTACAAAATGGCTCTTGTACATGACGCTAGTAAGATTAAGAAATGTGTGCCAATTTTGTGTTTTATCCTCATACATTGTTAAACAACTATCTCAAGTTACACAGATAAGAAGTGACCAATGGGATCTAAACATAAGTCTGTCTGAAACAAAGGTATTTCCAGAACACTAGTACACGCCAAGTGTGGTCTGTAGGTCCTTGTGGGTCTGCAAAGAGGTAAGGCCAAGAATTGGGAATCAGCATTTAGATATTTTTTGAGTAATTTGACAGTAATTTTATACCTGTTAACTATAATAATAAAAAATTGAGGCTTATAAATTGTATGTCTTTTGCTTTGTTGTTTCAGATTTTAATAATACACTTATATTGTATTTTGCAAAATAACAGTCCGTGACAAAGCCAAGACAATAACTAATTTACTCTGCAGATCATTTGAGGGGCAGTGCACTGCACTAAACCGTCCCTAAAATGTGGGCTCTCCAAGTAACATGGATTCGGTACAGGAAAGGAGCGGCACCACTATCAGCCCACACCTTCTTATCTTCTGATAATAAAAGATGACATAGATTCTCAATGGCTTGGCTCTGTTTCTCTGTTGAATCATTTCATGTCCAAGCATGAGAATTTTCCCACAGGCTTCTCCCCACTGGATGGCCGATATAGCACAGTGTTTCAGTCCTTGCCTCTGAGCTCCAAGCTCTTCTTCCAGCCTAATCAACTTTATCTGGGAGCTGGTTTAATTAGTTTCCTCTCAGAATGGGTTGAATTAAAGAGAGGCTTTCTAATGGCTTGTTCAGGGGCACCCCCTGAAGAGAGAGATCAAATTTATTTATGATGCCCTTTGGCTAGGTGTTTGATTTTCTTGACAAAACATCACTTGAGTCTTTAAAGGTTTGTCTTTAGGTGTTCTATAGCTGGCCTGGAGCCATGTTCTCTTAAATGATGATCAAAGGCACAGACAATACAAGTCAGTCAATACAAAGTGTGTTCTATTTAAAAATAGTGCTTGGGAAGGACGTCCTTTTAGTTTTTCAGTTTTTAAAGGGCTCCCCGTATTGGAGACAGTTACAAACAATTCTACTGTACTGTAATTGAGTGCATTTTAATTTATCTGTATTATTTTCTCTCTTGAGACTCAGGAAGGATGGCCCTGACCCAAATTTATTTGCTTAATTAAAGAACAAATTCATTAGGAGTTTAAGGAGTGTATATGATAAGAGATAGTGTTAAAATAGAAGTAAAACTACATCATAATTATATCTAAAAATTAGAAAACATAATTCATGAGGCTTTTGTTTATCAGGGTGGTCATATTAAGGACAGCTTTTTTAGCAACTGGAAATGTCCTTCTGTTTACTGCAAAACTCTTGTGTTTGGGAGAAAATTGTTAAATTGTCTCTAGTCCCTTTTAAGGTGATGCCGCTGTAAAGTTTAAAACGATCACAAGAAGTCTTTGTTTTTAAAGCCATTCTACTAAAATACGTTTAGTTGTTATCAGAAATCAGACAGTTATGATCAGAAATAAACTTAGAATTTTAAAAGGATCAACTCTTGCAACTTTAATCTATCCTCGGTAACATTTTTCCGGCTGTTACTTGTTCTTCACGTATATCTAGTTCTGCCAAGGCATCTGCCCCTGTGTTATTTTCCAAATAGAGTATTCAAGATCCGGACAGAGATTATCTCATCATCTCTGTACTGTAAACACTGGTCTTTTGCCAACAGTGAATATAGAAACCAAGCAGAGTTGCTTGTGATATTTTAACATAATGATCAATATTGGATCCTCTGTATCAGAAACTGTTCAAAGAATTAAGGGTGTTCTGTCAAAATCTTTTAGGCAAAATTGCACATCACTAGATTCAAGAAGCCAAAGTATAGGTTACTGATTATCCAATAGTTTATTAGATCAATTTTTGAAGTACTTTTTATTAAAGAAAATATTATTCAGGTGCTAATAAAAATAAGATTATAAAGATGCAGAATTCACTCAAAATAAACAAAATTTTAGCAGTCATTTGACAATCTACTTAAATTTTCCACTCAAACTGATGTAATAGGATTATATTTAATGAGTCTATTTAGAAGTAATACTTTGGTCTAAAGTTATTTATTTTATGAAGTGGAAGCTTAAGAATGAATTACCTGGAAATATCTAAGCCAGAGAAACTTACTTGTTTAAGCATCTGGTATGGAACTGGTGTTAGTAAAAAAAGAAAAAACCCAGCAAGCTCACTAAATTGTGACTAAATTTTCAACTGAACTCACTCAAGTCCTCATAAGATCATGAAGTCTTTAATTCAAGACTAGATTCATTAAGTAAATGCATATTGACAGAGCAGTTGACTAAGTTCACCAATGTGTAATAATACCTACTTGATCCCTCTTGTGAACCTTCTTAAATTGCTCTTCTCCCCTGAAACCAAAATGGACTGTGGTCGAGATCTCTAGTCTCTTTTGCATAGTTCCTTGTTTGGATTCTATATTTGTGTCATGGGGATGAGTGACTCCTTCTACGGTAGTAACATCTCTTGAAGTATAAGAGCTGTGCTGGGCTCTCAGACTTACTTAAGTTCCAAATTCTATTGTACAAGGCTTCTCTGTTTCCTGTCGTTGGCCCTTCGGGAGTAGGTCTTCCGCTATTGTCATCTTGCTACTTGTACTTCTCCCTCCCTCTGTGCCTTCACTCCCTTTAGGGCTCTGTACTTCATAGCAGAAAGGCAAGCACTGCTCTTTGCCTTTTTTAACTTCTTGTCCCCTTCCCTGTACTGATCTTATGAACCCATTGCCGACGAACCACTAGGCTATGGAAAGTTGAGCTACTTATTGCCCAAATTTTGAATTCATTTCCTGAGGTCAGCACTTTTCTCTAAAGCCGTCTGTCTCCCCAAGATTAGGTTTGTGTATGTGAGCACTGTGGTGAGTAGCATAATGACCCCCTCACCCAAAGGTGTCCCTGTCCTAATTTATAGGACCTATAAATATGTTACCTTCTATGGCAAAAGGGACTTTGCAGGTGTGATTAGATTAAGAGCCTGAGATGGGGAGATCATCCTGAATTGTCTGGGTAAGTCCAGTGTAATCACAAGAGCCCTTAAGTAGGAGAGGGAGACAGAAAATAAGGTCAGGGTGATGCAACGTGAAAAGGACTTGACTCGCCTCTGTTAGTCTTGAAAATGGAGGGAGGGGCTAGAACCAAGGGATGCTGGTAGCCTCTAGAAGCTGAAAAAGGGCAAGAAAATGGATGCTACCCAAAGGCCCCAGGAAGAACACAGTCCTGTCAATGTTTGATTTTAGCCTGGTGAGACCCGTGCCAGACTTCTGACACACAGAACCATAAGATAGTAGATTTGTGTTGTTTTCAGCCACTGCGTTTGTGGTAATGTATTACGGCAGTGAGAGAACATTACTACAAGCCCTTTAGGCTCTCCGCCCTGGGCAGTAACATGGTTCTAGCCCTACTGACCTCTGTGGCTTCCCTAGGCAAGGGGACACCTCAAGTCCTGGGGACATTTTGCTAAATCTACTGTTTATCCTGGTCTTTTTTGTTTCAAGTGAGGAAAAAAAAATGTTTCTCAGCAAGATTCTATCTCCCTGAATAAAACAGACCTTTTCTAAATAAGCTCTCCCTATTTATTCCCATTAAAAGCTTGCCCCTTCTCTCCTCTACGGCGACGAACAAATGCTTGGGTTTGACCTGTAAAAGCTGTGGCACATATTTAAATTGCAGTTGGCCCAGCAGAAAATCACGTCAGAACTTTAAAATCAGTGACTTGATCCTCACTCCCTTGTACATATGTTACATAAGCCAAACGATTTGTTGAAAATATCAAAACAATATATGCCTTGGTATTATTTAAAATGGAATTTAAAGAATTCATTATCTGATCCAAAAAAAATTCTAAGTACAACCATTTCTTGGAAAGATGAGAACATGTTCACATCTTCTTAATAATTTTCTGATTTAAGAGAGAAATATAAAATTTGCAATATTTGTTATATAATATGCTGACATATATATACACACGTAACATTTAGCAAGTATTTAGCACTTACTATAAGTGTGGGATTACAAAGCATACAAAATGGTCCCTGCCACTCACTGATGACGTTTTGAATCCAAAATTCCTTCTTGAAACCTTATGTACAGTCGCAGTTCTTAATTTTTCCTGTGCCATGGACCCTTTTGACAGTATGGTGCTGCCTATGGGCCCCTTCTCAGAATGTTTTTAAATGTACAAAGTCAAATACATAGGACTGCAAAGTAAATCAATATTTAAAAGACGTAATTGCAATATGGACAATCAGGCCTCTTTACTAACACATTTTCTAATAAGCTCTAAGAAGATTTTGATCAGGGACATGACAGCTGCTGGAACCACTGTGATTTGTTGCCCACACTTACAATTGAAGAATGGGCTAAATTTCATTGCAGGGAAAATAAAGATGTAATTCCTTTTCCCACACATGTTTAAGGATTCCCAGGACTGCAGTTTTAGTTAAGTAAGTATTCTTGATCTAAGCTAATGTCAAAGCATAGCTTCAAAAGAAGTGGATGTTAAAATGTTAGTTCTGAATCAGGATACACTTGCTGTATGTTTTTCTAATTATTAATTTTAATTTTGATGGGTCCCCTCAAATATACCACGTCCTTCTTTGGTTGAAAAAAAGAGAAATCTTTAGAGCGAAGCAATCATATCAATAAAAGGGACAATCTGCTCTTGTCTGTTTATTTATTTATATCCTGCCTTGTTCAAGGAAGGATTTAAGACGGCTTGTTCCTGTCTAAATTCCTAGAACTTGGTTAATTAAATCTTCTGAAAATGTAAATTAAAATGCAGTAACATTATTTGACAAATGGGACAAAATTATTATCATCTTTTGAATAATTATGTGATTGGGAATGTCTACATTATATTTATCTAATCTGCAATTAAATCATTTATATATGCAATTAAATCATTTGTATCTGCAATACATAAATTCACATCATCAATAACAGGAAATGTGGCCAATGGCCAAGTTTGTTGCAAGAACAAAATAGCCTGTGTCAGGAGGAAGGGTCACCAATGATGTTCTAATTGAAATGCTGACAAATTAAACAAGGGCATAACTCATCCTTTCAGAGAGCAAGTGACACAAAGATTGCCACACTGAACTGGCACTATCTTGTTTACTCTTTTCTACATATTCGATAACACATACTTGCCTTGTAGCAATATCAGTATTAATCGCTGAAGCAATGGCTCTCTAGTTTCTAATCTCTATTGGGACAAATGTCCACTTTATAGTGTAAACCTCAATTAGCATTGCCACCATAAATTTCCACCTGCAATTTCACAGCAATTCAAAAAAAATTCACTAAGCACCTAACCTGTACCGAGTACTGTGCTAAGGCATACATGGCCATAGGACTATTAGTCTACAAACCACAGGGTCTAGAAAACAAGCTTTATATTCCCTAAAACTTAAATCTGACTCAATTCCCTACCTAGAAAATCAGTATTAGGGCTTCATCCTCATTCCTCATTAGGTCACACAAAAATCTAGAAGGCTTATATGCTGTTAGAACATCAGGAACCTCTGGGCCATCAAACCACCACCTGTATCAAAACCAATGCAGTCCTTAAATTCTAGTGACTGTCTATTGCCAGGTTTTTGTGGGACTCAGGAATCTTTGCAAAAGATAGAAGCCCCAGTTTGATGCCTGGGTCTGCACTCCTGCAGTGCACACGCAGCCATTTCCTCGAGAACTGCCTCCTCTTCCAGGGCGCTGACACCAGCGGTGCAGGGTCTGTAGTGTTTCTGCAACCTGTGGACCTCCCTACTCTTCCCATCATGGGGGACACCTCTTAAGCTCCCCTCCTGTCCTTTTGAAGCTGGAGGGACGCCTTCTTCTCTCTTCTTGCTTGCCAAGACAACAGCAATGGTCATTGATGCATTTGGGCTTGTCCAGAAGAACCAAGATGTTGTTGACTCCAGGTAACTTCAGCTCTCCACCCATGACAATAACTCCCTCTCAAAGTAGGTCCCTTTTCCATCCTCCAGAAAAAAGGAACGCAAAACCTGCTTGAAGGAGGAAGAGGGTTTAAAAAAAAGAACAGAACAAACACTAATCAATATCTCAATGAATTAGTCTTCTCTCTTACAAGATGAGACTTTAACCCTTAAGGAGCCAGTGCATTAGGCTTTTAAATCTACATTCTGAAGTCTGGTGAGGATGAAAAAAATAATCAAAAGGAGCTTTTATATTCCCATAGTCTACATCAATATATTTCTGTATGGTGCCTGGGCTTATTAAAATCTCAAAAATTAATAAGCGTCAAGTAAATGCTCTTCAAGGCTAATAATGAAAAGTTAATAAATTAAAAATCTATAGAACTATAATTCTATTGCTAGTGTTAATAATATTTAACATTTAAGCCTGTGTAAATTAGAATACTTAGATACTTTTTATATAACAAACTGCATTTTAAATATTTTTCAATTTTAAATTAGGGACATGTAACAAATGTCACTGTATTATAATGCCATCAAAAGCACAGCAACTTAATGTTTCAGTCTATACAACCTTCCTAAGAATAAATCTGTAATATCCAATGACTTATTTGAAATATTGATGAGTGTTTGTAAATCTCAATGATTCACTTGCACAGGAAACCAGGTTGCAGGAATGTTTACAAAGGGCTTACTATGAGTTGACTACTGTACTAAGTGATTTACATAATGATTTAATTTCATCCTTGCCAAAATTCCCACTTTACGGATGTAGAAACTAAGGGCGATATGGGCTAGATAACCTGCCCATCGTCAGTGGTGAATGGGGTTGCAGAATATAAATATGGGACGGGCTTGGTTGGCAAGGCAATTTTGGAGACTAGTGGAAACCAGGACAGTCATCCTAAAGCTGTGCTTGCAGACAAACGTTCAGTTTCTGCTGAAGAGTAGAGGCTGATTTAGGGTCGTGGCGGCTGATAGAGTTTACAGTGCTGTAGCCACTACCCCTGCCCAAAGTGTTCACTGGTACTATCATGATCTTCAGTCAGAATTTAAGTCCAGGGGAGTCTTACTCTGAAACTCATTTACTTAACCACTGAGCTGAGCTGAGAGTCATGGTCTATCAGAGATCACAGTCCAGTCCTTGTTTTCACAACCTCAGCTCCATATCACAGGGCTGTTGATGATCCTCTCCACCATTTCAGGCATTATGCTAGGGACACAGAAAGGGAGAAGCCGGCCTGTGAGACATAACCACAGTGAAGCCCTCTGGGAATTCCCATCTCCCCAGATGGCATTCAACTAAGTCTTACCTTATCCTGAATTCTGGATCATGTTAGAATGTATTATAACGTAAGCCATTTAAAATGGTTTCTTTGCCTTGTTGAGGAAGCATTGTATGGTAGTTAATAGAGAGTCTTGAGCCAGACTGTCTGAGTTCAAATTCTAGCTCATTTTCAATTAGTTATATTACCATGGGCAATTAACTCAATTTCCTGGTTAGTTATATTAGTTATATTACCATGGGCAATGAACTCAATTTCCTGGTTAGTTATATTAGTTGTATTACCATGGGCAATGAACTCAATTTCTTCACTCATAAATTGGGGACTATAGTATAGTCCATCCTCTATAGTATATTTCATCCATATTATATTCCTGGTTAGTTATATTCAATTAGTTATATTACCATGGGCAATGAACTCAATTTCATTTATAAATTGGGGACTATAGTACTACCTACCTGGTAGGGCTTTACACAGATTTATTAATTATATTTTATATATCTGCTATATATACTTATATATAGATATAAATACTTACTGTAGCTGATAAGCATGATAACTTAGGTTTATCTAAGACAGATGGCTTTAGAGTCTAACAGAAGGAATATGCATCCCAGAGTCTTGATGGCTTAACAATCAACACGTTGCTAATGTTAGATTCAGCATTGTAAGACTTTGTGCTTGCCTTAGTGTAGCAGTACCAAGAAGCTCTTCATCAATGCCTGCTTTTATTCCTTTAAATAATAATAGTAATTCATTGTTCTTAGCAGTTATGTGAACAATCAAATAAACTTAAGTAATTTGAACAGTTACATATCTAAACTTACTTTTACAAGTAGAAAATGACATCCTCTTCACTGACATATGATGAAAATGTTGGCACAAACTTAGGAGGCCAGTGAACCAAACCACAGACCAGAAGAGGATGTCTCCTGAGGAAAAAAGACACCTTAGCTTTCTGCAAGTCTAGTCCAGTGTGAACAACAATTTGCCAACAGTCACCGCAAACCAAAAGTAAAGCTAAGGCAATGCAATAATTACTAGCTCTGTTCATTCATTTATTTATTCTGTGTTCAGAACCTATAGCTAATCTCCATAGCCATCTTTGGTTTTGGTACAACGTTCAAAATCAAAGGGCAGATTAACTTTTGAAGCATAGATCAACTTTTCTCACTATCTTGACTACATCCTATCTTGTAACTTTCCCATTTTAAAACAGGTGTTGAAATATAACAATACAAACTTACAACAGTTGTTGAAATATAACAATACAAACTTAGTTGTTGCTATATTTGTATATATTTAGATGTTTGAAATTTTAGAGGTAACTCCAGAGAGAATAAAGCGCATTTTTTTAAAGTAGTAATTCAGGCAGCTTGTTAGGAACTATTTGATCGTACAGTGGGATGAGGGGCAGATCAGAATCTGAGAAGGGGCTTACAATTTATGTGGGAACCAAGGGGACGCAGAATAATAGCTCAAAGCCAGAGGTATAGCCAGAATCTGAATGAAAAACCATGACCAATGCAGAGCAATGGAGGTAACACCAAGGTCTCATCAGTTTTGAGTATCAGACAGTGTGGCAGGTCAGAGATGAGGAGCTGAATAAATAGAGGAACTGATCAGGAGGTATGAAGTAAAGACAGAAAAGGAAAGAGGCTACAGAATGTTTTCTATAAAATGTCAGGGTTGAACTGTGCTCAGAAAGGGCAGGAAGAGGAAAATCATCTTATCAAAGAAGTATCATCTGATTTTCAGTACTCAGAACTAGACAACATGAGGTCTAGTCTTAAAGAAGGACTGCCCAGAAAATAAAGATTATCCCTGAACACCAAGCCTCCTGTGTATTGTAATGACATAACAATGGAAAAGATCGTGATGAGTGGATCCATCTGGTTTCAAGCGGGTGGCATTGTAAGGATGTCCTGAAGGAGGTATTGGCCAAGAATCTAGGACATGGTCAAGAGAGCTAAGAAATGAAGGAGGGCAGTTCATCTGGTTGGTTGGTTGCTTGCTGGCTGGCTGGCTGACTTGCTGGCTTACTTCATTGCTTGCTTGGTGGGGATGGTAAGGGGAGCAGTTGTATGAATGTTAACCTAAGCACGTTTGAGAACTTCTGGGGTGCTTCTCTCTCTAATACTATTTAGGCACATAGATCCTAAGAATTGAGACCAGCATAACTCCCTATCTCTGAATTAAGTAATGCTGAGTCCAGGCATAAAAAACTTGCCACTTGTTCCAGGAAATACTTGCTTTTAGAAGACAAGACTGCAATCTAATGAAAGTGACTTGCTAATCAAAAGTCGTTTTAAGACCCATTCGTAGCTCTGCGCATTAATCCAAAGCTATCGTGTCAATCTATTCCCAATCTTCATCAGGCCCCATTTGGCAAATCCCACCTGGAAACCACTCAACTTGGGCCCTAAAATCCTGTAAATCCCTTAGCTTTGCTTGATTTAAAAAAAGTTGGAGCTGCGTGTACTCTTCTGGTGTTGGGGTGTTGGTCTGGGTAAGAGGGTCAAAAACAAGACAGAACCATGGGGCTGACACTTGTGTCATATAATTTAAACCCTCCGTAGGGAACCCTATGAGTTTCCTACTGCTAGAATAGTGAATTAAGTTTCAACTAGAGCCAAGGGCCTCTCTTGACCTTCAAATATACATCTCTAACAAATCAGCTGGTTTTGCTAAATCCTTACTTTGATTTGTCAAGAATCATTTTTCTTTGTTTTTCTCATTATTTTGTGTAAATTCCATCGATTCATCACAGGGCATCATATGCCTTAGACAGGATATCCTCATGAAATTATTTTCCTCTTCAGAGGTTAAAAAGGAAAGTTAACTTCCCAAGTTAAAAAGGAAAAATAGTTCAGGCAGGGAAGAAGGAAGGTGCTTTTTCAGAGAAAGAGTGGGAAGCCATGCAGAGGCCAGCGGGAGGGGAAGCATCAGGCAGTCAAGCAGGTGGCCCAGCCAGCAGGTAAGCAGCACCACTTGCCATGCTAATTGATAGGAATTACACCTGTTGTTCCCATAGTTTTAGGAACAGTTGATCTTAAAGATGTGGGAACCTGCATTTATATTAGGATAATTCGATGAGAAACCTGGAATTAAAACTTTGGCCAAGTGATAACCATACTTTGCTGCCTTCTGGAGAGCTGCAGGCATGTTAAAGGTATAAAATTGAAGACATAAGTGCTCCATTGTTTATAAAGAAAAGACTTTACATACTATTTTCAAAGAAGTACATCAAAGTGTGGGGTAATGAGAGACTTTTATTAAAAATAAAAAGTTAGCTATACAGCCAATAATTTATATAATCCGTGAAGCAAAAGATCATATCTGTTCTTTTAAAAACATTTTTTTTAACTTCCACAGCTGAAAATCGTTTTTATTTTTTGAAGAAAGTGTTTATTAGGCCATTTGCTAACAAAAAAAAAAAGAAGACTGGTCTTACAGCATGGCCTGGTAGGAAGGACAATGTATCTGTCGTCTCGTAGTTTGTGAGGGTTTTTATACAACAAGTAGGGGAAAGGAGAAGAAAGATGTAAGCCAGCGGAAAGAACTTACATTACCTATGGGCAACGGGGTGGCAGAAAGTGAAGCAGGGCTAGCCGGGGGATAGGCACAGAGTCCACACACACAAAAAAAGTCTACTCTGTGGATGGGCCGCAAGCAGTGGTCCAGAAAACCCACATGTAAACAAGAAGCAAAGCTAATAGAACCCTAAAAGAAAAAAATACTTTAAAAGAACTGCCTGTGACTCAGTGGGGGTGTATCTATCAGGTACTGACTGCCTGCAATGTTTTTGATCAGGCTCGTTTAGAACATCGATAGAATTCTTCCAGTTAAGGAGTATTAAAAACCTGGGCACATGAACTGGTTATGTCTAGAGTGAGATGGGGGTGTGTGAAGAGTTTATGGAACTGTCAGTTAATCAGAGTCAGACTTTACCTGTCATTCAAATTTAGGCAAGTGTTCTGTGACAGGAAGGCTGTGGTTACTGATGAGACTGTGAATGGTAGACAAGCAAAAAGACAGAACACCACGTGGCCGAGGCCACCGAACAAGCAGATTCTCCTATGTTGGGTTGAGCATAGTGACAGGAGGCAGGAGCCATGTTTTGTACAGATACATGAGAATATATGAGTGGTAAATTCAGTGAATTGAATATGACATTTTCCATAATCATGACCACAGTCATCATTTTAAAGCTTCAAATATGTGGGATAACGGTGTTAGGCTAACTCTTTACTCTTTAGAATTAGAAAAATCAGGATGGAGGAATAAAAAAGAAAAAGGCAGACAAAAGAGTGTAAATATTAATACAAACATAAAAAGAGAGCAAACGTCAAGAATTACAGATGTTTAAAGCTATTAGAAGCCCCACGGATCACCTAGGGTTGAATCTCCTTGTTGGAGAGTGGCCAGCAAGCAAACACAGAGAGCTGACTTGTCCCAGGTCATCCTGCAGTGCTGATAGCTGAGTCAAAGGCTCCACAGACTGCAGGATGCTGGAAGAAGGATCCAGGAGTATTTGGATGGAAAATAGCTGTGTACGTTGTAAACATCATTTTGAGGTCAGTCGAATTTTAAATGTGGAAAAATTCAACTTTTTAGAGTAATCTCTTATCTTCCTACTTATTTAAAATGTGCTTTGCTTATTGCTTAGCACTGATTCTGGTGTACCTAACAATGGCCCATTTTACATGATAAACTCCTAGAAATTAGAGGTTTGTCCATTTGGCCTTCTTTGTCCTCGTAGAGGAGCACATCACCCCCATGCAAAGTCTGTGTTTTTATAGCAAAGACACCCAGTGAAAATGAGTTCCGTGGGAACATTTTGGCTGATGTTTTTACCTTAAGGCATTTCTGTTGATGAGTTATGAAGAGATATTAATCTCTCCCAAGCGCACGCGGCACAATGCCCAGCACCAGAGCCCCACTTTACAAATCATTTTACCATTAGCCTGAGCAGCTCTAACACATCAACAACCAGCGCAAGTGCATTTGCTTTATTTTAAGGTAGAATATTTATTTTGGATAATGGATTATTAAATAGATATGTATCATTTATCTCTGCAAGTCGTTTTATTGAGAATGATTTATAGCACATCAACAGCCATTGCAAATGCATTTGCTCTCCTTTGAGGACTGCTCATTTTATTATGAATGGCTTACTGAGCAGAGAGAAGCCAATTGCAGAGAACCCGCTTTCTCAGGCTGTGATATTTTACAAGGGTTGCCTTATAAATATTTCGTAAATTACTTATAAATCTTTTCTTGGCAAAATATGCTGAAACTCAATTAGTATTCCAATTCCATGGGGCCATTCTGGGAAATAAGATACTCATGAAAGTGACTGGAAGTGGTGTCCTTTACATTAAATAGTAGCAGTGTACTCTGACACGAGCATATCCAGGAGACTTTGATTCCTCGTCTGAAATGCCAGTATAAATTAGACTATTTATGTCTCAGAATTTGGATGACATTAGGGAAATGTCACAGCTGAGAATGTGAAGGAAAGTACACCACTAGCTACTCTCTAACTTTTCGGTTATTGCTGCCCAAAGAAGTCGTATTGTTTCTATTCCAATACCTGATGACCCACTGTGTGTGAAAATCACAGAAATGAGTGTGAAACGCAACCTTGGTGATATTTATTTGGATTGTTAAAAAAAAAAAAAACAACTAGACTATTAAGTGTATCTTTAATACTCTAATGCATCTTGAGAACAATAATCACCCATGTACTAGAGTACTTTAATACTCTAGATGAAAAATACAGATACTTGGCTACAGTATAACGTCAGATTTTTAATTTCAGAAAGAATAAACACTGCCAAGTTTTGAAGGTCTGCATCAAGGATACTGACATAATTTTCAAAGTCACGAGTAATACTTCAGCCGCTCCCCTCATCATAAAACCCTAGGTTGACACTAGCTCATCTATCCCTAATCTGTCCTGTGCATAACGATGTTGCCAGAAGCCTTCCTGAATATTTGCAGAAGTGGGTTTTGCAAATGAGGTGGGGGTGATGTATTTTATTGCTGATACGGTTTCACCTGTATTTAGTTCCACTGACATGGCAAACCCCGAAGCCAATTGTCCTTATTATAGTCCCTGTGTATTTCTCCCCAGCACACTTGCACAGGGGGAAAATGTGAGCGTGGAGCGTACTTAACTGCCAAGCTGAATGGCTCTGTAATGTAGCTTCAGTGTGGCATAAATTAAGCTGTCATTTTTTTGGCAGCAAGTGCAGAGAGGCGATTTTCCTGTACTGTAACATTTGAAACAACAATTTTCTGGCTCCCATCCTGACTGACAGTTCTGTGTGATACATTCTCAACGTGTGTGCTTCAGGGCTGCAGCTGGAAACTGCCTTCAGGGCAAGGTATTGTCTTTATTAGCAAATCCTGGCTAAAGTTGCCCTCACGTAGACATTTCCTGACTCCGACTGCTGCCACTCAGCCCGAGGAGGCTGCCACCAGGCCAGCAAAAATGGCACTGGAGATCTATCAGCCTGAGCAAGGGGCTTAAACATGTTTCTCATATGCAAAGTGGTCTTTTATCATGAAAATCAGATTGTGTGTTTTTGTGTGCTGGTTCTAACAGTGCAACGCCTTTTATGAATAGGGAGATTTCCTGGAGCTGGGTGAGATTTTGTGGGCAGGAAACACCGTTGGATGCTCTGAGGGGCTTCCAGGTGTGGACTGGGAGTGTTACCGCCATTCCGTATCCCAGGCTGCAGGTTGGCTACAGGGCAAAAGCGGAATGTTGATAGAGGTAATGAGGGGTGTCGGCAGGAGGGTCTCTGGAGGGACCACAGCAAACTGCTCTTTCTTTAAATGTCCTCTATCCCGCCTCCCACCTCATCCCCCACAGGTGACTATAAAGCACCATGGCCACTGCTACTTGCCAAGTCTCGTGAATACACATAAAGGGCAGAAAAGGTTACCTTGAAAGCGGTCAAAACAAAACTATAATCACATCAGTCAGGATGCAGCAGGGAGAAATAAGTTATGTTAACCCTGAACCTGCAGACAGAATATTTGCTGGTATACTAGGAGGATGAGGCTGCTCCCCAAATCAGAGCAAAGGCCTTCACCAGTCCAGTTAGTCAAGACTGCATGCAGCTCAGTCTACCCAGAGTGGGTCATGATCATATTTTGAGAGCTCTTCAAGGAAGAATCCATGACTTCTCTGAGTTTGCATTGCGAAGCTCTTTGCCAAGTGAGTAACTTGTTCACAGTCAGCACGTTCTTATATAGAATTTAAGTCTTTTTCTGTTCCCTTATTATGCTTGGTGCTGTCATGGGGGAGAGGGCGGGGGCGGGGGAGGGAAAACATGTTATAAGCATTCCTCATAAAATAACATTTAGAGGCTGGTCGTTTTCAGGTTCAAATATCTTGGCTTCTATCATTTTTCACATTGGCTTTGTGAAGTACTCATTTATTTGTTCAAACAGTAAACACACAAGGTTTGCAATGGGTCAAGTACTGTCCTAGGGACACGAAGATAAATTATAGATTAAAATTTATGTCGTCCATCTATGGCCCAAAGCGTACCTTCCTGCCAGCCTCACATCCTTGAGGTCTGTCCTAGCTACCTCCTTGTGAGCTAGAGCTGGCAACGTTTTCTCTCACGTTCACATCAAGGCTCAGGTGGCTTTATTTATGGGAAATGACCACCCTACCCCCTTCTCCTGATTAACATCCCACTCAGAAGCCTTCCCCGACTGAATCTGCAGCCTCCTCGGGGTTGGACATTCTGCTCTCTGGTACGTGAGGATCTTGTGTATATATCTCTTCCAAATTTTAATTGTCTTTTATCTGTCTATATCTAAAGCTACATTTTAGATCTTTTATGACAGGGCCTGTACTTTACTCCGTAACCCTACCACAATGCCTGCTATATAAATATTTCAGTAAAAGGGAAATTATTATTCTCAAGATACATCCACAAATCATAAATCCCTAATAACGGGAAAAAATTCTCTGATAACAGCTCATTTTGTCTTGGGGAGAAAAAGAATTAGTATATAGATAATTCATGTTATATTTCTTTTATGATATCCTATCAAAATCCCTTCTTTTTTTCACCATTGTATCATATACCTACCTACATTGTTAATCCATGCTCAGCCCATGGTCAAGTAGCTTCTAAAGGTCTTCCTGCTGTGCATAATATTCTGCCATTCTCTAGTGCTTATTTCTGCAATTTGCTGAGCTATGATCACCCATATTGAATTTTCATTTGTTTATTCTACACCATATCACAAGCTTGTCAAAACCGTTTTAAGTTCTCAGGCTAGATTTGAAAATTCTGTGTTTTCTCTGTTCGTGACAAGAGAAGCCAAGGATAACGTAGGTGAAAAGAGAAGATCTGAAACCAAAATGGGTAAAATACTCCTGGGCTTCTGATGGCAGCCTGTGGCAGTACTGTGTTCGGAGAACTGGCTGTAGGGAGGAGCACAGAGACCAGGTTCTGCTCTCAGGTTAAGCATTTACTAGCTTTGTGACTCTGAGTAAGTCACCTAACCATTTAATACTTACCATCCATACGAAATTTTTGTGCAATTGTTAGTTCTGTGGTGATGCATATCAAAAAAGATCTGAAGGTTAGGGAAGAGTGAGAGAACTTTTGTTTGACTCTTCAACAACCAGACCGATTTGTAACCAATGAGAAAAGAGTCTCTGCTGATTCTCCACTTTTTCCTGTACATCATTCTCATGATCATCTCCACCAAATTTGTTCATTACATACCTACTCTATGAAAATCACTAAACCAACTTCTGAAGTAACCTATTAACCAACCAATGAAATAGTGGGAAAAACTTCCCATTGTATCTTGCCTTAAAAAGTTAACAAAACACTCACATTAAAAAAAAAAAAAAAAAGGTAAACTGAATACAAGAGTCTGTACAAGGATCAAGTGAGCATTTCTCAGAATACCTGCTATCAGAGGTGTCTGGGAAGGCTTCAGGCAATGTTATTTCAATCTAGACCTTGAAGTGTTGATAGAATTCCAATCAGTGAGTGGGAGAGAAAGGACATGTCCACAGTGGATGAGATAGCATGTGCAAAAGTTCAGAATTTGTGTACCCATGTTCATAGCATAATTCATAACAGCCAAAATGTGGAAATAACCCAAGTGTCCACTGACAGATGAACGAAGAAACAAATGTGGCACATACATACAGCGGAGTATTATTCCACTGTGAAGAGGAAGGAATCGGGCACACGCTGCAATACGCATGACCCTTGAGGACATCATGCTAAGTGAAATAAGCCAGTCTCAAAAAACCGAATAACACTGTGTGATTCCACTTATACGAAGTACCTAGAGTAGCTAAATTCATAGAGACAGAACGTAGAATGGCGGTTGTCAGGGCCTGGGGGGAGGGGAAACGGGGAGGTATTGTTTAATGGGTGTGGAGTTTCAGTTTTACAAGAGGGAAAGCGTTTGTTCTGGAGATGGGTGATGGTAACGGTTGCACAACAATACGAGTGTACTTGATGCCCCGGAACTGTACACTGAAAAGCGATGAAGATGGTCAACTTCATGTTATGTGTATTTCATCATAAATTTTTTAAAATTAAAAAAAGTTTGAAAAGTAATTTATAGAAAAATGAATAATAGATGGATTTGGCCGAAGCATCCATTTATATAATAAATGAGTTGAAGGCAACCCCAAAAAGAAAGGTTCAGATTGGATCACAGAAAGTCTTTAATGAACGCTGGGGGTTTGTTGATAATCACTGAAGGCTTTCGAGCAGGAGAAGGATCTTTTGGAACTGTGCTTTCTGACGCCTGGACTGGCAGTGGTACACAGGTTGGCCTGGGAAGCCTGAAAGCAAAGGCGGAAACCCAGTGTGACTCCATGTCATTACTTCAGGAGCGAGATTGTGAATCCAAAGGAGGTGTTGAAAGTGGGCATGAAGAGGACGGGCAGAGATAAGGGCCGTGGTGAAGACATGAGAGTACCTGGTGACTGACCCAGAGGAGGTGGGAAATGGAGTAAGGAGTAGTTCAGAGACGGTGCTCGAGAGACTTCTATTGTCCAAAATGGCAATTAACAACTTGTTTGTTAGAGAGGATGATGAATTCTGTTCAGGATGTTGAATTTGAGAAGATAGTTTATTATATAAAGGAAAATGCCCATCAGGAAATTGCTGCTCAACAAAAGATCAGGACTTGAGACTAATAGCCAAGAGTCATCTCCTGAGGAGTAGAAAATGGGTCATAAACAAAAGAGGAGAGGGGAGGAGCGGTATTATTGAATGCCCCCGTAGGCCAGGCACCCCGTGAGAAACAGCATGACCCTATGCATTAGGTGGTAATATCCTCACTTGCAGAGGTGGAAATTGAGGCACAGAAAGGTTAATTAGCATCCCCAATTTCATGGGCAAACAATAAGTGGCAAAAAGAGAGCACGCAGAATGACCCGCCTCCAGGGCCTGTGTTCCCCCCTCACTATTCCACGCCCCCTGTCTTGGGAGACACGAATCCTAGTTCTGGCTCTGCAGTAATTTGTTGCGTGACCTTCAGAAAATCTCCC
Organism: Pteropus alecto; assembly: GCF_000325575.1. Taxonomy (NCBI): domain Eukaryota; kingdom Metazoa; phylum Chordata; class Mammalia; order Chiroptera; family Pteropodidae; genus Pteropus; species Pteropus alecto. The sequence continues at coordinate 15,106,632 of NW_006436282.1, forward strand.
TCTAATCCAGTTTATTTATTGGTAAATACTCATAGATAGATTATTAAAGGCAACTGTTAAGTTCTTTCCCAACACCTAAGTTGGGCATCTCCAAATTTTGATGGAAGACACAGGGATGAATAAAATCTCTGAGGAAATATCAAGAGAGAGAGTAACAGAAGGTAAGGATCGAGTATAAATAACAAGGTAGAGATAAGGAAGCGCTACCATTAGGAGAGGGAAGACGTGAAGAAGACAGAGATAGTGATCGGGAATGTGGGAGAGGCTCAAGATAGCGTTGCTCCCTACAGGTCATGAAAGGGGCATTGCAGTAAGATGCAGACAACAGGGTCTCATGTCGACTGGGCCAGGAAGAGTGAAGAGTGATATTAGACCATTGGTACAGCCAGATTGTAAAACTTCAGGAAGAGAGTAAATGATAAGAAAACGGACATGGAAATAGCATCGCTTGCTGGAAAAGTTTGATTGTGAATCATATTTCATCTATGTTTTTGATGAAGTTATTGGAAAGCTTTGGAAAGTATTTTTGGGATTGAGAGATTAGAAAAGCTTTTCAACTGGGGATTGAAACCTGGACTTTAGCTCTGGTTTTTGTAGGTAGCTGTGTTCATTGGTCAAGAAACTTATCCCTACTGGGTTCCCATTTCTCCATCCGAAAGGCTCCCGACCTCTTAACATGAAAGTTGTTCCCTAGGTTCAAAGATTTGGTTTACCATTCTGAATGAATTCAAAACCAATTTGTTTTTCTTAGAAATCAAAGCCCCATACCACTAATCTGTGCATCTGACAATGCTAATTAATGCAGGTTGAGAATGTGATCTGGGCCAAGTTTCTTTGTAAGCACATTACATATATTAACTCATTTAATCCTCCCACAGTCCTGCCAGGTAGATTTTATTGTCAATTCCTTCTCAAGATGATGGGACTGAGGCAGAAAAGAGTTCTGAAACTTAGTTGAGGGCATATAGTTAGAATGTAGTAAAGATGGACAGTCTGTGGCCAGAATCCCAGTGAGTTATCAACCAGATACAAAGTAACTCAGCTTCTTCATTTACTGCTATCTTGTTCTGAATAAATTAAATACCCAAACGTCGAATGTCACTTAAGCTTTTTGAAACCAGCTTGACTGACTTCCATTTTTACCTTCAAAAAATGGAGCCATGCATTTTATTTTGGAAATTCTCTAAATCCTTGCTCCTTAAAGTATGGTCTACAGACCAGCAACTTGTTAGAAATGCACGTGCTCAGGCCCCACCCCAGACCTACTGAATCAGAATCTGCCTGAATCAGAATCTGCATTTTAACAGGATTCTCTGTGATTCACGTGCACGCTGAAGTTTGAGTAATGTGCATCTGAATGTTCTCTCTAATCCCTTCCAGCCCTGGCGTTCTATGATTCTATCAATTTCCTCTCCTCCCAGCACAGAATTGTCTAGCAGAGTTTGTTCTGCAGAATTTGTCTGGGATTATTTATTCGCCACCCAATCTTATGCTCTCTTATCAAATGAGGAAGTTAAGTCATTTCCTTTTGCAGCCTTCCAGTTCTGTGACACACCGATCTCAAAAGGCTATCCCATTTCTTGAGGTCCTGACAGACGTGTATGGAGATCTTTTCTCTATCATCTCCCTTTGGATATTTTGACACTTTCTCGTACTTTTACTGCCTGCTAAAAGAATTACTGTAAATTCCCTTCTAGCTGGTCTTCTGCAAACTTCTATCAGCAGTTTTTACTATATTCAAATGGCTACTTCCAATCAGACAGCATCACCTGCTCAAATGCTCACTCAAATCAGCCTCTTCCAGAGATATCGACATCCATTCGGGACCCAAAGAAGATTGCATGTGGCTGAGAGATGATGTCTTGTCGCTTTTTCTGTTGGCCCCACATGTCATGGAGCTCTGAGTCAAGGAGCAGCACTGAGTGGAATCTGTGAGACAGCCTCCCTTGTTTTTAAAGTGAATTCAAAGAACATGGCCATTCGGTGACTATTCATGTTACTCACAGGTTTCCAGACTGCATTAGGGTGTTTTATGAACTAGCTCGGAGCGTTTATTATATCCACATTGAGTAGCGTCATTATAATTAAGTGCCTGTCACAATTTCCATTACACACCCCTGTTTTAAGGGACCCAACACACAGCCATAAAATTTACTTTTGACTGAAACTTGGCATGCCCGAATCCAATACCTAATCACACTTTTCATTAAAAGCATAAAATTATATTATGCTAGTTTACTCATAATACTTTTATGCTCAGAAGAACAAAGATACTACTCCACTTCAAAATGGTCATCAATTGTTTTTTAAATTAAAAACATACATATAATAAACTAAAACAAACGTATGCTCTAGGGCATAAGAAATTTCATAATGTGATTGATTTATAAACCTCATGTTATATTTTCAAGAATTGTCAGTAATGATCACGTTAAATGCTATAAATTATGCGCTTATGTAATTGTATGCAAATAATCTAAAAAATTATATAACACATTTGAGGCACTTATGTTCAGTGACCTACCACATATATGGCTTTTTCTCAGTTTGGCTTTGGGCGAGGAGAGGGGTTGAGAAAGAGAGAGTCGGGGAGAGAAAGGCAGCATGAACATGGCACTTTTGTGACTGGATTTGTAGATGGGTAAATATATTATAACACAACCTGAGTTGTGAAGAAACATCTCCATATGTCCTAATCCCTGGCACCTGTGAATATGTTACCTTACATGGCAAAAGGGACATTGCATATGCGATTAAGTTAATGATCTTGAGATGGGGAGATTATCCTGGATTCTGTGATGGACAAAATGTAATCACAAGAGTCCTTAAAAGAGCAAGGCGGGAAGGCCAGAGTCAGGTAAGATGAGACTGAGGCAGAGGTCTCCGTGATGTGGGGTCATGAGCTCAGGGATATGGACCGCTTCTAGAAGCTATAAGAGTCAAGCAAATGAATTCTCCAGGGGAGCCTCCAGAAGGAAGGCCGCCCTACCGACTCCTTGGTTTCAAGGTTTCTCACCTCCAGAACTGTAAGAGAATCAATTTATGTTGCTTTGTACCTCGGAGTTTGTGGTAATTTGTTACAGCAGCAATAGGAAGCTACACAAATACTTCAGGAAATTAAAAATGCAGGGAAGAAGAGCATAGATCAAGGCCATTATTTTTAAACTTTTAAGAGCTATTACTGTCTTCCAGAAACATAAAAGGAAATACTTTGGGAAAGCCATTAAAAAGTTTTGAACTATTTTTATTTCTCACTGATCAACATTACAGATGTTTGCTACTGTTAGTGGTAAACCTGATTTATTTGCCGTGGTTCAGATATAGGGTAACACAGTCCTGTCAAACACCTGAGATCTTCCTCCCCAGTGAGTAGACGCTGGGTCGCACACCATGTTGCTGAGCTGTTCAAGCTGACTTATTGCTAAGTACAGGCTCCTTTCTTGGTTGGGAGGATATGGAAGCATTTTAAAAGCAATCGGTAGGAAGTTTGGGCTTTACACTCATGTGAAACCATGCTGTTCAGCTCTCATTCATCGTTTCAGTGAGCTGCTTCTGGTAATGGGTGTATGGCTAAGCATTTTATTCAACTCTACCTTTCTAACAGGTGTGCATTAGACTTAGAAGCCCAATCCCTGTAACTGTTTCAGCCCAGAGAAAACTGTCCATCCTCCACTCACCAGCAGGAGAGGTCGAGCAACAGGAATAGACGTGCCTCTCCTGACAGATGCTAGTACACAGTCTGACCTGGGTATAAAATCTTGTGCATTACCTCCTTTATCGAATAATGTTAACAAATAATGGACTAGGTGTTCAGCTACAAAGATAACTTGACCGTAAAACTGATGAATCTTTCCAGATCACCCTAACTTGTCTTAACTGTTTCCCCAACTTTGATATTGCACTGGCAATAATACGACCTAGGCAGCAGTAAATTATAGCCCTATACAGCCTGAACCTGGTACCCCGGCTAGGTGTACCAGGTAGGTGGAAGGCATTCACACCAGCACCAATGCTCCCCCGAGGGTGTTCTAGCCTCTGAAGGGCTAGAACGATTACCTTGCACGTCCATCCCTGAGCCATGTAGAGTGATAGAGATCCAGGTGACAGAATAACTATGCAAAAATGCCTCCCCCATCAAAAGCAAACAAGCAAAACTCCAAAAACAAAAACAAAAAAACACGACATGCTCCAAAAGAAGGAGACCTGCCACCTTTATGGCTTCAGTGTGTTTTTAAATTCTATAAGTGACCAAATGGGACTCAACAATTCTTTCAAACCATAATGGGGCTATTAGATTATTTTTACCTGGCTTTATACTAAATGGATCCCTAGGTAGCTGAAAATTGACCTGAATGCATATGGGGGCCCTGTATTTGAAAACCCTTGGCACCATCTGCACATTATGTGCTGCTCTTATTCTTTTTGGCCTTATAATAGGGTTATTTATGCATGTGCCTAATCTCTACTCCTGGATGTCAAGCATCTAGAATCTAGGTATGACTAGGTAACTAGTCATTGCACAATAAGTATTTATTAGAACAGAGAGAGAA
>NW_006436282.1:15111234-15195752 GCF_000325575.1 Pteropus alecto
GTACATTTCCACAGTAAACACTAGATAAAACGGGAAATGCACTTGACATTTGGCTGCAGGGGCCAGCGCTCCTGGCTTTTCTGTTTCTGGCTTCATAGGTTACAGAGGTTGGCAGCAAGAGTGCCAGATGAGGCTAAAGGAGGAGAAGCCTGGACAGTGCCAGTTTATGATTTCTCGAATCATCCCGATGAATGTGTTGTGGGCTCCCCATCTCCACAGTTTCAGAAGCATTTCTCCTGAGAGGTTTGCCCCCATGGGATGAAGCTGGTAGAGACCATGGGGCCAGTGTGCCAGCTCCCATCTGTCCGCTGCCCGCTGCATAGTTTCTCCTGAGTTATTATTTAATGTAATTTACCGGAAAGCCCAGATTGTCACCTTCCACCTGGTAGTTGCAGGACATGGGCCCCCAGTCTCTCGGGGGGACTGTCTCTACCCACGAATCACGGGGACTATCTTGCCTGTGCTTGTGAATCAGACTGAACCAACACTCTTGTGAGCCAAGGTTTTCCCTCCTCAGGAATTCAATTCCTTCTGGAGGTCCGCTGTCTTGGGCTGCCTCTGCCTTCAGCTCCTCCCAGGTCAGTTTCATGCTCTGAGGTGGCCATTGTCCTGGGCAAAGTTTCTGCTCATGCCAGAGAGTTCCTTCATGACTCTGGGTAGCCTGAGGCTGGCATCTGGCATTGCCAAGGCAGAAGACCAGAGACTGAGGTTCGTCAAGAGGGGCAAGCTGATTCCACAGCCCTGATTTCTAGCTACATCTTCTTCATTTTTTGATGGACTTTGCTGGGTTTCTAGATTCCACATGACCAGAAGTGGTGGCCCTTGCCCTTGTTCAGAGCACCTTTCTCCCCATTTCTTTCTGTGGAAGGGAGAGTGTTGATGGCAAAATTCAATACAAGTTTTATTTTAAGTGATAATTTATAGTGGTTACTTGGCAAAGACGTGGCTGGTCCCAAGCTCTTCCTCTCTTCTTTTGTTTGATGGACATCATGGATTTTTCAGTTTCTCTTTCGGATTTACCTGAGCCATTTGGGATGCAGAAAGTACCTTTTTCATCCTTCATCTCTCCCAGAAGTCCTAAGGATAATTCTTGGCAATGCTGTGGTCTACCAGGAGACTACTCTCTTCAACACAACAAAAAAATGGCAGCAGGCCTGTTGCACTGAGTCTCAGCATCTTGCCTTTGGGGGCTGGGAGTTGCTACCTCTAATCACAGTGGCCTCTAATTGCGCTGGACAATTTTCTGAGGGACAGAGTAGCTGGCTGCCGTAACCACTGAAGAACTGGCAGGAACTTTTGAGACTTTTTCAGATGTAGTTCTTTCTTAAGCCACTGAAGGTGGCCTCTCACTTCTCTGGGAAACTGGAAGCCTTCCCCAAAGCAGGGTCCTAAGATAAACAGCAAGAATTATTTAAGTCTGGCACAATCTGCAATATATCCTGTTGCAAGGTCCTGTCTCAAACAAGGTTTCCAACCACCATACCTGGAGAGACTTGTGCCCTTGCCTGCTGTTAGGTATGAGGACAAGACTCACAAGGCCGGCCATACTTCCGATTACCTGACTAACCTGTCCTTTCTCATTCCCACCTGCACGGGCACCAGACTTTCAACCTACTGCCTTCTACTTGCCGCTTTTGAGGCAGGCCATGCTGGCCCCTCTGTGTGACGTGTGCCAGCCAGTGACACCAGTGCTTTCCTCCTCCTCAGATTGCTGAACGTTCCTCCTCATTGTCTCACCCCATGAGTGGACACACTTGGGGCTGTGGACATGCTCGAGCTTAGTGTAGAAGGGGGCTATCATTACAGACAAGGATTCTAGCCGTACCTGTCATCAGCTACTTCATCTTTCTCCAGGAAAAAGTTCGCTCTTGTAAATTCTCTAACCAATGTTGAGAAATTAAGGATCACTTTCTAGGGACCCCTCCCTTTTCCTTGTATCTTCCTAGGGGTAGAAGGAAAATTGACATTCTCAGCAAGCTCTAGAAGACTACATTTATATTTTCTTTTCTCCTAGACATTCTGACAAGTACTCTCTATGCCGGAGGAGGAGTTTTAGCAAACAAACCAATTAGCTCTAATCCCTGGAGCAGTAGTTAATCCTTGGCACGGAAGCGCATGATCCAGGATTTGAATAACCCCAGAGGAACCCACATCACTGAACTCAAACAACCACAGGCCTCCCAGTGGATGCTTCTAGTGTTGTCTCGTAATTGAATCACAAATTTCACTAGATCCGTAGCCCACATCTAGGTTTATTTAAAACTTTGATCCAACCTACCCTCTGAGTTTCCTTCTCCTCCCTGGAAGATTTCTCTGAAAACTCCAGAGAGTTTTGCATTTACGACGCCACCACCACTCCCAGCCAGCATCGCCGCTGGAACCATCACTCGCGGTTGCCGTTGCTGCTGCCACCAGAAGCCCACCGAGGATACCCCCCTATTTTGTCCATTCAGGACCACGCCCTGCCACCAGGGCCACTACTGTTATTACTTCAACCCCAAGTTTAGGATACAAAAGGCAGCCTTGCCCCAATGGCACTGTAAGAGGGGACCCGCTGGTTTGCTTTGTGAGTTGCGCTTTGTTCTGAGGGGCCCATGGGAGGGTGGGTCCCATGCTGAAATGCTAGGGAGTATGAGCAGGCTTCTTCCCATCTACCTATAACCCACAAAAGTAACAACTCCAGAGTAATAATAATAATCCTTAGCATTTATTGAGGGCTTACACATACTGTTCTAAGCACTTTACATGCATTCACTCATTTCGTCTTCGCTCTATAACATGGCTTCTGTTACTACCAGCCCCACGTTACAGATGAGAAAGATGAGGCATAGACCAGTGAAAAGTAGCTGGAGGGTAGCAAGGAGGAAAGCTAGGCTTGGAACCCAGGCAGTCTGTCTGTAGAATGTGTGTCCTTAACTCCTATGCAGTTCTGCCTCACATGTGCATGTGCCAGCTGATTGGAACATAGAAAGTTTTAGCAAAAACCGTTATGCTCCTTTCCAAATCCATATTCTCTTCTGAGGAATACAAACGGAGGCCAGGTCCCAGTGATCATGCTTGCCCTCCTTGTTTCTTCATTTTCTTTCTTAAGTGCCTCGAGTCTTCCCTTGCAATTTGGCTTGTGTTTCTCCTCTTCGCCCTCTACCCTACTCTGTGTCATAAACACCCCTGTATTCTGAAACCTCAGATATAGGCATGGCTTGAGGATTTTTCAGAGAAGCCCCTTATTCTCTCGATGGATACATTCAGGTGGAAGGAGGAAAATATCTACCTCTCCAGCCAGGTGTACCTGAATCTCTACCCTAGCCAACCAAAACTGCTCTTATAAAAATAGGCATTATTTCATTACTATTCCCCGAGAGCAGACGACAAATCTTTGAAGTTGAATTTCCGGGGCTTTGTCAATGATTCCTTCTTCTATAAACAGGTTTTATTGAGGAAGGAAGTTAAAGAAATTAAGGAAAATCCAGAACATTTAGGAAGGTCGGCCAAAGCAACCCATATTTCCCACTTTTGCACTATTCTCATCAAACATGATGAAAAGATCAAGTCACTATAAAGGACTTGGCATCGCCACGGTTCAGTGCAGCTGGTTGCACAGAACTGGTCTAAAAATGAAATGACTCTTCTATTGTTTGCTTATTACTCACTTCAGATAGAGAATACAAGAGCAAATGACATTTTTCTCGGCTCGTAAGTGATTTTACTTCCATGACACTTCCCTGCATAGCCCCTTCCTGGCTCCCCAGCCAACCCCTCTGCTGTCTCCATTTGCTTTTACCCTTATACTATTTTGCATTCAAGCACTTTAAATGCAACCCATGTTATACAAGCCATTATTTATTCTCACATCAGAACACTGCGGGTCACCCACCACGTGCTAAAGAGAGAAAACCCATCAACAAACAGGCCCTGTCCATTCAGCTTGATTGACGTTTCCGTTGTCTTTAACTGGGGTCTCTGCATAACGATATCCACCAGGAAAGATGTGGCTAGAACGGCCATCGGATGTGCCTGGCTTTGCATCCATAATCGAGCACCATTTGACCAATGCTGAGGGGGTTTCTGGGCGTGTTTTCCTCCTTTGTCAATGTTAATGCAATGCCAAGTGATAAAGATGCCCTTTGGCATTTAACACTCTTAGCCTTTAATAATAAACACTTTCTGCATCTCAAATTGCTGCTATACATGAACAGGTTTTAGTCAACCCCTGAAGCGAATATGTACCTTCTCATTACAGGGCAGCGGTGGTGAGAAAGCAATTCACTAAGCCATAGGGTTGGCAATCACCCATATTTTCTGCTATGAGTAAATAACTTCAATTGATTTAATCATAAAAGAATAACAGGAAAACTACATTGATTTCCAAATCCCTAATGTGAACATCAGACTCTATTGACCAGGCTGCATGCAAGGAGGTTGTAGCCATTTGTATGAACTCGAGAAACATCAATACTTGATCATTACTCCAACAACAAAAAAAAATATGACAATTTGGGCCTATTTCAAAATGGATTGAAGTAATAGTATGCAGGGTGATTGGGCAATCTGGAGTGATGTAAGTGATGGTACGCTGCAGTGCTCATTAGGTTAAAAAGAACAAAATCTATAAATTCTGGTGAACAGTCCTCTTGTTAATTATAATAGGTCATTCACCTTCTATAGTAACAGTAATAACACACTAGACCTCTGTTTCTATTAAAGTAACCAAATGGGGCTGTCAAAAATTTATTTGTTGCTCATATAAATTTAGTTGCTAAGAAGACCTGTGCACGCCGAAAATCTCTTTACAATGAATGGAGAAACTGCAGGTTTCGTCTCAAACTACTGTAAAAATAGTGTTTGTTTCCCCGACACTGACTGATTATTTGGGATTTAGAAGCAAAGTAAAAAATCTTTAAGAGGAACATTTATATATAAAAATGTGCAAAAAGAAATAAATGGGTTCTTTATTTTAATGCAGAGCAAGAATGCCGGACTGAGGAGTTAAGCAGGTGAGCATGTTTATGTAAGTAGGGATCATTCACAGTAAAGGGAGGCTATACTAATGAGAGGCTGGACAAGGGGGCAGAAGCCAGGACCATCCCAGGCTAGGTGGGCATGGCGTCACTGCGGAGTTAGAGAGACTGCCCACAAACTCTGCCAACTAAATTCCTTTGAAACTTCGAGCAACTCGCCTCCTAGTTGTGGGTCTCTTCTTCACCTGCAAAATGAGATCATCTGAAATCTTCAAGATTTCTTCCAACCATAAAAATCTGGCAACCAAAATTGGAGAAGGATTTTAATGTCATCATTCTTTTACTCATTATGTATTACTATGAATGCTTCTTAACTATTGATTGACTCGGTACAAATAACTTGTCCTTTACTAAGCTTTATGAGGCAGACAATAATTATTTTAATGAAAATTCTTGTCTAGTGCAGAAAATATAACAGGTAGGCTCTCTCCCATTCAAAAACTCACAGCCCTGGATAATGTTTAAATATGTAAAATGTTGGCAGACCCATATTGAGCACTCACCACATAGTGAGCATCTTAAGCAACTTGGTGGTCTTAAGCTGACAGATATTGCACTTTGCGTGTGCCCGGCACAAAACCAGGTCTTACAGGGACATGGAAGTTACATAAGAAAAGATATCTACCCTCAAGTAGCATACATTGCTGTTACAGAGATGAAATTAACACACAAAATAATTTCTGAATTGGATGTGAGAATAAATGATTGACTCCAAAAATTAGTTTGAAGAATATGCTGTAGAATTTAGAAAAGGCTAAAATCAGAGAGAACTGGCTCATTCAGAGGTGATTACAGAGTTTGTAACTGGAATAATGTGTGGCATGGAAGATAAGTTTAGGCATACGCAGACAAGGTATTAAGGAGCACTGTATCATTTTATGAGAAAGTTATTCTCGTTTCAGTTCTTTTAATTATACCAGTAAGACTTTATCCTCTCTGTATCACTTGTTAATTTCCCTTGTAGAGAAAAGAAAACAGACCTCAGGAACAAAACCTTTGGCTGGCAGAATTATCCGCCCGTACATTAACATTATCGTGTTTCCACTGTATTCTTTTTAAGGTTATCTTCTAATTCCATTGAGTGATAATGGTTTTCTTTTTACAGAAATACTACATGTTTTTTAAGGAATAGAACAATTAACAATGGATGAAATAAGAAATGATATAAGCAGCACGCAGCTGTAAGGACAGTCCTGAGGCAGGACATGAATGGAAGTTCAGGAACCACCGTTAGGATAGAAAGAGCGCTGGCCCTCAGGCGAAAGCCTTGGCTTTAAATTCTGCTTCTGTGGTTTATTAACAGTGACCTTGAGTAAGGCGCTTATTCTCATGGAGCCTCAGTTTCCTTGTCTATAAGGTGAGGAGTTGGATGAAATGAACTGCAAGGTCACCTTCAGATCATACTTATGTCATTAAAGGGCTATTGAAGTCTTCTGAGAGGACAGTGACAAGATGAAAGTGGCATTTAAAGAAGATTAGTCTGGCAGTGGCATGAAGGTGAGATGGGAGAGGACAAAGCTGAGGGTCAAGGAGGCCAGATAGGTGGCTGCTTCTGTAATCCAGGAATGAGCCGATAAAGGTCTTGGCTGTGATGAAGGTAGTGAGAATGCCAGCAATGAAGAGACGTGAAGACATTTCAAAAAGTGATTTGAAGGATTTGAAAACTAAATAGTGAATAGCATCATAAAGTGACTTAGGGATTTTGAACTTGGTGAAGTAAAAAAGAAAAGCTTTCGACAAAATGCATATGTCAGAAAGGAGCTTGTTTGGTTCTGAAAATCTTGAGTTTGGATTGACTGCGAGATACTAATATTAAAATGCTTTGGAGACAGGTGAAAATATAGGACTGCACTTAGATACAAAGAATGATGCAGAGCCACAGATTGAGGAGTCTTCTGCATCGAAATGATGAATAGTTTCCTAGAGAGAATAGAACACATGAATAGCAGAGAGTCCGAAATTGAATTTTGGAGTATGATGCCTGTTGTTAAGGGGGCAGGAGAAGCAGTAAAGACCAAGAAAAGTAACAAATTTAGAATTTTCAGAGTAAGAGAGAAACTGGAATAGTATAGGGTTCTGCAAACCAAAAAAGGGGCCAGTTTTCAAAAGATGAGTAGTCCCGAAGTTCGAAAAGTCATGCAAAAAAAATCAAGCTCTGAAGCAAAGACTAAGGCTTAACTGACATAATTAATGACCTTCTTCTGAGCAGAAAGCATCAGAATGGTAGCAGCTGAGTAAGAAGAGATTAAGAGCCAATTGGGAGGGTAAAGTAAAGGCAAAAATTCAGAAATACGGCAGGAAGTGGAAGGAGAAAAATAAGATACTAGCAAGAGAAGGGAAAAGTTGTAGATTCAAAGAAAATTTATTTTAAAAATACATGAAGAGATTATAATTTTGATAACAGAGGGAGATCAAAGGCTTTTGGAAAGAGCAACATGAAAAGTTCTGGAAAGTGAAGTAAGTTGTGGACTCCACGCTGTTGAGGTCCAAATTTCGAACATGGCCCACCCTTGAGTCATGAGGGGACCCCACAATTAACTTCAAAGAAAGAGGCACATTTATTTTCTCCTCCCCAGCACATCTCCTCCAGGTTCAGGTGCAAAAAAAATCCTAAAAAATTGGTTTCAGAGTCACTGTTTTGTGGGGTGGACTTTACTGTAGATTCACTCCTCCAAGCATTTCCAATCTCATTTGGCCCCTGGGGTTGGGATGGACCTGTACTTTTCCTATATTAAGTCTGGGATATCCTGGCTTCCTTGTTTTGGCAAGTTACGTGTGAAATCTGCGTGCTCACACTTTACCACCCTGAGAAGGATTAGCAAATGCTGTTTGGGTATTTTATTTCGTGTGTGGGCCTTTCCAGAAAGCTACGAAACATTATGAGCCAGGATCTCAACTTATGTCCGAAAATAAATGAGGGTAGGAGTTTTTACCATCTGTAAAGGAAGAATCTAAATATACAGGGGCCAGATTGCCATCCTATATAATTCTCAGAGAATTCCCTGCACCAAAGCTTTAGAGTCCACTTACCTGAACAAGGACTACAAGCAGACACTACGCCCAGCTGATCTGGAGCCCATGTGTGGTTCTGTGTGTGACACGTATTATCTCTGAAAACAAAGAGAGAATAGGAGGATAAATTGATTTTCCTGGTATCAATTAAAGTTGTAATTTTGAACATATGGACTAAACTTAGTGTTAGACAATATATCATAGTAAGAACACAGACTCTGTGTGTCACAAAATCCTGCCTTAAAGATGGCACCCTGTTGTATAAGCTTCAGCCCGTGATATCTGGATTCATTCTTAGAACCAGGTTAAACTGGAGATTGGAGAAATAAAATGGTGTAGTTAGCGGTCCACAAACTCAGTTGCCTATAGGAACCAGGGAGTTAAATGAACTAAATCAGGTGGAGTGTAGGGCAGCAGGGCCAAGTGGAGCCTGCGGTAACCTGCACAGGATATGCCCCTCTGGGACAAGGAGTCACCCACTCACCTCAGGCCTGGGACAACAAGGCCCCAGTGAAGTAAGATCTTCCAGTTCAAGAGAATCTAGAAATCCTGATTGTTACATGATTCTTCAATTTATTAAGTCTTGGCAACTATTTAAACATGTTTTAGATATGCTATTAGCCAAGTAAAACATGTCAGTGAGGCATAGTATTTTACAAACTGACCTCCAGCTCACAACTTTTGAATAATCAAGCTCTTTCAGATCTCATAACCTAGAGAAAAAGTCCGTTTGCCCTAAATGGCTAGTCTGAGGCCCAGCGCTTTTAGTGCCAGAAGCTTCCCTGCTCTTGAGTCCTACCCTGAAGCAGCGTCCTCCTATTGGGGCCTCTGAGGTCCAAAATCGCCTTTCATCCCCATCTATAACCCATAAAAACCTAGTTCCATCAGTGGCCCCTGATCTCCCCAGGAGGATGGGATAGATGTTATCTAACTAAAAAATGGGTTACAAAATCAGAATGCTTTCTGGAAGGATTTGCATCTTTAAAGAGAATATTGAATATAATGTTATATGTCAATTATATCTCAATTTTAAGAACAGATAGAACTTGTGAGCCCAAATCCACTTTTAAGCAGTCCAAGAGTAAAAGGAAATGTACTGCACACCTCTCCAGGAGGTATTTTGGAGAAGTTGGAATCTTCCTAATTCCTCTAAATTCCCTTGGAGTCTAATACCTGCTAAGGAGCAGGGCTGGCTCCGCCTCATTCATTTATTCTTTCATTCTTTCAGAAAACATTTGTTATGCTTATACCATGTGCTAGGCACAGAATTGCATCCTGGGGTAAAGGGCAATCAGGCCAGACAAGGACCTTATCCTCAAGGTCATGACATGCTACATGTTACATGCCAAGAAGACCAACATGTAATTAGGCTATTACATTACACTGCCTCAGGGTTCCAGCACTGAGACTCTTTAGCATGTAACATGTTACGTGCCAAGAAGACCAACATGTAATTAGGCCATATATTACACTGCCTCAGGGTTCCAGCACTGAGACTCTTGGGTGTGGGTGAGTAAGGGGGACACTGTAGACCAATGTCCTGCCCTTTCCTGTCCCTTTTTCCTGTCCACACCCCATGCATTCTCATTTGCTCCAGGCCCTGCTTCCCTCTGTTCTGCACTCTGTCAGGTGACCGAGTCTACCCGACCCCATAACTAGGGTCCACCGGGCCAGTGGATTTAGCAGCGAGGCACCATCATTCCACTTCTGGCTCCAACGGCTTTGGCTTTCTCACCTGCAGACTTACTCATTCTGCTCCTTCTGCCAGGAATGGCATTTCTCATTGACCTTATGTTATCTGCCTTCTTGTTTAGTTAGTTGGTTCCATTTCCACATCTATTATCAACCTGCAAGGTCAGAGGCCATGTATTTTTAATCTGTGTATCCCCGTAGTGCCTTTGTGTTTTTGGCATTCGATAAATGTCGAGTTAAATGTGTTAACAGCCCTCCCTTCAGTCTCGGTTTCTAGAATTCCTATTTATCCTTTGAAGACTCAATCAAATGCTGGCTCTGCCAGGCAGCCCTCTCTGATTGTTTGAGCCTTAGAGGATGATCTCCTCTTGTTTAGAAAATGTCTAGCCTTGGGTCTGAATTCCTCTTACTACCATCTCATATAAGGCTTTGCACTGTAAGCACTGTGCATGCGTGCCTCATCTCTACTCGACTGTCATGCTTCTGAGGGCAGAGGAAGTTTCTTCTGAATCTTTCTACCCTGCACAATAGATAGCACATGATATTGCCCATAGTTGGATTTCAAAAACTATGTAGTGAATCAGTGTGCTTGAACAGATGAATGACCTGAATAAATGAAAAGGGCAGGATCACAGCATAGCTGATTCCACCCAACGGCTCTCTTCATTTACACTTAGATTTCAGAATTTGATATGTATTTAACATAAGCATTTTCATGTCTCACAGGTACCTATTAAAAATAATAGTTATCATTAATTTAATTTTCCACGTAACTAAGGACCACGAACTCTTTTGTGTTAAACCCTTATTGAAGAGAATCTTTATGATAAAAGGTGGAAAGAGTTTATTGTGATGTCCAAATCATTATATCTTCTATAAAACTTTGACCTTTCAAGGATTTGGAGGGTATTTAGGACTCATTTCCTTTATTGAATTTGAGACAGGTAGCTCTATTTTTTTTCCTTAGCTTCTTTGCTTTTCTCTCTTCTCTTACTTGTTGCTATTACTGTTGCTGTTACTATTTCCAGCAGCCTTCTCCCTCTCTCCTCAATTCAGTTTATTTAATCAACAATTAATTTTGAGCACCTATTATGTAGCTCTGAATCTGCTATAGGCCTGAAAAACTGACATCCCAGATTGTAAGAATGGTGTTTAAAAACAGAAATACATTTTTTTGAGTGAGGAATGATTTATTAGTAAAACAACAACACTTCAGTGCATGGATTTTTCTAAACTCTATTTTGGATTCAGAGTGAGCAAGAGGACGTCTCACTCTCATCTGTGCTACAGAGAACAGCTGGTTGGATAACTGAGCAGGGGACAGGTGTGGTTCAACCAGACTTAGAGCCTCTACAAGGGAATTGATGACCAAAATGATGAAAAAAGATTTGCTCCTTTCTGCAGTGAAATCAAGTTGCAATTTAGCATCCTGACCTCCACTCTTGATTTTGCCATTAAAGCATGTTGCCTTCTTATCATACATCCCTGATGAAATAATGGAAGAAAACAAGGCAAGAAAACCATAAAACCATACTTCCTAAGAACTAATGACATAATATTGCCAAGAAATCAACAAGTCTTTTTTTTATTCCTTTATGGCAAGGGGGTTAAAAAAAAAAAAAAAGGAGTGGCCAATTACATAATCTTTCTCATGAACATTTCCATAGCTACAGAATAGTGATGGATTAGAGACTTATCTAAAAGATAACGGTAGCTCACATATCAGCGTTTAAGGTAATAAGAAACTACATCATAATTTCTGCCTCAGAATCATGACTGATTACACTTTCTATCTCTAAAAGCCCGTGGACTCTGAACTATTGGAAATGAAAATAATGTGCCATTGATTTGAGCAGCCTTTTAGAATCTAGGAATAATGATCTGAGAGATTTTCAATTAGCTAAACTCCAGTAAGAGTCCTTGAGAGTTGTTTTTTTTTAAAAGGAGGAGGAGGAGGAGGGGGGAGGAGGAGGAGGAGGAGGAATAAGGAAGAAGAAGAAAAGAAGAAGAAGAAGAAGAAGAAGAAGAAGAAGAAGAAGAAGAAGAAGAAGAAGAAGAAGAAGAAGAAGAAAAGAACACCCCATATATAAAAGGTACCTGAGAAAACAAGATGTGCTTTAAGCAAATTTAGACTCTATCGCAAAGAGTCTGTCATAGATGCTAAGAATTGAGTCCCTCATTCCTCAGAGGAACCTGGGCAGAGAAACTTTCAAAGAAGGCAAGGTGAACACTCCTTAGGGGAATTTTTATACGTGAGTAAATAGTACCCAGCCATCTTCGTGGTTACCGTGTTATTATCTACATATGCCTCAGGAAGTCATAAACTCACACACCAAATCACACCTGAGACAAGCGTGAGTATTGGCTGCCTTTTCACCTTGTATCCATTTGTGTGTTAAATAGCTGATATGATGGGCTCTTTTTTCTTCACCCCTATAAGCCAAAGTCATTGTCCTGTCAGTGTATAATGATTTTAGCATTTTTGGAGTGTTAGCCACAGGATTTTTTCCATTGCATTATGGAGCAGCAGCACTATCCATAATCAGATTGAATGTGGAGGGGAGGGGAGAAAGAAAGGAATTGGGGTTGAGAAGGACAAAGGAAAGAAAAGAGGAAATTTTCCACTGGGAATGCTGGACCTGAGTCCCTCTCCGGAAAGAGCTCCTTAGGCTGTCCTGGGCAAGCTGTTTGATTCCCTTCAGATGCTTTCAGTGCCCCAAGGCTCATCAATATGGCAAATATTTTTAAGTAGGCCTCTTGCCCCTCAAATTTCTGAGAGCCATGCCCTGCAGAAAACTGATACGATGTACTCCTACCTTCAAACTCCACTTGCAGCATTTTCCTAAGCCCACTTTTGTCTGGTTTCTAATCCATCGGGTATTAACGTTAATCTGATATTTCTGAAGTGCCTAACGGTGTTTGTCTGTGAAAGAAGCTGTGGAGAAGTGTGCTGATGGATTGGCTGTGGATTTGACAGCAATTCAAATTGTGAAAAACAAACCTCCTTACCCAAAAGTACCAAATAACTATCATATGTTTTCCAAAAATAAGAGCAATATATAAAAATCTTATAAGAAGGACACTAATTTCCATGTTTGCTGCACTATTTCAGCACTCCCATAAACCTGCATGCAGTAGCTTTAACAGAAATACAGCCAGAAGAGGCGTATTTTATTCCTCAACATGCAAGCCTAACGAGGAGAAACTTTAACACGTCTTAAACGGTCCCTGCATTCAAACTTAGGGAAGTATTTTAACAGACATACAATTCACACTCTACCTTTAACATTTGGGGGAGATAACCTAGTATCTGGTTATGATTTACAGGATCAGGATTAGTGTGATAGACAAAGTATTATTCTTAGGAAGAAGTTTTCTATCCAAATTATAGCCCAACTATTTGGATTTAAAAGAGAGTCAGCCAGATCAGCATAGCCCCTTATTTTACTAAACATGGTAATTTTACCAAAGCAGGTCCTTATTTGTTTTCTCCACAGTGGACTCCCAGATGGAGGTCTCCACTCTGAGTCATTAGCTGTCCTAGGAGTCCTCCACGTGGATCATATTAAAGGTGAGATTTGGAAATCCTATTCCTCTCAGAAATCAAATGGATAGATTGGGCGTGAAGGTGTCCTATCTTAAGCTAAATTCTGAGGAATTAAGACTGAAGTATACATGTTAAAGTATATTGAGGACAACATATTCTATCCTACTGAATTTTAAAACTAAGTTGCTTTTAATGTGAAAGTAACGTATTACCTACAAAAAAGTGGAACGTTCAAATAAAAGGATGAAATGCAAGCATAATTACATTTAGCCTTTGGTGTCTGTCTTTTGAGTTTTATGCTTATGCATAAATACCAATTATATATAATATATATTGGGTGTAATAAAATATGCTCGAATCGAATCAAAAATTTATTTTTAGATAGTGCTGATGGTTGCACAACAATGTGAATGTACTTAATGCTCCTGAACAGTACACTTAAAAGTGGTTAAATTAGTAAATTTCGTGTCTATTTTACCACCAAAAAAATACATATTTTTAGAACAAAGTTCTAAAGAACTTTGCCCTTTGTTTCTTGTGGCTATAAAATATTCTACTTTGTGGATATGTGCTTTACATTATTTAAATCACTGATTTTCACTCTGGCTACACATTATAATCACTTGGAAAGCTTACAAAATACAAAAACCATGCCCTACCTCATGAGATTCTGATTCAGTTGGTCCGGGGAGGAACTTGGGTACCCATAATGTTTTAAAACTTCGCAGGTCACTCAGATATTCAGTCAGTGATGACAAATACTGATTTAATTTTGCCTTTTCTTAGACAATTAAGTCATTTCCTGTTTTTGTACAATTATACATAACTCTGAAAAGATTAAGTTCAAAAGGATATTGTAGTGAAAATTCGTATTTACTACTGAGTACCATGACCATATATTTTATCATCCTAATCAGAACTTCTGAGAGTGAATAGGGGGTTGCTATTATTCATTTCACCAGGACAATAGATATGTAAACCAGGCCAGTTTCTGGCAAACTGAGTCATATATGCATTATTCAAACAAGTACAGACTGTTAAGACATTTGATAGTTATTACCTAAATGCCACCCAAAAACACCATACTAATTACATCAAGAGTTTTTGAAAGTACTTGTATCCTGTAACCCATAAACACATTGAAAAGTATTCATTCATTTAAAAAAATGTATTAAACAACTACTATATGCCACCTTATGCTAGACATGGGGGTAAGTGTTAGGAGCAAGCAACGAATAGCCTCTATTTCAAAAATCTATCAGGAATTATAGACATTGTACAAGCGCACGATGCTATAAATATTATTTATTCTTCATAAATTTGTTAGGCAAAAATGATATTTTGTTTTTAATTTGTATTTATTCGATCACTAGTGAAATTGAACATAATGTTTATGACTATATTTCTTCTTTTGTAAATTATCCATGAATATCTTTGCCCATTTTGCTATCATATATGTTTCAAATATTTTTCCAGTTTATTATCTGACTTTGACATTTATTTATGGTGGGTAGTGATGGAAGATTACAACTTTTGTGCAGTAGTACCTATCCATTTTTAATAATTTCTCTTTGGTTCCATAATTCATCTTTAATGCATAATTAATTAATCTGCTGTAGAATGAGGTAAGAAACTTGAGTCCAATTAAACAATTACCCAATAGCATTTATTTAAAAAATATTTTCCCCACTAATTTGAAAGGTCAGCATTACCATGCAATAAGATCCTATTTATGTGTAGATCTGTTTCAGAGATCTCTATTGTGTTCCTTTGTTCTGTTTGTTGGTTCTTATAATACTATCTCATCAGGTGTTAGGCTCTGTTTTAGTGTCTGACTGTGCAAGTCCTCCACTATAGTCTTCTTTTCAAACATTTTATGGGTTACTCTTACCTGTTCAATTCTTCCAGGTTAATTTTAGAGGCACATTGTCAAGTTCCCCCCAAAATACATTGATGTGATGGGAATTTAATTGTTATTTTATACAATATGTATAGATTAATTTAAGGAAGATTGACAACTTTATAAGATTGATGCCTATCCAGGAACTTGGTATGTTATTCCACTTATTCGAATATTTTTATATGCCCTATATTTTTCTGATTTCACAGGGTTTTTTAAAACAAATCCTGTGTATTTCTTGTTAGATTAATTTCTAAGTATTTCTTTGCTTTGCTCTGTATAGGGAATTTTTTTAAAAACCCATTTATATTTTCTAAATGGTTATTTCATCTCACTAATTTCTCCCAGCCCTATCTGATAGTATACTACCATAACAGATAATAACATACACCAGTAACTTGCATAAATATATCCCTCTAATTTGAGTTGTTTTTCCCTTATTTTCATTAAAAATATTATATAGCAATGGTCCGGGTTACTCCAGGCTCAGCCTGTGATATGGCCTGTTCATCTTTCATTCACCAAATGTCTTCCAGGGCCATCCACTGAGCCAGGTGTAGAGATAAGATGGTAACAAGGGCAGCAAGAGTTGTGAACAAGGTGTACACAGAGGATCTGTCTTAGCTGGGGTCCTAGTTAGGCAAGGCTCCTTTGAGAAAAATAAGATTTAACTTGAAGCTTGGAGGGTGCTCAGGATTTAACTAGACAAAGAAGAGGAGGGAAAACATTTGGAGCACAGGGAACCACATGGAAGGGCTCTGAGCATGACCGGTCTACAGAGTGGGCAGGAGAATGGCCCTGCGTGAGGCTTAGGAATACGTTTCCGGGCAGTCAGTACACACTAAGGCTTTTGTATTTTATCTCAGGAGAACTGGAAAGCAATGAAGAGTTTAAACAGGGAAATGACTTAAACACATCTGCATTTTTAGAAAGATAACCTGTATGCAGCGTGGAGAACAAATTCAAGGAGAGCACGAGAGTTGTCAGGGAAAATAATAACCAGGATTTTGGAGTAGTACACCTGAAATAACCAGGTCTTCCTGAAAGATGACGTTATTAGACCAGAGAGGTGACTATAGGTGGAAACAAAGTGATGGATAAGGAGGCATATAAGAGACAAAAACAGGATTTGGACATTGATTTGATGTGGAATATAAGCACAAAAAAGATGTTAAGAACGACCTCTAGGAATCTAGACTTGAGCCATGAGTTGTTCAGAAGTGCTGTCTATGAGCTAGGAAACACAGAGGACAGATTTGAGGGTGAAGGGACATTCTAAGGTCCCGTTTTGAAGGTTTGAGGGTTGACGTGCCTGTGGGACATCTAAGTAGATACATCAAGTAGATAGTTGATATATAGGATGAAATTCATGAAAGAGGTTTGAGTAGAGAATAGAAATTTAAGAATCACTAACACATGGTAGTTGAAATTATACAAGTGAATAAAATTCTCTAAGAGTGAGTGAAAATAAGCATTAAAAAGGCCCAGATCTTAAGGATTTTTAATATGTAACAATCAGACTCCAGTTAGGTTACACGGGGAAGGAACTGAGCTAATAATGAAGAAATATTTAATGGTATTTGAGAACATGAACAGGACAGGAGGCAAAAGCTTATAGAATGTAATTCAGTGATTTTACCCACTGTAAAAATCTTGACCATTTTATTACATTTCTGATGTATTCTAATGAAAAGAGCCATTTCCTTGCAATTTCTCAACATAACTGTTTTAATTCCCCTCGATGGAACACAATTGCCCAGCCCCAAATGACTATAGACTCTTGCTATATTAGATGTGTAAGCTCCCCTTTAGGGCTGAGTTAACTGCTCAGAGTCCTTAAACCAAGTGAGGCTCTTCTTCATTTGAAACTGCCGTCCATTTGTCAGACTCCTCTCCTCCTATGCTTCCTCAGAGTCACCGTCATGGGCAGAATTCAGGAGTATATCTGGATCAGCCACCTGGAGCCAGATGAGCTCTTATTTTAATTCAACAAGGCACATCACTGAAGCTTAGGGAATAATGCCATTACCTGGTAATTCTTGTTTAGTACAATTTGTTACACTGATGCAAAACGATGCTGTTTTGGGATAGTTTACAAAAGCATTGGTGGGAAGAAATGGTGTTAAAAGTCAAACTAGTAGAAAATGATGCAGAGCACATTCTGAGATACGGGCCTGCACACAGCCTCCCTATGTCATAGGCCTCCCTATGACAGATAACACACAGAGGGACAAGGAGAGATGGTGAATACCACAGCAGCTCTGAGCCATCCATTGTGGCGATTGCAGTTTCTTGGGTTCATTTGACCATTCATTTATTCAATAGTGATTGAGCAGCTACAGTGTGCCAGGCAATATTCTGGGCACTGAGGCTGCAGCAGCGGGAGGGAACTGAATACAGACTTTATACCCTAATGGTGGAGGAGACAAGAAACAAGAAACAAAGGACCCATAAGCTAAGAGGAAATACAATCAAGTGATGGAATAATGAATGACTTAAGGGACATGTGGGTTCAGGTTGAACGAGCATCACAGACACGTGATTAGATAATTTACTTGATTAAATCATTTTCTCAGGATGATGATGTTTTAGTGACAGAGCTCCATCATAGAGCGTGTCTTAGTCTGTTTGTGCTGCTATAACAAAAATACCATAGACTGGATGGCTTATAAACAATAGCAATTCATTTATTATAGTTCTGCAGGCTGGAAGTCTGAGATCAGGGTGCCAGCGTGGTCGAGTTCTGAGAAGGCTCCACTTCCTGGTTCATACATGGCCATCTTCTTGATGGACCCTCATATGGCAGAAGAGGCAAGGGAACTCTCTGGGGTCTCTTTTATAAGAGTTCTGCCCTCATGACGTAATCACATCCCTAAGGCCTCATTTCAAAATACCATTACATTGGGGGTTAGGATTTCAACATATGAAATTTGGGGGGACACAAACACTCAGTCTAGAGCAGAATAGGTTTGAATTCCATCCTGACCCCGTGTAAAACATATGATCCTGAACAAATTATTTCAAATCTTTGGCTTGCACAAGGTGTTAAATTCTCTGAGCTTTAGCTTCTTCACGTGGAAAGTAGAGCTAGACCATCTACTGTGATAATCAGTTAATGCTCATCAAGTGTGGTTTAGCATACTGAACTCCCTCCCTCCCTTTCTTTCCTCACGTAAAGACAACCTAGCCTGACATTCTGGGTTTAGATCTAGCTGATGTCCTGCCTATGATCTCTCTCTTATGGCACAGTTTCATAATTTCTAAAATCACAATCCCAGACACATGGCAACTTCTTTCAGTGAAAAAATATACCATTACAGATGTACTTTGAAATACAAGAACAAGGTAAGTTTGGCTTGAGTAAAAGACTAACGGCAATCTCACAGAGTCCCTTGTATGACAAGAGAAGCACAGATCATTCCAATAGTTTACAAAGATGCTACCATCCCATCCATATTAGAATAAGTCCTTTTCATTGCATTTCTGGTATTGGTAATAGCTATTCTGAGCATTTCGCAGGCTCTCGTTCAATCCACCACTATTTAATAGTTAAGACGTAGATTCAAGTTGCTATAACAGAGGCCCAGAATGCAGGGACATAAACAATACAGAAGTTTATTTCTCCCTTATGAAACTGTCTTGGAATTAGTATTCCAGGACTGATATGGCAGTTCCACAGTTTCAGACCCAGAGTTCCTCTATTTTTTTCTATCATCCTTGGACTATTGGCCCCATCTTCACAGTACAAGATAACTCATTATCATCATGAGGACATTCCATCCAGTCTGTGGGAAGGGGACAGGGCATTCCTTCAAGCTAGAGATTGCAACATCATTTTCACTTATATTCCATTGGCCAGAACTTAGTTACAAAATCTGAACACTCTGCAATTGATATTTTAATGCATGAAAAAAGAGAAGAAAGGATATGGGGACTACTCACAGTCTGAGCCAAAACTTATGGTGGTGCAGCCCATTTAGTGATATCAACTGTGCCCATGGACATACCAAAGTGTGACTATAAAGTAAGACAAATACGTTTTAAAGAAATATAATTGATTTTTTTTACATACAGATGTGTTTACTTTCAAACTAATTACCCTTGTAAGTATTTACTCTTTGAAAATTATTATTCGAAATATTTCTGCGTCTTTTCTTTTGTCACTGCCTTTTAGAAGCAGTTCATATATCATATAAGAATGTCTGTCTGACTTATCACTTCATAGTTACAGCTCAGTTTTACTCCAAAAACAATGCTACCCAAAGAAGTCATAATACTTCTCTTATTCAACAGGCTTAGTTTCAAGTTAGGTTTCACTATTTTCCAAAGTCAAAATCGTTGTCAAAATATAGATCATTATTGAGGAGTTTCTTAAAATATGATAGGAATCTCTAAAAGCAATCCCAAAAATATTCAAAGATAAGACATTTATGTAGATTAAAAAGCTCTAGTATACTTGCTCAAACAATGAATGGCCCTTACCTTATAATAATCCTTCATACTTTCAGGATAGTGTTACCTAGCCATTTGGGAGAATGGGTACACCGAACTTGACCTACCTACAACATGCTATAACTGCAATATACCAGGGGGATCTTCATCCCCAGGCTCATTCTTATGACTTCCTCCAACATATTTTATAATAAATCCGCCCGTCCATTTTTGTACTTGTTTTCTAAACAGTTTGAACTCTTTTGTGTCTTGAATCTTTGCTTTTTCAAAATCACTTCCTCTGTGAAGTTGTCACTGACTCAGCTATTAGAGTCAGTTACTCATCCCTTTATGCTCCTGTAGCACACTATGTACAGCAGACTTTTAGCACTTAACATACCATACGCTAATTATTCATTTTCCCATAATCCCTACTTGTGCACATGTGTGTATGTGCACTTATCCTCCACACCCCTGCTTGAGAGGGGGCTTCTTGGGCCTCATCGTGACTGACCTATTCATTCTTACATGTCCCCTAGTGTCTGCTACCTAGTGGCACTCAGCAACATTGGAGGAAGTTATTGAATGGGCAGCCAAATATAAACTGTCCTGTGGAAAATCACTTACTTTATATCGCTGGCCCTCAGCTTCTCATCCTTATTTATAGTTTCTCTGTAAAACCTGGGGAGTGGCTTAAGTGTTCTCTGAAATCTTACGATTCTAGGTAGTACTAGGCCAAGATTGTGATTTCAGTGGCGGAGGGACTGGCAGGTTCTAGGTACAAAATGTGCTCAAGGAAAGCAGAGTGAACACTGTGACTTTCCAAGACAGCACTTTTGTTACAGATTGGACAAGATGTGTAAATGCTGTCTCTAAACACAGGCACTTCCGTTCCATTAGTGAGGGGCAAGGTGAAGAAAGGTTTAATCTTACTGGAGCTGAAAGCACAGTGAAGATTACCACCTCTTCCCAAGAAACTGTAATTCTTGACTGCGATGCCTATTAAGATTATTGAAAATGAGAAAAGCTAGGCATTGCAAAGCTCTTGAGACTGTTAAACAAAAATAGAAATGATAAAGGAAAAGCCTTAACTCTAAATTATTGGGTTCCGATCTAATTTGATTACAGAATATTGTCACAAGCGCATGTTAAATAAGAAAATAAAGAAAAGCTGTTGCTAAATAACATCGTTTGATGCAAGTTTTGATGCAACTTTTAAATTTCTTCAACATGCCCTTTCTTTCCACAAAGGAATGTCCTGGAATACTTTTGTAGTAAAATTATTTATGCACTCAAGTTGGAAGAGTAAAAAAAAAAAATTCTACACGACACATTTTTCTGGAAAAACAGGACTGAGCAAGGGCTTGCAACTCACCCAAAACGATTTGTTTTTATAGAAAAAAAGAAATGCTTAAGGTATCCCCAGCGACTTTCTTAAACAGTCAGTATCTAGGGATATTGACTATCCCTAGAATGTGATGTTTACCAAAGTTTTCTCAATACAAAAGCTATCTCAACATGTAGGCTCATTTGTTTATCACAAATGGAGAGAAGAACGGGGACCAGGCAAGTGGCGGGGGGGAAAGTAAACCTTAGAGGAAGCAAAAGAGGAAGTGTTGTAAGGGCCTTTCTTTACTTTCCACGTCCCTTTAGCGGTCGGTGAATATCAATGAAGTGTTACCGGCCTCAAGCCAGGAGTGCTGATCTGAACCCGCCTGAGCCCTGCTTCTTTTGAGCTTGAGAACATCAAGGCGTTTTTTGTTGTTTACTCGTTTTTCAACCTCCTACACACCACCGTCGCAGGTTTTGTTTTTTTTTTTTTAACTCACTCCACAGGGAACTTCGAGGTTTTACCTGTCTTTAATTTATGCAGCATTTTCAAATTGTGCCATCCCGGCAGGTGTGACCGCGCTTTGGCGGAGCCTCGGTGCTATTTTACCTGCTTGAGTCTTGTCAAAAACCCATTTGTATGCGCCCGGCTAATGTGCTAGAAATAAAAGCCCCAACCTGTCAAGTAAACTCTCTGCACCTGTACGAAGCAGTTAAATTGTTCCATCTGCCATTATCCCGGGAGATCAAAGGTCCTCCCGGGAGGGGTGCCCGAGAAGCAAAGCAAAGGATGGAGCTCCTTGGAGTTTAAATAAAAAAGAGGACGACGGACGAGAGGAGCGAGGAGAGGGGGGGCGAGACCCCGAGGAGCACAGGGTCCCCGAGGCCCGCGCCCGGCCCTCTGCTACCTGCAGGAGCCTTTGTCTGAGCCCGGCGCGCCGCGAGCACATTCTTTCACATTAAGAACCGCGGGGGAAGACATTCATTCCCTCTTTTTTTTTTTTTTTTTTTGGTGACGTAGCCGGAGCATTCATGTGTTTTTAACCTTGAATAATTTTTGTCTCTAAGCTCCAAACAAGTTTTATCCTGTCCACAGGTCAGTTTTGTTACAGAGGCCAATTAGCAGTGCTACCTTCGCCTGCGGCAAAAAGCCAAGTAATCGCGGGGCGAGCCCTACGGAGAGGTTGGTGAATAACTCCGCAGAGCTGTCATTTGAAAGGGGAGCCTTTGAAGCATTTACCTTACACGGGACGCTATTGTCACTGCAGGGTGTTTGATCTTAAAATAATTTACTTAATGATCTCACCATGGAAGCAATTGGCAGAGCGAGATTAGGCTGTAAGGCCTAATGGACATGGGAAAAGTTAAAATTGCTGGAGGAAGCTACGTACAGCGCTGCGATCTGTCCGTGTTGCGTGTTCATTACCGACGGGGCAAAGCCCGGCTGACCGCGGTCAGCTCTGCACAGCTCATCAGAGAAAATCGTCAGAGGCAGGCCTCTCCCGCGGGACCGCAAAACGCTGCGCTGAGCGTTCTGCCTCTTGCCTGCATTTCGGCTTTTGTCGGAATTAAGAATCTGATTTTGTTTTTACAGCCAATGATTTTTTTTCTCTCTCTCTTTCTTGTTGGCAAGCGTGGAGCCGTTGTATTGCGAAGGCACACGGGAGCAAGGTGGCACCTACGAGAGCAGGCTTCTGAGCGGAAATCAGAGCCAGATGAAAATGTGAATGTCAGCCCTGTTTTGTTCGTTCCTCTCAGTTGGCAAGCAGGACACCAAGTAGACACAGGATTATTTGACATCATTATTCTTGGCCAAAATACAACTTTCTCCTCGAGAAAGGAAAACTTTACAATATAGGCTCCAATTTGGCATATTTATAACTCGTCTCCTTGTCTTACATACACATCAATTCTACTTCTGTGGCAATTGGAAGAATTATCTTAGGGCCGAGTTCCACCTGTTTTTAGATCAAGAGACAGCACTTCAGGTTTAAATTTCTTCATAGTTTTGCTCTTTCAGCTGTTCAAAATTTGCTTACTGCCATAGCCCCTTGTTAAAAACACCTTCTTTTTCCTAATTATGGAATTGGAATAGACACCTGAAGCAAATACCCGCTAGGAAAAAGCTCAACTTCAAAATTGCTCTCGCTGTTTATGTATTTGATGCTAAATCTAAAGAAGTGTGATGCAATAGAATATAGATACTTAGCAAATGAACTAATTTCCTCTCTAATGCAGATTCCAGCTAAGTGAATCATAGCAGCCTACACGTCCAACCCGATATCTTGATATGTATTTGTCCTTTGGGACGAGATACCCAGGGATTGTATCTAACTGTGTCATCAGAATATTTGAATTTATGTTATTTGCGTAAAGTAGAAAAGCTCAACTTTGAGCTCAAAGCATGAGTCTGATTCCCCAAGATCCACAACTTTAGCCTGTGTCTGGTAAGGCAGTGCAATGAAATATTTTTAGTTCATGCAAATCAAGTAATTATGAGTATGAATACCAGCTTTATGACAGCAAATGCCAGTTTGCGTTTACCAATTTGGGGCAGCGCAAATGTTCTCCACTTTTTGAAATTTAGCTTTTGGAGTTTCTTTCTGGTTAATCTACTGAGATATGCTTGAGAATCTCCACTTACCAAAATAGAAGAGCCCCCTTTTGAACTTGTTTTTTTTTATTTATTTTTTTTTATTTTTTAATCTATTACCTGTACTTGGAAATTAACAACTTATTACTATGCTTCACTAATTTCTTCTCTGGTGCATGGAATTAACTATCCGAGGCTGAACTAAAGATTATACATGCTTTGTTTATATATTCTACTTGTTAAATTACTTGATAAATGAGCATGGATCTCCTGCTATATGGTAGAGCAAAGAATGGCAGAAAATCAGGATATGCATCAATGGGTCTTCACCTTCTTCAGGAGATACCAGGCCCACACAGGAAATGTG
The DNA here is from genome assembly GCF_000325575.1 of Pteropus alecto. NCBI lineage: Eukaryota > Metazoa > Chordata > Mammalia > Chiroptera > Pteropodidae > Pteropus > Pteropus alecto. Next base: position 15,135,124 of record NW_006436282.1, read on the forward strand.
GGGATCGAAGGGACATAGTGTCTATGAAACACATAGGACCGGCACAGAAAATTGGAGATGCTCAATAAAAGTTCTTTCCCACCCTTGTTCTGGAAACAACTCTGAAGCTTTCAAGTCTGAGTTCATTTGGGGTCATCATTCCCCTCCCCGATTAGCATTCCCCCCATTTCCAGTCGTGATCCTGTAGAATGTTACAAGTGTAGCTGCTAAGAATATCTTAGATATTAAGAATATCTTAGATATTAAGAATATCTAAACATTCTGGGAGAAATCAGATTAGTCACCTCCAGGCCATCTCAAAACTGAACACTAACCTTAGGGTCCTGGCTTCCTAGGTGCTGGGTGCTTGGTGAGATTTCCTCTCCTCTAGCTTTTCTTTTTCTGTTTTTCCCACTTTCCTACTTTCTCAGTTTTTCTGTCTCTCCCGCTGTGCGTTTCTCCATGTCTGTTGGCTCTCTGTCTCTCTCTGAAAACCCAGGATGTAAATTAAAAGGTCAAAGTTGAGTATGTGAAAATTAGGATTTTTTTTCTCGATCATCATTTGTAATTCATCTATCATGGTTTGCTTTTCCAAGTAATAGCTGTGCATTCACAAGCTTAATCTCAGAATCTCCCAATCTACCAGGAACCTGGATGTCAAGAAGCACTTGACCATCACAGACAGCAAATGCTGAACCATCTCCTGAGCTCAGCGAGGCAGCAACAGCTCTGCCAGTTTCAGCATTCACGGTAAAGGACGAGTCAGAAGAGAGGGGTAAAAAAGAACAAGGTCAAGGTCAAGCCACTCACCCACCTCTTCCCGCCCAGCTCTCCTCCTACCTTGCAATGATTACTGTACTATATGTCAGAGGTACTCCCACTGGCCTAGAACCATCATCTCATCCAGAAGACACATAAATTCCACCCAGGTAGTTCTAAAATCACCCAGCTGATCATTCAATTTATATACAGTATCAAGTGTTCATTTCACAGCCGCTATTTCAGTCCCACTGACCTACCGCTCCTTGACATGTGCTTTGCCAGAGCCCTCCAGTGATGTAAAGGTAAGTTTTTAGCACTTGCAGAAAAAGCAATTGAAGTTCATTTCTCACAGATTACCAGGCCCCATCAGAAATGAAGATGGCTGTAAAGCCGGCATCGGACAATTTTCAAATGCCCATTGCCGTCAGTAGAAAGAGCCCAGTGCGGCGCCCAGGGGATCAGATGAGTCAGGTGGGCTTTGGTCCTGTTTCTCAGTATGCTCTGCTATATTGCTGTAAGGTCCCTCAGAGCACACTGACGCCACCAGGAGACTGAGATCTCGGGCCGTATCTCTAGAAGATCTTTATGCTATTCTCATTTCTCATTTCAGATTTCTCATTTTATTTTTTGCATAGTCCAATAGTGGCAGTGCTGACTTCAGAGGGGGATTGCTGGTAGCCTAGCAACAGTTGATACAAGGAATTTCCAGAAGAATAGGGTGGGTAACATCTGTCCTGGCCCCGTGCTAGGAGTGTCTTTCTTGTCTTATGAGCTGCAGGAGAGCAGAGAGTCTGGGTAAAATAGGATAATCACCTTTCTCTGGGCTCTGCTTCATGATCACTCAGGCCATCCCTCTCCAGAGCTGCACCAGTCCCTTTCTCCATTCCCACACCAGATATTCCGGTGAACCCTTGTTTCCTGGTCCCCCACCCTCTGTCCTCTGCTTCATCCTCCTGCTAATTTCCTTCGCTGCTCTCTCTCTCAATCAAGTTTACACGAAGTGAGTTTCTGCTTGGGAAATGAAAAGATGCATTCTCTGGCCAGTGGTCCAAGTTCAGTTTTCAGACAATAAGCACAATATGGTTAAAGGACTCTGACCGATGTTTTCGTGAATTCCTTTCCCCAAACGGTAGGAGTTTCTGGGGCAGCCATTTTGCCGATAAGTTCAGGACAAGGGTGTTTGGAGACCCACAGATTCAAATTTGGAGAATGTGATGACAGATTTGAAACAATGAAAATAAGGTTTGTCGTGGTGTGGATTTTGTGTGTGTTTGTGTATATATTTTAGATGTTAGAAATAAAAAGCCCTGGTTCTTAAATATTAACTGGAAATTTAGTTTGTTTAAAACTATTTTTTCTTAAGCAATTTGCCAAGGACAACTACAGAATTTCCAAATTCTGAGGTTCTTACCCTGACTTTTCCAATCACAATCCCTTTGAATCATGTTAAATCTCTTCTTCAGCTATCATTCCTCTCACACTTCTCGAGGACAAACATCTGTAGCAATTTAGAGATAACATGGAAAAAACCTTATTTGTCTCTAGTAGATGTTTTTCAGTAGATATTTTTCTAAGATGTAGCGTAGCAAGTGGATGACTTATAAGACTTTCAGAAAAGCATATACCAACGTGACCCCTGCTATTAGCTCACACAATTTCTTGGGTGTCATAGGAAAAAGAGAACTAATATTTGATTGTCCTCAGAACATCAGACACGATGACTCACAGAAGCTTATTCAGCCAAGGAAACTGAGGCCTCAGAGAGTCAAGAAAGGTCATGTTGAAGGTCATGAAAGCCCGTTCCTCTCACAGGCGCAAGGTTGTTGTAAAGCATTCTTCTTCTCCGGCATAAAATGTCCTTAGTGGTGGGGGTGCAGGTGCCTTGCGGTGGTGGATGCTGCAGTGCACTTCCCAGAGCACCCCACTCACGCCCAGATGCCCATTCTCCCGGCTACTGTGTACTGCGTGCTGATGGCTCTAGGCCGAGTCCCTCTCTCTTTTTGTCTTCACTTTAGAGAAAGACTTCTGTCAGGGTTATGCTCCCTCTCTGTGGGTGGCCTACATCCAAACTCTGGTTGATCTGGGGAATATACAAATTGCTATACGCTTTACTTGGAGGTAGCTCTCTTTATAATGACAAGAGGTTTGGTTCGGTTTCCCTGTGGGCTGTTCCTCCACCCCAGGACACATAGGAGGGGTAAAGGGGGGAGCAGGCCTCTGTGGGGGATAAAGTCAGGAGAGGGAGGGGAAATGTTGGCAGCAAAAGAGGAGGAGCCAAGTTTGAATTTGAATTTTGGTGGAGGGAGGTGACTTCCTTGCATCTGAAGGGGAGGGGTTAGGGTTGCCTGTGCCCACAAAGATCAGAGGGTTAGGATTAGGATTATGTTCATCAATAGCACACTAGCCTTCATCTCTCAGAATACCTGCTCCCTCTCCATCCCTCCCAAGCTCAGCCCCCTGCCTCAGTGTGGGGCTACCGAAGGGCCATCCCAGTTCCTCATCTCAGGAAGGGTGACAGGGGCCTTTCCTGCCCCTGTGCTGCAGTTCCACTCCCCTCTGATCAATCCTGTTTTCTTCCCGCCCCCAAAGGTGTTGCTCCCGAGAGACTCCAATAAACTGCCTGCTTGTAAACTTCTAGCACAAAATCTTTCTCCCAGAACCTGACCTCGGACACTTACGTTCATAAAATAATGTCGTTTTCATACCCCACTGCATGATATCGCTGTGTTTGTAACAAATCGAGGCTCAGAAAAGTCCGAGGTGACGTTCAAGAAAGTGCTGGGCCTGAGGTGGAATCTAAACTCTCGACTCCTGGTTCATGCCTCTTATGACATAGTGCACAAGCGAGAGTTATAAAAGTTCATACAGAACTATCCCTAAAAATGCTTCTGCTGAGACTATTACTCTTTAGTACTCCACCTTCCGCCGGTCATTTCTGCTTCCCGGGTTGCTCGCCCGTTCCCCGCCCCACACATGCTTTCCCGTCCCGCCCCCTCCCTTCAGCTGTGCTTTCCGTACAACACCGTGAGGGAAGGGGCAGGAAAGACGCAGGCATTGGCACCACCCTGGCCTCGGTTTTGTGTCCCCGCAGAGCAGCCGAGAAGGAAGGTGGTGCCAGGGATGTCTCTGGTGCTCCGGCGATGCACCACTGACCTTCTGTTCTAGACAGCTCGTTCTTCTAATGCTTCACACACCTGGTCTTAAAGTAGAATCCATCAGAGTCAATGCCCCAATCGCCTTGTTTGCAGAAGGCAAGAATTTCTTAAGCTAATAGCTATAAGAATGGGGCCATTGGGACACCCAGTAATTCCATGTAACTATTAAAAATGTCCTTAGCTCTGTTCATGGAGCTTACAATTCCCTGGGGGACCCTCAGTGGCTAAAGGAGGAAATGTCCTTTACACTCCTCAGTGAAAAGCCTGGAGATGTATTCACTGCCTTGATGTTCTGGAGCGTCCAGCGCCTTAGGGGATTTCCGCCTCTCCCTGCAAATCCTCTCAGATTGGATTTAGGTGTAGCTCAAACCAATTAGCTTCTTTGGTAGCCTCAGGACAGGTGTTTGGGAAACCAAAGGTTTATAAGTACTCTGTTTTTTTGTTTTGTTTCTGATTCTTAATTTTTTTTTTTTTCCTTTTCACAATATTTTGGAACACGAGGTAAGGTCTGTTCAGATCTATCTGTGTCCTGATGATTTCAACCAATATACCACTTTCTGCAAAAAAGTGTGTCTCCAGAAGATGCATTTAGGTTGGAAAAGTGTGGAAAGAGCAGAGGAACTCGTCAGTGGCCAGATGGCCCCTGATTGTTCTCCCCTTCGTCACTGAAGAAGACCTACCAGTCAAGGTGCTCACAGCTGTCCTTCGGCTTCCCCTGGGCCCGTGGTCTTGGAAAAAGCCCTACTCTGACCAGGCGTGCAATGTACATATGTGTGGCATTTTATCAAATTTCATTTATTCTCAGCTTAACTCTAAGGGATCTTTTTAAAAAAGAAAAAGGAAAAGGCTTAGACCTCTCGTTTGTTTCCTGAATTTGTCTTTTATATTTTGCAGGACTTTCCAAAAACCTGCGTATCATGGAATTTGTTTTAGAAGTGTCTCCTCTGTGTCATACCAATTCCCAGGAGTCCAGGAGTGGGCCTCTCAGGTCACCTGCCATCCTGATAGGCAGGGGTTAAAAGTGTGGAACCCAGATTTCCTTGGTTCACTCTCCCCTCTGCCAGTCACTGGCCTGTGTGACCTTGGACAAGTCACTCAACCTGTCTGACCCTCAGTTTCCTCATGTGCAAAACGAGGATCCTAATAGTGAGGTTACTGTCAAGATTAACTAAATTAGTTTATTTTGAAATCCTTGCAACAGAGCTTAGCATATAAAACATCCATGTTATATATTATTTTTCTACTATCATTGTTATCTTAAAAAGACAGTTACCCTGAGTTTCAAACAACTGACCTTTGTGTTGCCATTTGTGGCAGAGAGAGAAAAGAGACAGACCCTTTTAAACATTTAAATATCATCTATTTCATAGGCAAATCTTTGTTTACTAAGGATGGAAATCGGAAAGTAAGTGCCCAATGTTTTAAAACTTGGAATGAGGTATTTTAAACAGTTCTCAATTTACTTAAGAGTTTTAACACAGCTAATATTAGTAGGAACTGAATGTCTGAGAATGAGGTTAGTTTTCTGCATAAACCCTGCTTTTAAAAAGCCCACACGAAGGGTCAAAGACCAGGAAATGCTCTCACTATAATTCTCATTTTCAGCTGAATTGGACATGGCAACAAGAATGCAGGCCTGAATAACATTATGTTCCAGGAGCCTTTAACTTTGCATCATAATGACCTGCGGTCTAAAAGAAGCAAATTGCAAATGGTTTCCAAAGGATAAACTCTAATTTATATTAAACTAGTGTTATAACTTAAGCAGCTCGTTTTGAAAGCAAAACGAAAAACCCTCATCGTTCGTGTGATGGCTCCTCAATGCATCCCTTTACGTCTTACCTGCAAAATGCTCTGTTTGCTGACAGGTTAAATGCACACTATACACAGAGGGCCAACATTTCTCTTTGTAACACCGCAGCAATCTTTCTAGTTTTAGCAGCATTCTTATTATTTTAAGCTGTCTCCATTGTCTTCTAAATACCATAATTAGAAGCTGAAAAGCTTACAGCAACCAAACCCAATAAGGTTTCATTATGAACAAAATATTCTACTGTGGCTCCACAAGCAGCCCTGTGTAGTCTAACATGATGAAGCCTTCAGTCTTCCTGCCCAATTAGGGCTCCAGGTATGTATAAAGTTTTCCCTTTCAGTATTATTTAGCAATTCCATTCAAGTTTGGGTTTCTTGGTCATAATTCTTTTCTAACTGGTCTCTTTGTTTCATTTTATGCAACTCTCATTTTCCTATAGACATGGAAAAGAAAATGTCTGCTGGAAAGCGTCTCTTGAGTGTCTTTTATTGGTAGAGTGGTATTTTGTGAATGATTTGAATGAGTCAGTGAGCAGAGAGCTGAAATAATTAAACTGCTTGGCTAAAGAGAGAGAGGGGGTTATTTTAGGGCCCAAGAAAATATGCCCCCCACCAGATCGGTGACTTAATTTTATGCTTATCTTCTTTTTCCTTTTGATTCAAGTTGTCCTGAGCTCTATCCGAAAGTGAACTCCTGTGGGAAATGTTATAAGTCAGGCATTATCAGCTGTTTACACCTGAGTACAAATGAGTACATAAGCTTTTCCTCTCTCATAAAGAAAAAGTGAAAGCAGAGGGTGTCTAGATAGCTAGAGAGGGTTGAAAAAGACGGCTCAAGAAAAAAATAAGTTAGAAAGATTAGAAAATCAATCTCATGTTTTACCTGGGATTGTTGCTCATTTGAATCCCTTGCCTCAGTATATTGCCATGTCTTTCTGTGATGGCTCTAAGCTTGGAATTATTAGTAAAGTCAGAAGAAATAAAGTGCATTCTGGTATTCTATCGATATTTCAGGGAACACTTTCCCACAGCCAAAGAAACACTTGGTTATGAAGAATTCTCCTTTAAACCAAGCATGTGAAATGTGAAAATAAATGTTGGGTTTTTTTTTTTTTCTTTATTTTATATTCTGCTGGTGAAACACTGAACTCTGAAAAACGGGCATGTCACGATTGCTTCTAATAAATCTGCTTACCTGTCATATGTTTTCAAGGCTTCCCAACTGTTTGCTAATTATCAAGCTGTATTTCTCTTATTTCTCTAATCTTTTGAACACAATGAAGTATATCAATCAGCATAAACCTGAAGGAAACTGCTTACCTCTGAAATCCCATGGGAAACTGCTTCCCTCTGAAATCCCATCTCAACCGTTGTAAGATGCTGGGTCTCCCAGGACAGCCCCATCGCACATAGCGACATTTCCTTTCCCTCCTCACTCCCAGGCTGAGTCTAGATTCATATTCTTTCCCCTTTTCTCTTCCTTGCCACCTCTCCCCAGAAAACACACACACACACACACACAGCAAGGGCAGAACCTGCTGATGAAACCAGGGCATCGATACTCATCCAGTTAAGGAGAAAGTGACATGTAGAACCCTCTCCTTCATAAGGCACTGTGGTTCCGAATTCACTTTGTGATGTGTCACTGTCAGGATCCCAACAGGGAGATGTGGAAAATCACCCACTGACTTGAAAACCTCTGGGGACATTGCTAGAAATCTACCTTTAAAACAGGCTCCCCAAGTGTTTTGTAAACCATGTGAACCAGAGAGCCACTGCCCTGGGCCTCCCATTCTCTAAAGAGAGGGCCACTTGTCCTTAAATAATGGGATCATTTAATCCAGAATTCTCTCCCGAAAGACAGATGCGTTATCACCTGAATTCCTGAGTCTGGCACAGAGAGAAGAGAGAAAGAAGGAGATTTTGCTTCTCCTAGACTGTTCTTTTTCACGCCCACTTTCATTGCCCACCGTTCCTGAAGGCAGAGGTCAACCTACATGCTCTCTGGGACATGAAGAATCGGGACCCAGCGAGCCCTGCTGACCCTCGGGTACTCTCACTGTGATGGCAGAGGGAGGGCCTTCACCTGCCTGCCTTCTCCCTGCTTGGCCGCAGGGCTCAGCTTTAAGGATATTTCTAGAGTCCCCAAACATGAAGTTCTTCCTGATTTAATTTTTAAAAAGAACGAAAATAGGACTACTACATTCCATTCACATTATTTTTAAAAAAATAAAATGAAATGTAAATACCTGCTAAACTCAAAGACTTATCTTTTTCATCTCTATTTGCCCAGATATTAATTCCATCCTGATGCTTTTTTCAGATGGTCCTTTGCCCCTGAGCAGCAAAAGACCCTTTAAATTTTTTTTTTTATCTGCCTCTAACTGGACAGAGCCTGTAGTCTGAGAGTCCAGGACTGAAATTTTATTTTATGATTCTGCAGAAAGCGAAACAGAAAAGGCTCCTTCTTTTTCACAATAACTTTAAACATCCAGCAAAAATCCTGAGAATAGACTCCTGGAGGTCTCAGAATTTGTCCAGTGTATATCGCCAAATTTAGTCTTATTTGGCAGAAACTTGATGAGTTGATGACTTCTCCCTTTCTGGACAAAAGGGTAGAAAGTGAGAAATTTTTAAAGAAAAATTAAAATCAAACTTTATGAAAGAATTCGAGGATACATATAGATGTGGATAACAATGAACTAATAGGATGAATTAATTGTTCCCAAATTTTCAACTGGTAAGGGTTCTGGGTCGCATTTTTTTAAAAAAAAATAAAAAATAACTTCTTTATTAAAAAATATCCCACCTTTCAGCATCACTTATAAGGTCCTTGGAATTTAGGTATGACCTGCTGTTTCAGTCTCACAGCATACCTATTCACACCTGCCTGCTCCAGCCTTACTTACTGATTCAATTTCTAGACGTGTTCTCTGATGCCTCCTTATCTGTGTACCTGCTGATCTTCCCCCGGGAAACTTTTCCTCCCCACCTCCTCCCCACACCCACGCCTCTTTACCTCTTCATTCGAATGAATGAAGGTGAAGTGAGGAACAACAAAGAGCCATGCCAAGGAAAATTAGTTCTACCCCTGAAACAAGATTGCACAAGTACTAGATCTGTCTAGAAATAGACCGCCTACAAATAAACACTGATGATATGTACCTGCGAAGACTATGTATCCCAGACGTTCTACATCATGGTTGTACCAGACAGTGTGGAAGAATGAGGACCGAGGAAACAATAAGAGTTAAGCAGGAGCTGGAAACACTTGCTCAGATTCTGAGGGGGAAAATAAATGTCCTCCCTAACTTTTGTACAATCTCAAGGTGTTAAAGAAATGAGGTGTTGGTCAGTGAACCTGGATGAAAGGCCCTGGTTTTTAGTCACAGACCGACATGAAACAATAGGCAATTAGCATGACGAGAGGTTTGTATAGATTTTAAAAAAAACCTTTTCAAATTATTGAACAGAGACTGGTCTCTTCCTCTTTTTCTTCCTAAGGTTTTGAGCCACTTCGAGCCAAGAGATCCATCAGATTTTTTTTCCAGCCCTGCCATCATGCGATTTTGAAATCTAAATCAAAGGCCCCAAGTGTATTTTAAAGTTTTTAATATAGGGTTCAACTGCCAAAGCCACCCCTGCCTCCTATTTTGGGAAGAAGGTGAGGGTAAGTCACCCTAGGCTTTTGTTCCTCCACTCGACTGAAGCTGCTGTTATCTAGGTTACAGAGCCAAACCCAGTAGCCTATTTTAAGTCCTTATCTGGCCCATCTATAGCATTTGACAGATGCCCACTCCCTCCTTGAAACCCTTTCTTAGTTTCCTTCTTGGTTTAGTCTCTTTTGATTCTTCATCACCTTCTAAACTCAACATTGGAGTAACTACAGCTCAGTTTTTGAATATCTTCTCTTTATACTCCTTTCCTAAGTGCCATCATTCAGTGTCATGGCTTTTTACGTGCTGATAACTCCCAAATTTATGTCTCTGTTCCCAGTGGTATGCCTGAGGCAGCTCACCTGGTCTCACAAGATCACATTTCTTCCCAACCCTGTATTCAATGACAGTGACTTCACATTAGTAACCAGAAGTCAGCCATGGTGAGGTAATTGCACCAAAGAAATCGGCCAACATTACATATTGTGTCTCTACCCCCCTCCCCGCCACCCCGAGAGAATTAGTTGTTAAGCACTCCCCAGCTCACCATTTTTTCTGGCCTCTTCCCCTGAACTCCAGATTTGTGTGTCCAGCTGCCTACCGGATATCTCCGTCAGAGATCAAACATCTCCCACACTGAACGCCTCCCGAGCAACCCAGTCATTCTCCCCCAGTTTTTGCCTCAGTAAGTAGCAACTCCATCTTTCTAGCTGCTCAGGTCAAAAATGTGTGAGTCATCTTTGACTCCTCCCTCTCATTCCACATATTCAAACCATTAGTAGATTCTATTGGTTTTACCTTCATAATATAGCCAGGACATTTCCAATATTTGATCAAGGCACTTCCACAGGGTGCATGGATTAGATCCAAGAAGGAGTCGTGTTTCCCAAAAGATCTCATTAATCTAGTGGGGTGCATGGATTAGATCCAAGAAGGAAGAAAATGGAGTCGTGTTTCCCAAAAGATCTCATTAATCTAGTCAGACTTGCTGCTGTCCTTCCCTACTTTGCCCCTCCCCTAGCGGACTTAGCACTCGTGGTAAACAGGAGTTTTCTCTCCTTCATTTGATGACACACTCCATTCACATACCCTCTTATGTGCTTGTTTCAAAAAGAAATCAACAGCAGGGATAATCTTTACCAGTATCTCCCTCTCATGTATTTTCAACCATACGGGAGGTGTATGTGAATTCTACATTCATGCAACACAAGGCCACAAATCAGAGGTGGACTTTCCATGGTGCTGATGAACCTTTGGCTTCAGGGTCCCTCACTTGCCTCCTGTGAGTCCTGGGAATGACGGGGAGGAAAAGCCAGGCTGCCACTTCACAGGTACGTCAAGGTGCCACATAGTGAAATTTAATTTGCTAATTATATAATCTGTGAAAAGAAAGTTACCACATCTCTCATCTAAATATTTTTTAAATATTTTGGAGAGTTTTTAAAAGACTAATCATATTCCTGATATCTGATCAAATGAGTATAGTCCTGATTTTACTCTGATCTTCCAAAGAGTTTACATCATATTGCTACATGTCACATATGTAACTGGAACTTTGACAGCTCCTCATCAGAGTAAACTCAAAGCAATACTGTCAGTTATTATCCCAGATTACATTAATGGCATAAAATAGAATTTCAGAAACATCAACCATTAACATCTGCCGAATAATATGAGCTGCTTAATTACCACTTTTTCCCCTGACACTAACATTTTGGAAGGTTGTGCTGCCTCCACCAGCCTAGAAAAAGACAGAGCAGGGACCTTCAAACTGAGAATACAGGAAAACCGCACTGAGTCTGAGAGAATGATGTCCTCCTCAAAAAAATTTCAGTTTTCCATCTTTCACTATTCTAGCTGGCTAGCCTTTGAATGGTTGAAGTACAGATGGGTCAACCCCCTTAAATGTCACCCCCTCTCTTGTTAATAGCCAACGACAAAACAAACAGATGGCTAAAGAATGGAGTTGGAGGGGAGGGCAGATGGGGAGGGAAGGAATACAGGCTGGAAATAACTCAGTTCTTGGTTTAGCAAGTTGTGTGTGCAGAACTCTGCTAGAAATGTTCATGGGAGTTATACTTTCAGAAAGACGATAAGATTGGATTACATCTTTAAAATAATTGTTCAGATAAATGGACTGGCACAGAGGAGAAGCCTATATTGACTTTCTGTTTACCCAGAAGGGGGAGAAAAGTACAAAACAAGCTTTTCTTTAAGTACAATGGCAATCTTCTAATAGCAGCACTGACTCGCTCCAAAATACAGGACTCAGAGGTTGATAATCATCTTTCAGCTCAGGTTATTGCATGCAATTTTTCACGTTCATTCAGCTTTCTTCATATAGCTCTTAGTAAAGTAACTCTCTTAACAATAAAAGCTTTTATGGAGCCCATTGCACTGGAGAGCTAACCACTCCTGTTTTTTTCTTCTTTTTCATCTTCTTTTTATTGGCTCCTTGGAATATTTATTGCTGCCTTTGTTCTCACTGCAAACTTATGCATCTGGCTGTGTGTGGCCATTCTCGTTGTTTTTGTTGTTATCACTGATGGGTAAGTGTGTATATATATGTTGGGGTGGCTTCGTTTTTGCACATGTGATTCTATTTTCATCATCATTGTTTAACCGAGGAACATTCACTCCTGAGCTCTTTTCACTGTGACCTGCATGACATAAAACTTTATGTGCTGCCATGCTACTTCTTCCTGATAAACAGGTTCTCTGGTGGAGGGAGCCTCAAGTGAGACGGCTTCAGGAACAAAAGCTTGACTTTCTGAACACTGGATGAACAGATTAGATTCCCTGGTAAAGAGTTTCACAAGAACTAACTTAAGCAAGCAGAGTGAGCACCATCTGGCCTGGATCAAGGCAGAACAAGGAAGCTTATACTATAGCTCAGCCTCACGGATGCAGGAACAGCACACACGAGAAGACGTCCATCTTTGCTGCTGTATTAAAGCCCTATATTTAGGCATGACAATATTGGCACCACAGTCTCCAAACTCATACTGAACTATAGCCTTGTCATCATAATTCCTGCTACTATTAAGTCAGTCCTCTTATCTGAAAGATAGGACACTAGTTGAGATGGCTGACCAAGGCAAGTTATTCGACTCTCTGAGCCTAAGTTTCTGCATCTGCAAAATGGGAATAATTATAGTATCTACATTATAGGGTGGTGGTAAGGATTGAGATAAAACGAGTGCTTCGAATCGTACCTGGCCCATACGAAGATCTCAAAATATTGGATCTTATTTGCCCTCTAATTAGAAAGTAAGCTCCATAAGGGTATATTTGGTCTGTTTTGTTCACTGCTGTATCTCTAACACCTACAGTTTAATAGGTGCCAATTAAATACCTATTGAAAGAACTCGGCAGGCATTTGTTCCTATAAAGGAATAGGGAGAGGAGTCTCCTAAATGTCAAGTACTGGAAAGCCATGGGTTTCCATGGGTACCGGTCCCATTAAGTGCCCATCTAAGGGGGATTTAGTTGAAAGGAGTTTGGAGGTGTTTCACCTCCCAATATTGCTTCTAGGTCAGGAACTCTCAAACCTGTCCAGAAAGCAACACAGGTGATTCTCAACTCACAAAAATCGACCTCTCTTTTCCGCCTCACAGGGATCATTTCTCATGACTCCTCTCTGCTGCGAGGCTCATTCAGAAGTCCTTTGGCACAGGAGGCTGTAAAGGATTATGATTCCCTTGTTTCTGATGCACTGTAGCCAAACTGAACATAAAACTGTTTCATTGTCAAAGATAATCGGAAATCACAGATCTCTTGGCTTTGAGTGCTGGAGTTTGCAAAGACATTTTTATACCAACTTGATCTTTATAACAAACTGCTACATTTATAAATACATTTGTTAACACTGGACTCTTTCTGAATACATCTCAGTTGAGGCCTTAACACAAAACATTGGGTGGCAGGTGTGTGTGTAATTTTATTAATCTATAGCTTCATTTCTCTATAGATCCATGCTTAGCTTAATGGTTCCTTTAGACAACTAGATGAGATAAAGACAAACTCAGCTCCTTGCTTTCTTCCATATAGCCAGTCCATGATGGAGTCCATGAAAGAACCACAAGTGGCTTTGCTGATGGCAGAGTAGGGCGGAAGTGCTTCAGTGCTGACTTAGCCTACTTCCAAGCCTGTGCTGTTACCTGATTCCTTCAGGAACTCCCCGGGGCATGTATATGTTGAGCAGAGTTGGATGCAGTGGATCAGCTGTGTTAAGCGTCATGGAGTAGGCCACTCCCCACCCAGGAGAATGTGGGCATTATTGTAGAGATCAAGGATTTCCTGGAAGATGAACCACTGCTCAGAAGCCCTGGGAAATCCAGAAAGTCAGGGACCATTTCAGCCCAGCTCAGCGCATAGATGGGAAAGAACTTCGTGCCTCTACAGGTGCTGCAAAGCAGGCAGTTGGGTCATTCAAGTGTATTCTTGGTGGTCGGCGCGTGCCGGCAGGCTTTTCCAGCATAAGCAAAGGGAACACCAGTAACCTTGTTGATTCTGTCCTCACCCTCTCAGTGACTGTGCTCTGTAGTAGCATTTAATGGAATATTTGTGCTGCTGAGCCCCAATTTAGCTAGGGGAGGATTGAAAAAATAAGTTTCCTTGTACTCATGGCATATAGTTGAGAATGGATTTTTAAAAAACATAGGGGCATTCTTTAAACCATAGAGAGGCACATATTTTAAAATGAAGATACAGAGATTAAGTATTTCAGATCTTCTCTGTTACAGGAAATCTAAAATATAAAGAGATTGGGATTGGGCAAAATGTACAGGTGGCAAGCCAAAAGTCTTGGCTGGAGCCACCAAGAATACTGTCACGAAACCATGAACAATGTAGAATTTGCCTAAGTGCCATTTGGGAAAACCTCACTTGAATAGCCCTATCCCTTTAAGGGTCAGTCAAATGATCTGACCTACTGGACATTTGTGAAAGCTGTATGACAGACCCCTTCCTTCAAGGTTTGTTTTTGTTTATTTTGTTTTTGTTTTTTGTGGGTTTGTGTTTTTTTTGTTTTTTGTTTTTTTGGGTTTTTTTTTTTTTTTGTATTTCAGGAGCTACGGAAGCAATGGCAATGACAGTACAACTTAAATCCATCTCTCTTCTATTATAAAATAAGGTCAAGCCTCCTATAAGTCTTGTGGTCATTTCTTCCTATGTAAGCCTGAGATCAACTGACCCTCGCTACACTGAGTTAGCTCAGTTTTAACTCAAAACGAAGAAAGTTTAATAAAACTTTGGTGAAGTATTCAAACACAAATTCCAAATATCTCACAGTTGTATGATCTCCATGGTTATATAGTAATCTTGTACAGAAAAATTGGTTAGAGTTGGGTGCCAGGCACCCCCAATTTATTTCTAAAATAACAGAAAAAAATGTGTTTTGAGTCACTTTAAACTGATTTAAATGACCATGTGTCTTACATCACACACATACACACAAAAAGAAATAGTTTTCTCTAATTCTGCGAAGACACAGATTTCTAGCAACAGCTATTTGATCACTGAAAATTTTGACCTTGAGGATCTAGAGCTGTGATTCTCAACCAGGGGGCACTTTTGCCCACCTGGGAACATTTGGCAATATCTAGAGATATATCTGATTATCCCAAATCATGGGTGAGGGGAGGGGAGGAGGATTTGCTATCGGTTACTAGTGCAGGTAGAAGTCAGGGATGCTGCTAAACACCCTGTAATGCACAACACAGGCCCTCACAGCAAAGAAGTATCTGGTGCAGAATGCTCTTAGTGCCAAGGCTGAGAAACCCTGAGATAGAATATTGAAAGCGAGCCTGGTACAGTGTTATGAAAATATTAACATAGTGAGTTATTGCAAAGAAAATTTCTCAACCAAGACCTCTTTTGGAAAACCTGTATAGTATTAGAGTGGTTTCAGTTTAATGGAAAAGAAATATATAAATTTTAAGTTAAGATTAATTTTAATTAATGAGGGTTTCCAAAGAAATGGTTGGAAGACTTCTTGAAAGCATAGTGATATCCCTAATTTAATATTAAGAATAACACAGTAAATTAGCCTATCCAGAAACAACTCGCCAGCCCATAGATAGATAATCTGAGACATTTTTAAAGTACTGACAGTGCGCATGAGGCACAATTGGCTCTCCTGTGGCCAGCATGTCACATGACTTACAGCAGTGGCTGCAGTGCAGATGTCACATCGTCCAGTTCTGCAGCATCCTTCTTTCCATCTATTGAAGGCTGCTTGAAAGGCACAGTATACACAACAAGCATTCCACGTGTGTGAGGACGGATTTCAGAGGGATGAAATGCCTTATAGCAACACTTCTCTCCTGTAGGACTTTATTCCAATTATGAAAAGGCCATCTTTCCATTCTTTCTAGCAGTTTTTATATTCGCCATGCTTCTCAGTATGTTTGTGTTGCTATAACAAAACACCACAGACTAAGTGGCTTATAAGCAACAGAAATTTATTTCTCACAGTTCTGGAGGCTGGGAGTCTGGGATTAGGGTGCCGGCATGGTCAGGGAGGGACTTCTCTTCCAGGTCAGTCTTCTCACTGTGTCATCATGTGGCGGAAGGGACCAGAAAGCTCTGTCCAGCCTCTTTTATAAGAACACTAATCCTGTTAATGAGGGCTCCACCCTTATTACCTAAGCACCTCCCAATGTCCACATCTCCTAGGACCATTGCATAGGGCATTAGGATTTCAACATATGAATTTTGAGGGGATGCAGACATTCTGACTGTAACACAATGATTACATCAAATTTTGCCCCAACTTCTCTCACTTTGGTTTTTATCTGCAGGCTTACTTAAACATTAAATATTTTTCCTCACTGCAAACATAAATGATCAGAAGCATATTATATAAATCTTCTTTGTCATTAATCTTTTTAAATGAGATATATTATTTGTTCAGAAAATTATATCATATTTGTATAGGATTAATTTGTTCTCACTGGGCTGCAAGTTTAGGAGAAGGCACCCAATAGAAATAATTCCTAGGAGACAAAAGATATTAACACAGAGGCAATATTTATATCATGGGCTTCTATAATATGGAAAATTAAATATCACCTTCTAGTCCAATGACTAGAGAAACATTAATGCTGGTTATGCTGGTCTCCTTAAGGAACGCATATCAGACCCTACTGCCCGATAGCACTGTATTCACCCATCCATACACTCAAGAAATATTTATTGAGTGCCTTCCACTTGGGATATAGTTCCTATAATTTGTTGGAAGGAAAGTGTTGCTTATGACAATTAAATTATAATTTATAATTATGATTGTGTCAATAAATGAGTAAATTATAATTGTGCTACGTTTATTCATTCAACATATATATGTGAAACACCTCAATGTGCTAGAAATGACACTAAGTGCTAAGGACATTAAAACCTTTTATTAAGTAAATCATCCTTATCTGAGTAAGAGAAGCAAAAAAACGTTCCAGGTTGAATAAAAAACAGCTATGATGGAAAATGTGGGATGGCACTGACGAGCATCCATTTGACCTCCTGCTGAGCCTCCCTTTAATACAAGCAGCTCGGAAGCTACATGCCTTGTTTTCCAGAATTCCTTGCAGCTGGAGTTCTAAATGCCAAATCGATGCCGTCATGCCACACTTGGAAGGCTGACATAAAGTGGAAGCCATCTTCCCATGCTTCACCTGTTTTCTGCTTTCAAGTGCGTCATGGAGATGTTGGTTTTTCTGCAGCAGTTTCTCTATGACCGGCCCCTAGCTTCATGAGAGCTGAGAGGCAGATGTGGTAGCAACAGCTTCCTGACCCTGAGATCAAAGTTCCAGGCAACAAATCCTGTGGATTCTCCACCTTCCTGATTGTGGTGGAGCTGCAGCTTCCATGCCGGGCCTGTTCAGAAGTGTGATTCTGAGAGCTATTCTGGGGGGACTAGTTGAAGGCCCATGTCTCCAGCCCTTCCAGCAATTTTGTAAGTAACTAATTCTCTATGTTCCATTCTGCTTTAAAGAGCCAGGTTTTGCTCCCTACTATGAAACACTAACTTTAAAATGAGAAACACAGGAAATATAGCCAAAGATCTTCCATGGTGCAGGCCATGAAGAGAGCAGTTAGGCCCATGCCTTAGGTACTGGTGGGATCTATGAGGCAGATTAAAACTAGCAGTGCCTGCTTTGTCTGGCCGTGTTGTTTTCCTTATCTTTCAGGCTTTGGAGGGGGACTTTGCAAGTTTTGTGCTAGGAGTGACGACCCTAGAAAATGGTGACTACACTTTGTTTACCTTTGTATCCTCAGTGTCTGGCAGAGTGCTTGGGGTGTATTAGCGCTTAATAAGGATGATGCTAAGTTATGAGAGTAGTGCTCTAGAAGTTTTTATCTGACTTTGATGGCAGGCTGAGAAGGAGAGAGAGGACATAGAGAGCCATTGGCATAAACTTTATCAAGGCATGAAGTTAAAAGAGTCTGGAAAATCATGGGAAGGATTGGAAGGCATTAGGGACTATCAATCAAGGCTCAACGAGAGAAGTAGGACCAATAGGAGAGACCTATTCAGAAATTTATGGCCAGGAATTGTCTTCGATGACTGTGGGGGCTGATGAGGCAAGTCTGAAATCCACTGAGCAGGTGGTCGGGCTGGGACTCTCATGCACAGGTGGGCACTACTGTTTACAGGTGGGATTTCTTCATAGAGTCCTTGATTCTGCCCTTAAAGCATTTCAGCTGATTTAATTATGCCCACCCAGAATTTGTAGGATCATCTCTCAAAGTCAACTGATTATGGACTTTAATCACATCTGCAAAACATCTTCACAGCAACACTTACATTAGAGTTTGATTGAGTAACTGGGGGCTGTAGCCTAGCCAAGCTGACACACGTCAAAACAGATCATCACAGTGACCAACTGGAAAGAGGAAACAATAGAAAAGGCTAGTAAAGGTGAGATGTGGCAGGTCCATCTACTCTCGATGTCCCAGCAGGCTTACTCAAATATTTAAAGCTCACTCGGTGGCAGCCTGCTCTGTTTCATGAGATTGATGCAGATAGTCTATGACTGAGTTTACTAACAAGCAGAATAACTTCTCCCTTAAAATTAAGGTAACTCTCTAATTTATTATCCAAACTACGACAATATTGAGAATAACAGAGGATTCTGTTAATAGTTATGTCAGGAGCACTAGCAAAAATCAGGCGAACCCCAGACAAACCAGGACATCACTCAGCCAGAGATGCTTTGGGTTCTTCTTTTAACTTGCCTCTCAAGGCTTCTTCAGTACAATGTGGATATTCAGAGTACTTCTCACCAATTTTTAATATCGCAACGGGGGTAAATGCCTTTAACATGAAGCTTTGTTCATTAAAGTTTACATGGAGCAATGTTACTAACACTGGAAAATATTTTTTAAAAGCAAGAATAATTTTTCCTTGAATGAACCTACAAGTGAAAGGATTATTTTTAAGTAAATATTAAATGGATAATAATTGTGAACAGTAGCCCCTCCTACCAATCCATGCCAAGTGATAGGGTGATGATATTGCGTGAGTCAGGCAGTAAGGGGTAACAATTAGATGCTTGACTTTGGTTCACATCCCAACTCCTTTCTTATTAATTATGTGAACTTGGACAAGTTTCTTAGTCTCTCTAGGCCTTAGTTTCCTTATCTGTTAGTTGAGGTTAAAAATGAAGCCCATACCACAGGAGCATTTTAGGATTAAATGAAACAATGTATGCTGAAATTGCTCGGTACACAGTGCCTGGCACGTAGTAAATTTTTCCATAATCAGGAGTTACTATTATTGTAATACAGCTGTGCAGCCTTTGAACTAAAATATCAAATAAGATTTTTTTCAGGCAACACAATAAAATGCTACCCTTATATTTACTTTTATGGATGCTATGATCTGGTAGGGTTATTTTTTAATAGCACGCTCATTAAAATGTATTATCCTGATGCTTTATCTAGAAGTATGCTGCTGTGTGATAAACTAACCTCTTCCAAAGTCGTAAGCATCATCCACATCTTCAAAACCTTTTTTATAAATGTGGCTCCTATCCATAAAGTATAATTATTGAATACAGCTATCTTTTTGAGATTTCTGCTGAGAGAAAAACTAGCAAAGCCACAGGACTATTCAACCTTACTAAAATGATGGGGAATAAAAGAGCTTTCCCACCACGCTTTGTAGTTTATGAGACTTTTTCCAGATAATTCATTAGTTGTAAATGACATGAAAATCAATTAATTTTAATGGTGGATAACAGATTATGGTATTTAATAGTTCATCTAATTTCATGAGGCAAAGTGAATTAGACAATGCTGTGTAAATCTAATGAGAGTTGTGAGAGCTCGTTTGACAGTCAAATGCAAACATGAATGAGCATATCAGAATTAGATAAAAATGAAAGCATTCTATAGAAACTATATTTTGTTCATATACAGAATTAAGTTAGAAACCTTATGAAACATAAAACTTGTACTTTATTTCCCTTTAGCCAGCTCTTAAAACTCATTCATTAAGCACTTACTATCTGAGCCATGTCATATCTATTAAAGAAAATAACAGGATGATACATGCATTCCCCTCTCCTTTCATCTTTCTAAATGTAAGTAGAGTGACTTAGAAATGTTGGTGTTAAAAAGTTCTTCATGAAGGGTTTTTTATGGACATTTGGAATGATGGAGGACCAGGTTCTATTCATCTGTGTGGTATTAAAAATAGCCTGTTTTCTCCAATAATTTTTATCATTCTTGAATAAGCCCTTTTTAACTCAAAGTAGCCACTTCTACATAAGATTTAGCACAGCTGAGACTTTGGGCTCATCACTTCCTCCCTCCCCCAACGAGCTCAATTTACAGCCCAGTTTCTATTCCCCCAACAGAACAAAATGTATAAAGGCGTCTTCCCTGGAAAGTTTCTTTTTGAAATGCTTTTAAATGGTTACTTTGAAATAGTTGCAGCTCTACAGTAAAGGAATCATGAGGTTACAGTTGCCTGGTTTCTATTGATTCTCCTAGTTAGTAAAGAGTTAAACAGTGAAGTGTGGTCTTTTATTTTTATTTTTATTAAGAAAAAAAAAAAAAAGCATTTGGAAGGTGCTGGAGAGGGAAGGCCTGGTCCTAAGTGGTCATGTGGCTACCGCCATTCATCTTGGTAGTGACTATCTGTCAAAAGTGGCAAGAGTCCCTGTTAACAGCCCTGACCTGAGCAGTAATGAAGGGAGAGAGCACAGCAAAGTGTCCATTATCAGCAGGTCGGGAGCAGTAAATTGGAGCAGTTTGCTTCAATCTTCCTGCAAGTTGAAATGTAAGATAGGTGGGGATCAGCAAGAGGCAATTTTATCCTATGATCATTTTTGTCAGATCGCATCAGAGTGGCAACTTAGTTCGATGCATGATTTCAATTAACCAACTCTGGCCGTAATGCTTCCACTGCTGGGGAAGCTCTTTTCTGAGCCTGGGTTCCTCATTATTCCTTTAAACCCACCTGAGCACAGACAGTGAGGGGAACTGTGAGATTGGGGGAAAAGGAAATGGCACATGTGGATGGCAGCAGCTGCCCACAAACCTCACATCTGTACAGCAAGCATTGTGGTGTTCTGGGTGCTCTAAGTGCTACCTTTGCTTATCTGCAAATTTCCTAAATCATAAATCTGTTTGTAATGACCTTCAACTCCAGATTTTAGATATGTTGAATTTGCATGTTGCTTACTTTTTGACAAAAGAATTAGCCTTTTGGACGACGGTTTTAGAGAGGGTCAGGTCACAATTCTGCACTTGTGCTAAGTCACATGAAGCTGCTCACAAGCACAAGAAAAATGAGTGTGATGCTTAAGACTGAAGCTTTAACTCTTGGATCCCTGTGAAATATTTACTTGAAGGCAAAAGTGAATACTTGGTTCGATGATTCTTTAAAACATATTTAAATGTGCATATGCAAGGTCATCTTTGCTCTCCAGAAACTTACAATTCAGGAGGAGAAATCAGATATACACAAGTGGCTATGGTGAAAGTAGCGAGTGCCAGAAGAGGGAAACAATGTCCCATAAAAATTTAGAGAAATGTCACTTTTGGTTGGAGAAATCAAGGCAAACACGGAAGAGATAAACATTTAAACTAGATCTTGGTGAATGTATAGGATATTTCTGGGTGAAATTGGAGAGTGACTTTTATTAGTTTTCTATAACTGCCTAACAAATTACCATAAACTTAGCTGCTTACATCACCACTTTGTTAGCTCTTGACTCTGGGGGTCAAGAATGAGGCTAGCTGGGTTCTTTACTCAGGATCTCACTAGGCTAAAATCAAGGCGTCAGCCAGGGCTGCAGTCGCATCAGAGACTTGGGTTCCTCATTTAAGCTCATGTAGGGTGTTGGCAGAATTCAGTTCCTTACAGTTGTAAGACTAAGTCCTCACTGTCTTACTGGCTGTGAACTGGGGTCATTCTCAGCTCCTACAGGCCACTTGCTGTTTCCTGCCATGTGGTCTTCCCCAATATGGGTTTGCTCCTTCAAGACCAACAGGATTAATCTTTCTCATATTAAGCACTTACTGATTTGTCAGCCCCACCCAGATGACTGCTCTTTTGATTAAAAAGCCAACAGATTAGTGACCTCACCCCAGGAGTGACATCCCATCATACTCACAGGTTCTGCTTCCAGTACAGGGGAGGGAACTATACAAGGTGTGTATATCAGGGGTTAAAAACCCTGGGGACCATCAGGCATCACCCTATAGGAAGAACAGCTTTTGAGAAAAAAGGAAGCACTAGAGATGTTTGTGAACTGGTAATGTGTTAGAGTTTTCTCAACCAAATGAAAAAATGGAGGTGGTTTGAGAATACTGGCCTTGAAAGTGATTTTAGAATAAGTCTATATAGCATCTTATATTTCAGAATGCATACTCACCAAAGGCTTTTTAATGCTGACATAATTACCATCATGATTTTTAGGAAAATGACTCTGCTGTGCAGGATGGATTGACAGAGGAGGGGTGGTTTAGTCTATTTCTGCGAGGATGGATTCTGTGAGGACGGAGTCTTCTGCTGTTCATTGCCATAGCCCCAAGTGGAACATAGTGGCATTCATTACGCATTTGTTGAATGAATGAATGTGGGCAGAACACACAGGGAACAATTGCCATAGTCTGGATGAGCAATATTAAACGAGGCATTAGGGAGGCAGCAATGCAAAAGGAAAAGAGGAGATATATTGAAAAGATATTGCAGAACTATCAGCAATGAGCTTTACAAACAGATGTGAAGTAGGAAGAAAAGAAAAATCAAAAGTGATATCAAGATTTATAATGTGGGTTTCTGGGAAACTGGAAAATAATGAAAAAGAATAATTCATTATTTAGCCCAATTGTTTGGCTAGAGAATATCACCAATTGTTTGGCTAGAATTTTCACTTTTGAGGCAGATTTTTGGTGTTGCGTGGACAAACCCAAGTTACATTCGTTAATGGTATTTTTTTCACTTGTCTATAGTTATTTTTTTCAATTTTGAGATATAATTGACGTACAGCACTATATAAGTTCAAAGTGTATAGCATAATTGACTTACATATATTATGAAATAATTATCACAAAGTTTAGTTAACCATCATCTCATACAGATACAAAAAAGTTTTTTTCTTGTGATGAAAACTCTTAGGATTTACTCTCTTAACTTTTAAATATCCTATACAGCAGTGTTAAAACTATGGTCATCATGTAGTACATCACATCCCTAGAACTTAATTATCTTATCACTCCAAGTTTGTACCTTTGACCACCTCCCTCCAATTGCCCCACCCCCAACCACTGCCCCACTCCCACCTCTGGTAACCACAAATCTGATCTCTTTTTCTATGAGTTTAAGTTTGTTTGTTTGTTAAATTTCACATATAAGCGAGATCATATAGTATTTATCTTTGTCTTATTTAACTTAGCATAATGCTCTCAAGTTTCATCCATCTAAATAGCATCTAAATTCTTTGTTTTATGACTAAATATTCCTCATGTGTGTGTGTAAGTACATACCACATTTTCTTTATCCATTTATCTGTCAGTGGACGCAGGTTGTTCCCATGTCTTGGCTATTGTAAATAATGCTACAGTGAACGTGAGAGTGCAGATAGCTCTTTGACAGGTGTTTCTGTTTTCATTTTCTTTGGATATATTCCCAGAAGTGGGATTGCTAGATCACATGGTAGTCCTAATTTTAATTTTTTGAGGAACCTTCCCATTGTTTTCCATAGTGATTGTACCAATTCACATTCCAACCGACAGCGCACAAGAGTTTCCTTTTCTCCATATCTTCAGATTTTTTTAATCTCTTCTTTTTGATGATGGCCATTCTAACAAGCATAAAACAATACCTCACCTCATCGTGGTTTTGATTTGCATTTCCCTTATGATTAGTGCTGTTGAGCATCGTTTCATCTACCTGTTATATCTTCTTTGGAAAAATGTCTATTTGGGTCCCTTTCCCATTTTTAAAACAAAATATTTGTTTGTTTGTTTTTTCCTTTGAGTTATATGAGTTCTTTATATACTTTGGATATTAACTCCTTATCAGACATATATGGCTTATAAATGTTTTCCTCATTCTATAGGTTGTCTTTTTTCTTGGCTGATCATCCTTTTGCTGTGCAGAAGCTTTTTAGTTTGATGCAGTCCTACATGTTTGTTCTTTATTTTGTTGCTTGTGCTTTAGGTATCATGTCCAAAAAATCATTGCCAAGAAGCTTTTTTTAATATGTTTTATTCTAGGATTCTTATGGTTTCAAGTCTGACATTTATATCTTTAACCAATTTTGAGTTAATTTTTGTGGCTGGTGTAAGATAGGGCTCTAGTTTCATTCTTTTTCATGTGAATATCCAGTTATCCCAGCACCATTTACTGAAGAGACTGTCTTTTCTCCATTGAATATTCTTGGCTCCTTCATCAAATATTTTAAGTCTTTGATTTAAAATATATATTGTATGTATAGATATGGATAGATAAATGTTGCTTATCAGTGGCATATATATAGTTAAAATTCATATTATATATGTAACTAATTTGGAAAAATTTATAAATGACAACCAAGATTATTGAAGAAATATGAGTTAGATAGCTCTCATCAGAAAAGATTGAAGTAATTGAGCCATTTAGTCATAAAACTTTAGGGTAGGAGGTACCATAAGTGTTGTCCCACCCAACCTTTAGCCAGTGAATAATCTCACACACACCAGTGCATAATCATTCTATTTTGCTTAGACAATTCCAGAGATGGAATCCACTAGAATTTTGGATAACCTATTTAGTTTGGGGCAGCTTTAATTGTTAAATTAAACAATTAAAGCCTTTTACCAATATCAAAATATGCCTTTTACCAATATCAAAATATGCCTTCTCATGACTTACCTCCATTGCTCATTGCCTGGTCGCTGGAGCAATGCCCAAGATCTAATGCTCCCCAACATGACAGCACTTCAGACTAAGGGAAGTCCCATTTCTGTGTGTGAGAAATACATTCCTGAGGACCTTTTGATTTAAAAATTCATAGAAACTGAGACTAATTCTGGTAAAGGATGATGGTTATTCTTGTTTTCTGGCTAAAAGTGGTGCTTCTTCCACATGGCAATAAGGGAAGTACTATCCACTAACCCTGTAGGTTTGAACTTACACAAGTCTTGATTCATTTTTAATTTTGGAGAGTTGCCTTTGGAGAATAAGGAGAGCCATTTCAAATTCCTTTGAAAAGAGGGAGAACTGTATTTGAAAACTGTCGTGTCTCCCAGGCTTCTCTTCCAGAACCCCCTCAGCATATGGAGACAGTTAGAGGTATCATATTCGTCTAACAAAGGAGCCCATGACCTTACCCATTTTTAGAAATCCGCTTCAAGGATTTGCATATCCAGAGGCTGAGAAGTAGACCAGATGACCCCCGAGGTCTTTTAGCATTCTGACTTTTGCTCCTCAAGCCCAGATTTCTTAACTGTAACATTGTGACCACACTTAATTATTTCTGTTAGTAGATATAAGACATATCTAACAAAATGTAAATTTAAAAAACATTAGCAAGTGTGAGTACCATTGCACATTTCAATATAATCATGTGTGTACATAATATGTAATATCAAATATCCCAAAGTCATTTATTTGCTATATTTAAGCCTTCGACTTTGCATGGGGGCCAACCACTACCATTGTTTGAAAATATAACTTTTATCTACATTTTGTTATCTACATATATCACCACAGAATGCAGAGTGTAGATATTTTTTAGTGTACTTTGTGTCACATTCTATTTTCTTTCTCATGTAGCATTGAAGCACAGAGTTAAATATCAGAAGCAAAAAAAGAAAAACACACTGCATAACACTTCACATAAAATTTTCTAGGGGTTCTCTTTTAAGAAATATATATTCAGATAAAACTTCTATGATCAACTAACTTAAACCCTAACTCCATCTTCTTTTTTTTTCAAACAAGAAGCAAAGCCATTGATGTTCAGAAGAGCACCTCTCCCCTCTGAAAACTTTCTTCTGTTTTCATGCACCCGGAAAATCCCCAGCAATAGACAGGTTTATGTATAGGCACAGACTGATTTGTGAAAAATTATGATGCAGTAACTGGGCTGCGAGAAAAGTGAAATGTTTCTTTATGTCGAATTCCTCTTGCAGGAAGACAGGAGAAATTGTTCCCCTAACATGATAGCTATCTTTGTCAAAATATTGTTATTGAAATGATTATTTAAATATCGTTATTGAAATGATGATTATTTCTCAACCCAACAGCATGTATGAAATGAGAATAAAGGGGCTGTGAAGAAATGTGCTCAAGGCCTCCTGGGAACTGGAGTTTCCTTGGCTCTCAACTGTTGCTCCCCGGACAGAAGGTTAACTAGTAGGTTCACATCTTCAGAGTCTATACAAATAGTTAGTAAGCTGTGAAAAGGTTATGAGGCAATGTCTACCTTCCTCAGTAGTTAGCCTTGATTTGGATTCTATCTGTACTAACCAACCAAGTACAAAGCTGAGAAAATAGTGTAGTTATATGGGCCTCAGGTGTCTTGAATTGAAGATCATTATATGTGGACATTATGGTAAAAGATAAATATTTTGTGTAAAACTTGGCGTTTTTAAGGTATGGAGAAAACAGCTTTTAAAATAGGATATGAAGGACAGAAACTATAAAGAAAAAAATTGATATATTTTACTTCATAAAATTCTAAACTATTCATGGTAAATAGTTAAAAGCCGAAGAGTTAGATAGTAAGTATTATCTTAATATATGAGAGAGAAAACAGATGGACACACCAATAGAAAAATGGACAGAGGACTTACACAAAGAAGTTACAAAAGAAATACAAGTGAATAATAACAAAATTACAAGTAATATTAATAATCAAATAAATGAAAATTAAAATAGCAAGAATCCATTTTTAATATATGAAATTGGAAAAGAACACACATTCTTATTGATGTAAAAGTGTGGAAGAATAAATTTATATTTTTTCTCTATATATTTGGAAATATATAGAGAAAAAAATTAAATATGCATACTTTTTGACCCAGCAATAACCATTTTAGGAGTTTATCTTGGGAGAGTAATGAAAGATGTATCCAAAAATATAGCTATAAGAATATTCGTAGAAGAGCTGTGTAATAATATTTAAGTTCAGATAAACCCTAAATATCCAACAATAGTGGAATAGTTTAAGTAAATGTGGAATATGAAAATATACTTTGCAGTCAATTAAAGTGATATTGTGGAAACATATTTTTCATATAGTTAAATACTATAAGTTGGGTAAAACAAATGAGATGCACATATATTAACACAGATCAAAAACATGATTAACAAGAAAAGCAAGATGTATAGAAAGATACATACACTTAGAATCAATAGTGCACATTTAAAAATACACAAAACAACAGTATATATCATTATGGACATATATAGTAAAGAATAACAATATGGATCGAAAATCTACACCTCAGGAAAAGAAGGGAGGTTTAAAAGATCAGAGAAAGTTAAGAGATTGCCTCCAACCATATGTGTAGCATCGCATTCACCAGTCTGAAGCAAACATAACAAAACGTCAACAATTATTAAACCTAGGTGATGGGTACTTTGCTACTGACTATATTTGAAGCATTTTAAAATAAAAGTTATAAAAAATAAAAATAAATGTTTATTAACATGGAAAAGTACTTCAAATATTAGGTGTCCACTTAACAAGCAAGTTTTAAGACATCTGCAACTAATGACAAAATTTTTTAATATATGCATTTGCATATAACTAAAGCTTATAACCATAGTTTTTAATATTAAACATAGTTAACTGTATTTACCGAAGAATGGTTAAAAGACAGATCACTTTACTATTTTTTAAAATCTATTTTCTGGTCTTTATACAATGTGCATGAAATATAAATAAATTTATTTTAGTTTGGCATCAATCTTCATTTTATATCAGTAGTAACGTTTATTGATTTTTAACCCAAACTAAAATTTACATTCCAGGCATCTGTTAGAAACTTTCAGAAAGCTCCCACCTTATCCTTAAAAGAATTAAAAAATGGATGGGCCTCTGCCAAGGAGAAATTTTGCATCTGTGAACTCCTTATTGCTTGATGACATTTACATATGTCACTCTCACTTTCAGTGGTCATTTCTTAGTGTACATTTCGCAGAATAAAATCTGAGTTTAAACAGTCTAATAATCCCAGATACCTTGCTCAGTCGTTCTCGGAATTTTCTACATTCGTGGAGAAAACTGCATACAAAGTAGACCTGGTGGAAGGAAGAAGAAGGGTACTTACAGGAGCTGTTTGGCGGCATGGTCAGGGGCTAAATAAGGAATTGGTATTGAAGAAGTAGAATTTCTGTGTAGAAGATGTTGGGAGGAAAGAAAAATACCAGGCGAGACCTGGAGAGACCTTTGGAGTCTGGCGGGTTTTCATAATTTGATGGAGATGAGAACATGTTTAGGTGCTGATGGGAACAGTCCTTTAGTAAAGGGGAGATAGAAAATGGATGATGAGACTAGCAGAGTAACTAGTGAAAACCGGCGTTTGAAAGGAGGAAAAGAGGTTGGAAAAGATAGAGGTAGGTTTTTACACGGTGACAAGAAGGTGAAGGAGTTCCTTTTGATTACTTAATTTTTGCAAAAAGAAACTGAATACTTTAGTCTTTTATATTAACCAAATATATAGGCTGAGGACATGCTGCCTCCTTCAACATACACACCCACACCCAACATACTCAAAATCCTAAAAAATAAGATAGAGGGGGAAATGACTAGTTCACGAGGAACCAAAATAATGACAACAGTAGTGAATAACAATGGCTACATCAGGAATGAATTCCATGTTTTAAAGTCCATGCCAAAGACTCAATGAAAATAGTTTTGGCCTAAAATTAGTTGCAAACAAAACCTTAAAAGTCAACCAAAGGAATCAGGTTATTTAGTTCTTGCCCTGAGATAGGTCTAGAAGGGGTTGAGCTATGCAGCTAATGTGGAAAGTAAACCTTTAACTTCTGTTCCTTTGCATTCTTTGAAATGATGTGTAAATCAGAACCAACTAAATGAAACAGGTGACACACAGCACTTGAATTCAGTGATTAATGGTACCTGCTTAGTAATTTATAGGAAAATTCCATTGAAATTGAATACTATCATGACCATTTTTATCACACACTATAGTTTAATACACGTATAAGATATCACTTTTATAAAAAACAAATTTATCTTTTTTTCTACATTAAAAGCTTATTAGACTCTTGATCATTCCTGGTAAGAAGCACTACACATCATTTTGGTTGTGCATATATGATGATATTTCTTACAGTATCATGATGTTTTACAGTATCATGATTGAAAGGAAAAAAGTATTAAAAGTGTTTAAAATAAAGAAATTCATATACTCTTTCTATAGACTCATCTTTGGTTTGCCCAGTTCAAAATCCAAAGGCTATGTGTGTGTATGTGTGTGTCTTGGCGTTATAAAAAAAAATAAACCTAAAGGAAGTATAGAATTAAAAATAACCGAAAATAGTTTATGCACTGCTGCCTGTTTCTATACTGATTTTTAAAAATCCTTACTAGTTTTTCATATTTGCTTTATGCCTTTTAAAGGACTCAGATTCATAATATACAAAGAAGTTTATGTGATATATAGAGCAGAGCCATAAACCATATTTTATGCATAAGAGTGATTAAATGCATGGTTGATATATTTCACTAAGATGGAAACCATGTCGAAAGGCTTACATTTTGATAAGTTTCCTTTTGGGGGGCATTTCTAAATTATTTAAGTTGAAGAATAAAATGACTTGTTTGTGAATTTACATGCTCTTTTTAATCATCTTTAGGTAATGCTGATATGGCAAAGACATTAAATTACAGGCAGCAGTGGGAATCTACTGTGTGAGAGGCTCAGCATCGTTTTGTATATGAGTCTTTGAGGAATATTCTGTTCAAGGAGTGGAGATATAAGAAAATTACCTAACTCATGAGCCACACATTAAGAGTGTAGTCATCTGTTGTAAATGCGTATCCAACAACAAACCATTATGTATCTTCGGCTTAATTATATGTGCTTATTACACACCTGTACTGGAGAGTAGAGGCTGCTATTTGCATTACTTGTGGTTTTCTCTATCAAAACAGTATTAACATTGCAGAGCTTATCAAGGTTATGTATGATTTCTCTGGCTTGAGTGTGTGAGTTCCTTTATTTTGTGAACAACTCAAACCAGATTAGGGGAACAAATTAGGAAATACTCTAATCATGTTAGCAAAGAATTTCTAAATTTAGAAATGTCATGAATTTATAAACATGGACAAACATCAGCAAAATTACTAAGCTTTTGTAAATCAACTTGACATTTAGGAAGAGAGTAAAAAAGTTAGGTAAATCAGCATTTAATTTTTCCCCTAGAGTT
This sequence comes from Pteropus alecto, assembly GCF_000325575.1. Classification (NCBI taxonomy): domain Eukaryota; kingdom Metazoa; phylum Chordata; class Mammalia; order Chiroptera; family Pteropodidae; genus Pteropus; species Pteropus alecto. The sequence continues at coordinate 15,165,387 of NW_006436282.1, forward strand.
CCATCTTAAAAGATACTAATTATGATGATGATGAAAGTGTTATTTACAGAATACTTCAGAATAGGGAAAAATGCCGAACACCAAATAATTTATGACTTACAGTTTTTACAAGTCACATTTAATAAACAATCTAGACAACATTGTTCTGTATGTTTAAGAGCACCTACTAATTAAATGGAAATATTAAAGTATTTATTACATGCAAATTACATTTTAAAAGTAAAAATACACATGTTCTGAAAACAGTCTCAGAAAATCACAAGCCGCTCTAAAGAGAATTTTATGGAATAATTCGTTTATAGATATAACCAAAACTTGTTACTTTTACAAATCATATTTCCCAATGATTTTGATATATACTTATTTTAAAAGCATCTACGAGTCATTAACTCATCCTTTAACTTCACCATTGTGTATGCATTAATTAATCTTTTCCTATTTTTCCCTTTACTCCTGTCTTTCTAAAGTGGAAAACGTGAGGTTGCACTAAGGAAGGTAACATACGTCCTGATGAACATAATCCTGTTATAATGAAAATAATATTTCAGAAGAATAAACAAATGGTGTCCAATGCCCAGAGAAAATTATAATTCTGTTTGGGATTCCCACGGGGTCTATTACCAATTCCACATTTGAAGTTTGATAGTTTCTCAGGAAGACAAAAGCTTAGTAAAATAAGGGGTTTGGACTCATGAAAAATATGATAATAGCAAAAGGAGATGGACTAAATAATATTATTGATTTATAAGAGACACAAGAAAGGAGCAGATGGTGGTTTGGAAAAAATATATAGTCATTTTAGTAGATGCCCCAACATGAAACATGAATTGTATTTCTTACAAGCACAGAAAATCTATAAATAAATCTCTAGTAACAACAAGTTTCTAGAAATATAAGTAATGCTCTAGTAATCTTTTTTTTTTTTTTTAGAATAAAGCTTAGGGCGAAATATAAAGATAAGCAAAAATTTTCCAGCTCTTGCTTACAATGTCATATTTAAAAGATTCCTTTACCCTTTCATTCACAAAAATCAAGGGCACTAAAATAAATATGATCACTTTTTTATAATATAAGTTCCTAAGCTAATTTTACCTCATTTTCTTAATATTTAGATAATTTTTGACTCATTTAAAAATACTTTATTGTAGCAACATTTTTCTTATAAATTGCTTTCAAAGTGAAACCATCTGAGATGACTAGAACAATGAAGTAATTTTTTTTAGACTTTATCTTCACAATGTCCATTACATATTTTTGCAACTCAGCAAATTATTTCATTTCTCTTGCCCTAGTATGGAAATTTAATCTAGGTATTTATTTCTTTTTCGGTAACCTATTTGAAGAAAGACTAACTACCCTTCGGTATACAATATTACATTATGCATTCAAAACTGATACTATAAATTATGCAGTCTAACAAAAAAATTATTAATGGTTTGTGGGGAGGGGGTACACCCATGAAATCTCAACTGCCAGCAATAGAAGTAATTTTCTCTGTTGCCCATCAATGAAAGGAACCCAGAGTATCTGTGTTTAAACAGGTCCATTGCGTTCACACTCTTACTTACGTCACTGTTTATAAAGACAACAGTAAAGCCACAAAGCAAACTTCAGGTCCAAACCATAGACCAGAGTCTTTAAATATCTGTAAACAGAGACTTTAAAGCTATAGTTCTGTACTTCAGTACTTTTCTATGAGGTCCGTTTAATATGCAATTCATGACAGAATAAGAAGAGAATCGTCCTTTTACTGTATTATATTGATGACAGAATTTGCCATCTATTTTCCTCCGCTATTGTTACGAGCGTTCCCTCAAAATAGAGTATCCTATAATGATTAATATGACTGAATATAGATTCTAAAACCTTTCCAGTCATTTTAATACCACCTGAATTAGAGAAGGGATCCTGTAAACCCTGGAGTGAATCCTTCTGAAATTGTGCTGTGGAAAATGGATGCCTCCACCGGATGCAGAATTAGAGTGAGAATCCTGGCCAGGACCATTCAGAGGCATCCCAGGTCAACATGGAAGTCCCAGATGAGGGACTTTTCAACACCAGGAGTCTCTGTCCAAAGAGCCGATTAGTTTTGTTTGTTTTTGTTTCGTTTTAAAAATGGTGCAACAAACAGAATTAAGTCTGTGGCAATGGACATGGGGTGTAGGCGGAGCAGAAAAGAGTGGAGGGTTTGCGGCAGGTCACAGGATCGAGTCTGGAGAAGCAAAGCCCTTAAGGAGATCCACGGAGAGCACAGGTCCTCCCTCCCCTTATCTCCTTCATGTGACAGTTACTGTAACATAGCATTTCTTGTCCAACACTGTAAATCTGGGGGCAAATATTCAGTCTGCAGGACTCCATTTTATAGGAAGTTTCTAATTTATAAAAACACATTATATAAAAATTAGAAAAAGTAATTATGTATGGGAATTCAGTATGGATTAAAACAAATCATACTACAATTTATTGGATTCGTGCTCACAGTAAGTATGCCATGTCCCAAAGTCTCAGGGAAAAAAACAGAGTTTATATTGAAACATCCTGCCTAAAAAGAAGCTAAGCCTTTTTATAACCTATTTTTCAAATAGACTCCATCCCAATTCCATTAATATTGTAGAGTAATTCACATCTGTTTTGCTTTATTTTTATGTACACAGCAGTATTTCTTATACTAAAGATGAAAGCTCATTCATTACAGGATACTCTTATCTGCATTTTTTATCCTTAAATTAGTACATGAATACAACCTTAATTAATATCTGAAGATAATATTCTAAGGACTCATGAATCTGTTCTCTGCCCATTCTATTTTCCAGATTTAATTTGTTTTTGGCTTAAGGTCTTTCCACAGGGTGCTAAAGGAAAGGGTTTGTTTTGTTTTGTTTTGTTCTGAGTATTCAGTATTTTTGGTATCGAATGGAAAATTTCAGATAGGACTCTTGTATCATTTTTTAATGAAAATAAAACTGCTTCGCAATTTTGTTTTGCTTTCCCATACTACTGCTAGTAATAAATGAGATAAATAATTACACACTGAATTTATAATATATAGGATAGTGGGTTGAGTTGTGTCCCCCAAAAAAGATGTGTTCATATGTCCTAATCCCAGATGCCTGTTACTGTAACCCTACTTATCAATAGGGTCTTTACAGATGTAATCCAGTCAAGGTTAAGTCATACGGAGTTGGAGTGGGTCCTAAACCCAACCCACTGGTGTCTTCATAAGAGAAAGGAGAAGGAGCTTTGGATGCAAAGACAGAAGACACAGGGAAGATGTCCATGTGACAATGAAGACAGAGATTGGAGTGATATAAGCTACAAGCCAAGGAACACCAAGGATTGCTGGCAGCCACCAGAAGCTAGAAGAAAGTCTTTCCTCAGAACTTCCAGGAGGAACCAATCCCATCGATGCCTTGATTTCAGACTTCTGGCCTCTTGGCCAGTATAAAAGAATATCTTTTGTTTTAAGCCACCCAGTTTGTTATGTTATAGCAGCCCTGGGAAATGAATATATACAGTACGTGTAAATTTGTAAAACGCACACACTCAGACTGTTTTCTGGCATAAGAAGCGTCAGCGTGACCCAGGAATTCCCACGCCTCTAGAAACATAGGTGAGAAACCTGGTCGGGTATCTGGAGAATTCTTTTTGAGTATCAAAACTTTTCTAAAGACATTGACTTGCCTTTCCTCATAATGTATTTTTACTTATCCTCATTATCGCCTAAAATTATTTGAAAGAAAATAATTATGTTGAAAATTGGAAGCCAGAAATTTTTGTTGTAGAATTTGCGTTTTCACAAGAAAACACTCATTTCACGATGGAGGCTGTGACTTTTCCGTCTCCAATTGCTTTCAATCTAGTCTCCCCTGTGAATGGGAATGGGTTTTCTATCAAAAGCGAACATGTCACTCATTCAATAACATGGGTGTATTAGAAAGGAACACAAACATTCACTCACAGGAAAAAAAAATATCCAGCAGTATATATTTCAAAGTGTTAATTAAATTGGGAGTTTTTCGGTTTTCTTCTTGGTGCTACCAATGTTCTACTTTTCCTACAATGAATATAATTGCTTGTGTAATAAAGAAATTAATAGGGACTTTGCTTAGTGCGTGGCATGAAATTTGCATTTCTCCCAAGTCAGATGTTTCCCTGACCTTATTGTGTCAGGAGGAATAAGGCGATGGACCTCGAGTCTCCTTGTCTTGGATTTTTTTCCCCTATAGACACACACATGCACACACACATGCACACACAAATCCAACTAATAGAGGAGTGTTAGCTTTATCAGCAGTGAGATGTAAAGGAGACATAAATCATGGATGTATCTGACATTTAACCAATTTAGATTCCTTTCACACAACTTTCAATTTCAAGTGTGTCCTTTGAGTCTCCATTTAGAGAAAACAACCCTGTCGGCTGATCAGAGAACATCTAACTGAGGCTGTCCCATCCCGCAGCTCCTGGAAGCCTGTTCAGTCACAACAGAGTCAGATAGAAACATGCAGCACACTACCGACCCAAGGGGCCACATGTGATAGCCCTGGGAGGAACTCTACTTTCTGGAAACACTCAGCATTGTACAGAGTCCTGAGCATTCAAAAATATAAGAACGTCCTATCTGCTTTGTGGCAGTACTAGGTTTTAAAAGCCAGTATTTCTAGGGCAGAGATATAATTAAAATGGCCTAAAAGGCCCTGCGTGATCCAGACCTACCTTGCCAGCCACATTTCCCCTATGCTCCGCCAGTCTCTGCACCCCAGGCCTCTTTCAATCCTTGAATGTGCTGTGACCCTTCCTGCCACAAGGTGTTTGCACAGACTGTTCCCTCTGCCTAGAATTTTCTTCCTCCCCACCTCTTTACCTAAATGATCCAAGTCATACTTCAGATTTCATCTGGGTCTCTGTTTCTTCAGAGTTAACTTTCCTTTACTCTCCAGATTATGTCAACCACCCACATCTTCTGCTCTCACAGTAAATATTCCTCTCCTTTCTAACACTGACCAAGGATGGGATTTTTACATTTATTGGTGTGATTGATGCCTACTGCATCCTCTAGAACGTCAGCATTATGAGGGCAGAGATGAAGATTTTTTTCTCCCTCACCAAGGAATCCACTGCACCTGTACAGTGCCTGGCGCACAGTTGAGCTCTAAATAAATACTTCCTGAATACAAGTATATGGATGAATGAATTGGAAATATCAACTTTAAAAATTCTTTAAAGCTCTCTGTTCTTGAAAACCTTCCCTTCCAAGACCAGGAAACATGACACTGTGCATTCACCCGGACGCAGATGGAAGAACTTGGAAAGTAAAGTTCAGTGGCCATCCACAAGCCAGTGCTTGACTGTGGTGAGTGCTAGCCTTCCTTCTGAGACACTCTACTAGCTGTTCTCTCTCATGTATTCAGTTATCAGCATGAAATTTCTACCATTTCTTCTTTGTATGTGCACAGTGTCTTACATTTGTATTATTCAATAGACTTACTGGGATGTATTTATGATATGAAGGAGGGTTCCTATCTCTACGTTATATGCTTTTTTCTTTAACCTGCCAACTATTCTCTGACGTCCTGACCAAGACTCCCAAGATGGTGCCTTTACAGATTCACCTAGAATGGGGATTTCTAGACTCAGTTAGCCATGCCACTTAGTAAAACTTCACAAGAAGAATTGATTGCTTTCCAACAGATATAAGGAGGCCAAGAAACAGACCAGTTCAAGGGGTTCATTCTCTCCTTATTCTTTGCCAGTTGCACAGCCACGTATTTCCAAAAGATTTTCCTGTCCTCTGCCTGGACGTGAGATTTTTCACCTATCTGTGCAGTCACACGCATCAAAGCTAATATAGGACATTTGACCTTATGGCTGAGTCCCAAAGGATTTTGCTCAAGACCTACAGCCAAGCCCCTGCTGTTACCCTGGATAATCGTTCCAAAAGAAGGAAATATTTCTTACCTCTCTTTTTGTCTAACTCCAGCCAGAAATAAAGGCCATGGTGACAGCCAAACACAATGTTCTCATGCCTCACTTGGAACGTGGATGGAGAAGCATCGGCCTACTCTTTTGCAGAAACATAAAAAGCAAAAATGCGTGATTTCAGGAAGAGGAGCTCTAACCAGGGCACATTCCCTCTTCTTGACAACAGGTCATTTCATGGAAGAGGCCTCGGGATACCCTGCTGGAGATCGTTGCAGTCTATTGTACGTATTCCCTCTGAGAAGAAAAATAATTTTATGGTAGTGCCAGGGTTTCCGGTCACATATAGGGTGTTTCACCAAAGGTTCTCACATATAATAGAGCCAACTAACTACTTTCAGCCACATTGTTCGTTTTCAATTTTGTGCTCATTTTAATTGGACTCATTGTGTGGATTATTATAGTCTCACTCCCTGAAGGTCACTCACGGTTACTCGCTCTGAAGCTGGCTCTGCATAAAACTGTGAAGAGGAAGACATTTGTCTATACTTTCCCTTCCCCAGCTACTCCCCACCTCAGCACTTTCATTCCTGCCTACCAAAGTTGCAACTTCAAAGAAAATGATTTTAGAATGCAGGTTTTATGGTGGCACTTTTTGACATTGCAAGTAGAGGTGTATGGGATGTAAATGACAAGAGGCCTTTCTTTTTTTAATTAAATTTATTGAGGTAACGTTGGTTAATAATATATAAGTTTCGGGTGTACGACTATGTAATACCTCGTCTGTATACTGCATTACGTGCTTACCACCCAAAGTCTAGTCTCTTTCCATCATCATGTGTTTGACCCCTTTTACCTTCCTCGCCACCCCTATCCTTCACCCCCAAACACCTTCCCCCTCTGATGAACCACCATATTGTTGTCTGCATCTATCAGCTTATTCATTCATTCTTTGCTTTCTGTTTTACATCTCACATATGAGTAAAATTATATGGTTCTTGTCCTTTTCCATCTGACTTGATTCACTTAGCATGATACGCTCAAGATCTATCCATGTTGTCACAAATGACAATATTTCATCATTTTTTATGACTGAATAGTATTCTATTGTTTATATGTACCACATCTTTATCTAATCATCTGTCAAAGGACACAGGTTGTTTCCATGTCTTGGCCACTGTGAATAATGCTGCTTTGAACATTGGGTGCATATATCTTTACGAATAAGTGTTTTCAAATTTCAGGGGTAGATAGAAGAGGGATTGCTGGGTCATATGATAGCTCAATTCTTATTTTTTTTGGAGAACTCCCATACTGTTTTCCATAATGGATGCACCAATTTACATTCCTATCAGCAGGGTTCTATTTCCTCCATACCTTCTCCAACGCTTGTTATTTTTTGTCTTAATGATAGTAGCCATTCTAACAGGGGTGAGATGGTAGCTCATTGTGGTTTTGACTTGAATTTCTCTAACAGCTAGTGAGGTTGTGTATCTTTTCATATATCTGTTGGCCAACTGTATGTCTTCTTGGGAAAAGTGTTCAGGTCCTCTGTCCATTTTTAAATTGTTTTTTGTTGTTGTTGTTAAGTTGTATCAGTTCTTTATCTATTTTGGATATTAGCCCCTATTGGAGGTTTCATTTACAAATATTTCCTCCCATTCCATCGATTGCCTTTTGTTGTTGTTGTTGATGGTTTATTTTGTTGTGCAGAAGCTTTTTAGTTTGATGTAGTCTTATTCATTTATTTTTACTTTTACTTCCCTTGCCTTTGAGGTCAAGTTATCAAAACACTGGACAAGAGTCCCTTCTTGCATCTCTGAAATCTCCCTGTAAAGATGGGAACCTACTTTGCTTACTTATAAAGCTTAGCCCTTCTCATATCTTTTCCTGATGTCAGTCTTCACAAGAAAATTATAAAAATAGAGAACCTCCTAAAGGTTTTTAGATATGAATTGGGAAGCCCTTAAACACTGGTCTTTCAAGATACAGGGATTCACCTCTCTGTTTTAAGGGGATACTCTGTATTTGGAAGTCTGATCAGGTTGCAATCTGCAAAATCACAGCTCTCAAGAGGGCTCCCTATCCGGTATGCATCCAAAGAGGCATGAGTATATTATTCCTTCCAAAGTCAGCTGCAATTGAAGCTCACTAAATTGACTCCACATCTTCCTATCTCAGATAGTGACAGAGGAATCAAAAGCATTTTTTACTAAAATACTCATTTTTATCTAACCCCTTCTTTGAAGATTTCTCTATCACTGATACAGAGGACATGATCTCTACTTTATAGAGGATGGCAGAACACCAGCAAATCAGCGTTTGAGTCCAGGGGCTGCTGTCAGTGCCTCAAACACTCATCTAGTAACTGTGTTCTTTTGCCAGCAATGTTGTTTAGAATTGAAGGCAGAACTTAATGTAAATGTAAGGGGACTGATGCCAGAAGGAAATTTTGTATGTGTGTACAAATACATGTGTGTGCATGTGTGGAGGGTTAGGCATATGCACACACATGCCTGTCTTTACCTCTTGATGCTCCATACCAATTATGGCGAAGAAAATCATGATAATTGATATCCCACATAATATAAACATGTACTTCAACCAACGCATTCCAATTCTCCTACAAAGCATTGTACATTGAGTCAGATGACAAATTCTTTTATTTTTTTACTAATCTTCATGGGGAGCCCAATCTTCTCTGCCTGTCCTCTAGCAGAATTGTCCTGCACTGGGTTGTGTTGAGAATTATGCAATGATAATTTGATAAAATATTAATGGAAAGGCAAGTAAGAGAAAATGTGGAAATTAGATAATCGGATCCTTAATCAAGTTATTTTACTAATTTACATGGATGAAGCACCTCTTCAGCAAGCGCTACATTCCCAAAGATTACTTTTGTCACATCTCAAAGTGGTGGCTATTGTTTATTGGGAGATCACAGTATGAGAGGCACTGTGCATGCATTAGCTTAGTGAAACCTCACACCAGTCCTCTCAGGGTGTGGCTGTTATCCCCATTTTCACAGCTGTAAACACTGAGGTCCAGGGGGGTTAAGTAGCTCATCTAAGGTCAAATGGCTAAGAGATGATAGGCAGATACAAGATATGAATTTGGCTGTGGTCCAGGGCCTGTGCATTTAGTTAGTACTTCTCTGTGCCTTTTATTTCTAGCGTTGGAATTCCAAACTATTTTATAGGTTTTAATCATCTATCACTAAGAAGTAATATACAGCCAACCATGTAAGACATATATATAGGAAGCTCTGAAGACAAATGAATTTTCTGCGAGTATATAGGCAAAATCTGATGCTCTGAAATGTGAACCTTTGTTCTGACCTCTTCTATGAACTTCCTTTTATCCATGGGATCACAATATGGGGCCTCCAGAGCTCAGTGTCAATCCATGTCCCTCTAAGCAGCCAAGATCTAATTATCCCACAAATATGATTATTGTTCTGCTATAAAGTATTTTCAGAGGTGGAGGTTGCCTAGGAGCTGAAGTAGTTTATTTTAAAATCACAACTCCTAAATAATACCAAGTTTATACCAGAATACAATTTAACCAGCCCTCAATCAGTCTACAAATACTCACTACCATTCCCTTATAGGAGCAGGGACATCAAAGAAAGAATCACTCACTTAGCTGATTTTGCTACCACATGCTCCATTAAATTTCCCTGACACTTGTTGAACTTAAACAACCCAGAGTAGAAGAAAATAGCCATTCTGGATGATTTTTATTTGATCAGGGTGTGAAAAATGAAATCTCTCAGTCAAGCCTGCATGTTTAAGGGAACAGCTGCATGACAGTGGTTCTGCTGTGCGAGCCGAGCCTGCATCCATACGTGGAGCTGACTTACAAAATGACTATTGATCATAGATGATAAGTTTCCATCTAGTCACAGCCTGGAGAAACAATAAAAACAAAATTATCGTCTTGTAAGTGATACCAGGGTAGCTTAGGACTGAGAACCAGATGTTTGGAGGCCTGTGCTTATTAGAATGCTCCTTAACTTTCTCATATTTTAAGAGATTCTGCTTTGTGGAACTAATTTTCAGCTCTTCAAATACAGATATAAAAAAGAGAGACCAGAGCCCCTTTAGAAAGTTAGATTTAGAATATTTCATCAAAGTCCATCTTGTGTTGCCCAGGCTGGCTTCTTGCGAAACCTTTATTTCATCTTAACCTCCTTCTTAGTTAAGATTCTGCTCTTTGAACCCATCTCCAGGTTGAAACCTTCTTAGCAAATAATATAAGCTGGTGTCTGCAGCTAGATGGACCTTTCAAGCCCTCCCAAGGTGAGAAAATGTTATTTTTCCCTTTTATGTGTTGTGGTTCATTGGATAGTATTTGTCATCTTGTCATATAATAGGAATGGCGTCCACAATGTTGAAATACATCCTTAAGCAGCAGCATCTGTGGATATGGGAGCAAGTCTCCCAGCTGTAGCCTTCATCAGCCTCTCCAAGCACTGGCAGGTTTAAATGTTCCCAGCCAAGGAGAGTCTCCTTAAAGTGCACCATTTCATTCTGATTTGTCATAGGGTCAGGTCCACACCAGAACAATCATCCTTTTGGAGAGGTAAAGGGATAATTGGATTGCACTCGGATGCCTTTTACCATATTTTGCACTGACACTTGAAAAGGCATAAAAATTTTTGCTGAGTATTATATTCTTTAAGACGCACACACACAGACACACACACCATTCTGGTGGAGGAAACGAATTTTTTTTTTATTATGAGGGCAGCTGTAGTGGAATCATTGTGGTAATATGTAGTCAAGGATTTCCTGAAGGTGCAAATTGAAAGCCCTGTTAAAGGAAATAGCTCAGGCTCCCTCTTGGGGAAAAAACCCGCTCTTCTGTTAGCTCTACAGACTCAGGGAAGCCGCCAGTGGGGTGGGGCGGGGGGCCTCACCCCACTGCCACTGCCCCCTTGGGCTGCACAGCATCCTTTAAGATTTTTTTTTTTACCTTCAAGCCACACAATGAAACTCACTTAATCCTTTATCTATCTACCTACCTACCTACCTACCTAGTGTATTTTTATTGGACATGGGAGAAAGTATGCAAGATGATTTCCTACTTACCTGCTCCAGGCAGGATTATCCTGGTCTCAAATGTCCAGGAGAGGAAGTTCTGCCTGTTGACAAATAGACATTTCTAGGCAGTTTGGGAAAAAAACTTTTTCACAAATGATCTTGCAATCTTTCTGTGGAAAAGGTACCCAAGAGCACAAAACCAGAAAGTATATAAATTCTTACAGGTTAATAAGCCAACCAGTGGATTTTTGTGATATTTCTGATTTTTTATTTACCGTCAGTTCCCTAGCTCTTTTCCATAGGAGAACCCTAATTTCAAAGGGGAAGAAAAAAAAAAAAACCTCAAAAATTTTTCAAAAATCTAGGAGAGGCCATTTCAGCTGTAGTCTAATATACTTTGGGGGGAAAAAAGTCTCCTTCAGATAAAAAATAAGAATTTTCAAATATGTAAATGTTGAGATCTCATTGCCACGATCAAAGTGTACCATAATGGACACCTGGTTCTCCTTTCTGATCATCTCTTCAAATGTCTCTCAATTAGTTTAAGAACCAAAATTTATTTTTATAATATTCCCCAAGTTTTAATTTATATTTAACAATCAACTTATTAAGCAATGCATTCAGAGTACTTTATTGAGCTGGTAGTATGACTACAGTTGAGTATTTGAGTATACTTGCCTTAACTACTTCCATGCTAAAATTGTTACAGCTAAGGTCTAGAAGTAGACTTTTGGAGCTTCAATTCCCATCTGTGCATTAAAGTAGATGTGAACTGTTTTTAAGAAGAAACTTTATTCTGTTCATGAATAATACCTTGACTTTTAGGTAATCCTCTGAATGAAGACAGAATAGTTTTATATGATTTTTTGTTTTAGGTCATATGGGCTTTTATTGTTTTGTTTGGTTTGCTAGTAATTTCACAAGGGAGTATTGACCTTACTATTGACATTCTATTAAGGTGTGGTTCTAAATTTAATTGAGAATGGGGGTAAAGGAAGGTGAAAAGGGAAAGGAGAATAAGAAGTAAAAATTCTCAGTTATAAAATCAGTAAATCATAGGGATGTAATGTATAGCATAGGGAATAGAGTCAATAATATTATAACCTTGTACAGGTGGTTACTAGACTTATCATGGTGATCATTATATATATGTTGAATAACTATATTGTACACCTGAAACTAATATTATCTGTTAACTATATTTTAATCAAAAATTTCCTGTAAAAATAAATTTAATTGGAAACATGATCATCATAAACCACAAATTGCCAAAGAGAACAATCTCAAACTCACAGCTGCCCAACATTCAGCAAAAGCTTAGTTGACAAAAGCAAAGTTTATGAAGATCGAAGAATGTGAATGTAACCCACGTATCCCTCCACATGCTCTGAATATCTCCATATATGCATGGCCTTCGGAGTCAAGTCATTAGCCCATGTCATTAGCCATATGACCCTGGTCATGTACCTCTCTTCCATGTATTGGAGGGGACATTGATCACTGCGGTGTAGAGAATCCCACGTACGCTGGACCTTAAGGACAATATCTTCCTCACTTTAGAGTCTGGAAGAACTGAGCTTCTCCTAACAATTTCATTTTTGTCTTATGAATACTGTGGCTAATGTATTGCCATTTATTGCTTACAAGCATGGTCCAAATAGTTGCCCACTAATACCAGAGTGTAGGCCTTCAGGGTAGGCATTTTATATTGCTTTATCCTTAGATCTGTTTAAGGTCTTTCTCTTGTTTTTCCTTTTTCCTGTTTCTAGTTGATTTTCTTTTGTTGCATTTCAGTAACCTGGTGGACCATTGTGGAAAAGATTAGTAAATAAATATTGCCACTTTAAGGAAAGAGAATATTGCCCCCCAACCCCCACCTCAAAGCCTCAGAAAGAGTCCAATTTATCCTAAAATAAGCTGGTGAAAATGAAAATTTTCTGCTTGGCTCCTCAAAAGGATTAAAAAAGAAAAAATCTTTTTAAAAGAAGATCAGGCTACGATAGGAAAAATCAAGATGACATAAAGGCAGAGATACAAATATAGGTAAAATAAGAAAGTAGTACAAAAAATATTTAATGAAAAAATGTAAATTTGCTTTGCTGTTGATTTTTAACAGCATAAATAATTTACAAATTCATATCTGCACTGTGAAGGACACACTTGAAGCAAAACAATACAAAGAAGTAAAAGAGATGAGAAAAATATGAAGGACAGAGAATTGAAGTCAGACTTAAATAATAATTTTCTGAGTGTAGAAACCAGAGCAACATAAGTAAAGCAACAGTCAAAGATATAATAGAAGAAAACTCTTCTGAGCTGAAGAAAAATCACAATTCAAAGTGACTTACCAGGATTCAGACAAAATTAATAAAAAGGATCTATATCTAAATAAACACTAATTTTTAAAACTTAAATTCAAGAAAAATGTATAATTAACTTTTCAGAAAGAAAACAATAAGAATGCTCCAATGTCTCTTTTCAAAGCTATTGAAAGAAAAACAAGAGTGACATATCTATAGAATTTTAAGGTAATAAAAGATTGAGAGGCAAAATAAGATCTGGCAGGTACGCCTGTGCCAAGACTCTCAGTCGAGCAAGGATTACAGGATATCCCTGTGTGTCCTCCCTGAGAAGAGTACTTGAAGGTGGATCCAGCTGAGCAAAAGAAAAATGAAAAACACCAGGTGTAAAAAGATTGGCAGGTTTCATTGAAACCAATATAAAATTTAGAGAATTAAACTATTGTAAACATAATCACAGACTTCAATGAGAAATCCTAGAACTGTTGTTGAAAAGTAGATTCAAATGATAAAAAATTAAATAAGCTGGATCTATAACCCTAAGTGGAATAAAAACTCAGAATTAGAGTTCACACAGGCCATGGAAAATTAGATTCTTGGCTGTGTGTTATGTGAAGGAGTAGAATCAGAATTTATTGTTTATGACTTCAGAAAAAAATATATAAGTTTCAGAATAAATTAATATACCTAGATCCCTAGAGAGTTAATTCAAAATTTCTCTACTTCCAAAAACTACAAAAGACACCAATAGAGGAATACTCGCATACACAGCAGAAGACAGAAATCAAAGATAACACTATTACCTGGAAGCTTAAAATAAGACTATAGAAGTAAAGATAAACATGCCAGTTACAATACATGTCAGTAACATATTATCTCTCCACGTCTTTCTACCCTCTACCCCATGGAAAGACCTGTATGGAAAGACATTTAGTTAAAGAAATCAAGAATAGCATATGTTCCTTATAGACCTAATATAAAAAGGTTTTTTTGTTTGTCTTTTTTTTTTTCTTTTAGGAACATAAATGCACACTTTTAAATATAAATACTAAGGTAGATTGAAGATGGCTACAAATTCTTTGTCACTCTCCCCACCCGCTACAACCACCGAGAAGTCTTGTCTTAGGCTCCCCTTGTGACTTGCTTTGATCAATGAAAAGCAGCAGAAGGTCTGTTCTGGACCTTGAACTGAAAAACTGGCAGCTTGAGTTTTTGCTCTCTCGGAACCCGGCTGCCATGCTGTAAGGAAGCCCAAGTTACCTTGCTTGAGACAGAAGCTGCAGTAAATTTGACCACAATATATTTTGCCATAATATATTTTTCTATAATAAAAAGGTGACTTTGTGTCACTTTATCCTACCTGATTACAGTTACTTTTAATATTAGTAATAAACTTTTCTTCTTAGAGTTTACTCACAGTTTTTTATTTTTAAAAATTCAAAATTTTTTGAAGTGTGTCCAACTGAAAAGGATTATTTGGTGGTAACACCTGCAGACTTCAGACACCAGCTTCCTGAGAATCAAAAAAGTTTCTGTGAATTATGCTTGTCAGATGCAAACTGTGGAGTGGTAGCCAATTCCACTTGAGCAGTATTTTCTACAGAGGAAATATTCTTCTTTTTAAAAGTTCCAGTTCATCAACAGAACAATCTAATTATTACCATAGTTTCAACTTACTATGCTGGCTGTTCTCTCCCAACCCAAATGATATAGTTAGCACCTAAAGTTGTAATTTCCATTTCTGTAGGAAATAGATTGTAAGGGGAACTGAGTGTATGATTCTTGCTGCATTTTTCACATAATCCATCCCTATTCAAACATTTTGTTTGTGAAGAATCTCCTACGTGGACCCTGTTCCTCTCTCATACTCATCCTTTCTCCCTCTGCCTTTTGCTGTATGTTCTAGCAACACAGCTGCTTGGTGCTGTCCTCTACCCTGACCACTCACTTTGATATTTCTCACCTCCATATCTTTTTAGTGTTGCATTCTCCCCTGTGAGTTTGCTTACACACACACAAAAACACACACACACCAAAAAAAAAAAAAGGAGGGGGGGTTAAATTCCACATATTGTTGAAACCTTTCTTGATCCTCCCATTCCACCTCCCCTAGACACACAAACCCATGTACAGTTCAAGCTGAATTAGATCACTTTCCTCTAGGATCTCAGGGTTTTTCTCTCTTATTACACTTATTACCTGGCATTACTTTTATCTCTTTCTGTGTTCATTTCCCTCAACTCCCCTTTCACTTTTAAAGAAGAGAAACTATCTCTTTTGCTTTGGGGTCTCCCAGCATCTAGCAATGAGACCAGTGGTTGGTGACTGACTGACCAAATAAGAAAAATGAGTGAGCGAGTGAGTGAGTGTGTGAGTAGCACAAACCCTATGATATTAGTTTGCACAGATAGTAGTACAGAAAATGACATGGTCTCTTTCTCTAGTATATTAATAAGCCACTTGTCAATCATTTGGTAGAGGGTAGAGCCTATACATTTCTTATTATTCCTTCTACCAACAGCTACATAAAAACCTCGCAATGTTCATCCACAGTTGTAGAATTTGCATCTATTGTTATGACATTCTGTTTTACTTTAGAATCTACTTTAACTCTAAAATAAGTTAGTTTTGATACACAATTTCCAGCTGAATGTTGTTCTAATAACAAAGTTCGTCAGACAGAGACATTCTTCAAAGGTACAAAGAGTTAACTGTGTAATTTTCTTAATAAGACTGAAAAGGCAGTGCATCATTTTTTTTTAACTATGGCATGCTCTGTGACACCATGTAATTTTGGGGGTATCTATACTTTGCTTGGAAAAGAAAAAACAATACCTAGTTTCTTTTTAAGACTATTTTTGCTGCCAGGAAAAAAAAAATCATTTGCTCTGTCACAATTATGGCAATAAATCTTACAGTGAAGACATTTAATGATGGCTACAAAGCTTCCTTTATTTTACCTCATAGAGACAGGCTTTAAACTTACTAAGCATGTCAGGAAAAGCAAAGAGTGGGTGCGTTTTAGTCTTACAAATACACGTTCGAGAAATATGTTGTTAAAAAGAAATCCTTTTCTGGCCCTGAGTTTGCATGCCCTAGGACTTCTGCCTTCTGTATATAATAAGTTTAATGACATCTAAAACTAAATGATTTAGACTTAGTTCTGGGTTACTGACGTCATTGAAATAAGTTGGATTAAACCATTTTCAGGTTTATTTGTTACTTGAGATTCCGTGGGCTTTTAAATTTTTAATTAATTTCGAATAGGAAATAGATGCTCAGAGTATAAAATTCAAAAGGTCTCAAAGAGAATGTGGTGAAATTCTCCTCCCATGATGGACACCCTGCTTTACATAACACCTTCCCTGATACAACCACTATAAGCAACTTCTTCTATATCATTTCAGAGGTATTGCAAGTAAAGCAAATATAAACATGCAGTTTTCTTAATATCTCCTCGAGATCATTCCACATAGATACATATTAAGTTTGTTTTAATAGCTGCATGGTTTTCATTAGATGGATAAAACATAATTTATAATTAGTCATGTATTGATAAACAAATGTTATTTCAAATGACATTTCAATGAAAGTCACTGGAACATTTGTCTTTCCACATATGTGAAATTATATATGTAGCTTAAATTTATATAAGAGGAATTGCTAGGTCAAAAGTTATGTACACTTTTATCTTAAGATATTGCAGACCACTTTTTGTAGACATTGTGCCAATGTATACTACCAACAACTTAAGCGTGCCTGAACCTTCCTGTTCTCACCACAGAGTATATTACCAAAATTGAATATATTTATAAACGATACCTCTGACATGGGCCTAATATCCAAAATATACAAAGAACTCACACACCTCAATAACAACAAATTAAAAAATTAAAAAATGGGTAGAGGACCTGAACAGACACTTCTCCCAAGAAGACGTACAAATGGCCAACAGATATGAAAAGCAGTTCAACTTCACTAGCTGTTAGGGAAATGCAAATCAAAATCAAAATGAGATATCATCTCAGACCTGTTAAAATGGCTATTATCAGTTTGTGGCCTGTTAGGAACCTAGCCTCACAGCAGGAGGTGAGCAGCAGGAGGTGAGCAAAGCTGTATTTGCAGCCGCTTCTCAGCGCTAGCATCACAGCCTCAGGTCTACCTCGGATTATCAGGCATTAGGTTCTCATAGGAGCACTGGTTCCTGGCTCCAAAAAGGCTGGGGACTGCTGATCAACGGGACAAATAATAATGAGGGTTGGAGAGTTTGTGGGGAAAAAGGACCCCTCATACACTGCTGGTGGGACTGCAGAATGGTACAATCACTATGGAAAACAGTATGAAAGTTCCTCAGAAAACAAAGAATTGAATTACCATAGAATCCAGCCATCCCTCTTCTGGATATTTACCCAAAAAACCTGAAAACATTTATCCACAGATAGATATGCACCCCAATGCTCATAGCAGCATTATTCACGGTGGCCAGGACATGGAAGCACCTGCAGTGAACTATGATAGATGATTGTATAAAGAAGATATAATACATATATACAATGGAATATTATACAACATGGATGGATCTTGAGATAATCATGTTAAGTGAAACAAGTCAGACAGAAAAAGCTGAAAATCACATGATATCCCTCATATGTGGCATATAAATCTAAAAGCAACAAACATGACTAATAGAGATTCATGGACATAGACAGAGGATTAGTGGTTGCCAGAGGGAAAGGGAGACAGGGAGATAGAGGTAAAAGGGATTAAAAATTCAGTGACAGAAGGAAATCTAACTATGGATGGTTAACACACAACGCGACATATATACGACATACTGTTGTACACGCGAAACTCATTGGATTTTGTTGATCAATGTCACCGCAATAATTTTTCATTAAAAAATATATAAAAACTGTGAAAAATATTCCCAGATATAACGTATGGGAGAACTCATGTTTTAAGAGTCATCTGAAAAATTGTTTTAAATGTGAACTTTTTCCTTAGAACATTTGAGCTAAATTCGATGACAGATCATCTAAAATGGTTTAATACTCATCAAAAAAAGGTATTTTCACATTTTATATGTAGAAAATTCATTCATGAGGAATCTGAAGTATAAGCCGAAAGAGAGGTGAGGGAAATTTGAGGTCTTTCTTCCGTTCCTTTTTTTCCTAGCCAAATCCTCTCTACCCTGACTTGAAATTATTCATTGCTCTCCTACCTTTTCCACATTTAATAAAGAGACAGTGTAGCTTAAGTTCTCTTTATTTCCTAAGTGCAGTTATTCAAAGTGTGGTGACTGGATAAAGCTGAATGCCTTTGGAATTTAAGGGCATATTCAACCAATAAGAGATGAGACATTTATGTTTTTCTTTGCCAGATCGTCTGCTGTGTTCATTCTCCTTGGAGCCGATTTTTTATTTATTCTCTTCTTTGCTTTCTTAAGAAAGAAACCTATTCCCTGAATCTGCAGAGCTGACTTAAATGCTCACTTTTCTGAAGCAGAGTACAAAGTAGTTTAATCTTGTATGATATGCCAGTTACTGCCTTTGTGGTTCAGTACAACGTGGTGCAGATGCAGCATTTTTTTAAAGACACACAAGTACACATGCACCATGGTTTCTCTTTGATGAACATGGCAAGCTGTTATTTTTTTCACAGCTGTAAAGAAGACAGTCAATTGTAATAAGCAAAATGCAAATATCCATTTCATCTTCTCAATGGAAACAAGAGAGCTCAATTAAGGTAAAGCTAAAACTTCACTAGGATTCTAATTCTTAGTCATATATTTATATTTGACTAACCTTTTAAAAACTATATTTGAACATTTTAAAAATTAAAATACAAAACCGGGCACAATGGGGGATCCAATTGAGATAGTATTGCAAATTGATATTTAAATATTATATTTGGCCATAACAGTTTAAATTAAGGTTTATATTCAAACCAGAAGAAAAAATTAATTTAAACATTTTAAAAGCCAACAAAAAGTTCAGTAGGTTTTCAGCACAAGTACCCTATGATTTAAGCAAACTCAGTAGCAAAATCTTTAACTCAATTGATAACGAAGTCACTTCATTACACGTAACCTAGAGCATCAATTGCAAGTACTAGTATTTTAGTTTTAGTTTTGCTTTTGGTGAAAAATAATGCATGCTGGGTGGTAAGCATATTCTTATGCAGCATACTATTGCAGTTAGCCCTATTAGATATATTTATGTTCTGTATACATAACATTTAAAAAAAGGCAAAGACTTTTGGGGGATTCTGAGGCCAAAGGTGAGAGCAAAAGGAAAATTCCTGTTATAAAATAAGCAAAACTTACAATACATATATAGCAGGGAAAATGCAATACAAAGCATCCAAAACAGTAACCAAAAATGTGGTCACAAGATTTCTGGAAGGAAAGTGGTGATGCAGGAGAAGTCAAAGCAACTAAATTGCCAAAAAGGAAACAGGGCAAAGGGATGTGTTGATAATTTCGGTTGAAATGTCATGGCCCATATACAGAGGGTGTTCCAAGAAGAAAAGAACATTTTTCAAATAGTACTAACAGCCTATTCATCAAGAAGAGCCTATACTTTGAAACTCTTTTTAGCTGGGGAATGGCCTCTCAGTTCTAAAGCAGTGGTTCTCACGTGTGGTCCCAGACCAGCATCATCAGCATCAATTTAGAAACTTGTTAAAAATGCAAAATATTGGTCTCACCCAGACCTATGAATCAGATGCTGTGGGTTGAGGCCCAGAAATCTACATTTTACAAGCTCTTCCAGGATACTGTGCAGACTAAAGTCTGGATCTCACTGTTGTACAGAGTAAAGCTGGTGTCTCAGAGCTTTGGAAAATGCTTACCAGAATCAGAATGCCTCAGATAAGCCTCCTTCACTTCCCATAGACTCTACCTGCATGACCTAGAGGCATAAGATTAGCTTTCCATCTGGAGGAGAAAAGCAGCAAAATACAGTTCATAAATTAATCTTCATTTCTCACTGTCTCAGAAATCTGTCCTCCTTTTAACTGATTTTTCTACAAGGGGTGAAAATGCTTTTTCTACTAATTGAAAAGGATATTAATTATTTGTATTTTTTCTTAATTATATCGATTTGAGGCAAAGACATAATGAACACACATTCCACCTGAAAATCTTGGAAGATAGGTGTTTCCAGATAGCAAAGCATTTTGGAAGTTTGCCCTGCTCATATAGAGACCACTGTGATTTTTCTATTAAGCCACATAATTATTACAATAATTATTAGTATTTATTAAGCATTTATGGAGGCTAATGTTGAGAAAAATCTCATTTAACCCATAGGTCTATGTAGCAGGTGCTATTTTAATTCTCATTTTATAAATGATGAAGCTAACTTAAAGAGGTTGAATAACTTGTTCAAGATCATAGTTAATAAATATGTGGTAGAGAAGACCTAGCTAGTTCTGATGCCAAACCTCGTGCCATTAATCTCCACAGTCTCTGCGTTCTTATGCCTTTTGCTTGGCCATGAGGAGTCACCCAGAGCTTTTCTTCTCTTCTTCACAGCTGCCACCACCCACTCTATTCTGGGGTTTGTTCACAACCAGCATCCACAAAAAAGTGAGACACCATCTAAATGACCTTTTCTCCCCATCCATTCCTCTTCTTACACAGAAAATAAGTATGTAGAGTGTATCATTTTAAAGATTGTATTACCCTCACAAAAGGAAAACCAGATATCTAAAACTAACAAACATGAGAAAGGTAGCATCCTTAAAAATATATATATGTATGTGTGTGTGTGTGTATGTATGTATATATGTATGTATGTATATTCCTCAGGTCTTATAAATTAGAAGAGAGACCAGAGGGATGGAGATGAATGAAGTAGGCATGAATTAAATGAAAAGCATGAGATCATTGCAGATGATGCCAGCCACATGAAAGCTCATGTATTGGTTTCTGTTCCTGGCAGCTCCTTAGGAAAAAAGGTTTCTTTCTACCAAATTACAAATCCATTTAACATTCACTCAATAAATACTTACTGAGCACTTACCATATGAGAGACATGATTCTGGGCTCTGGCAGTACAACCAACAGTGAAGAAACAAATGCAAAAATACCTCTAGGTAGTCAATGCTTTGTGTTGCTAGCCTCCATTATACCTTGACATGCATAAATGCTCTGAGAGAGTATTTTACTAAAGGAAAGAGGAAAAAAGAGTATTCATGTGTAGGTTGCTGATTTGGCCGTGAGGATAGCACCAAGAGAGAAGAAGTAATGAAGACAAACTTCCTTTATCTCATAGTCTTAACTAGGCTTTCCTTCAGATAGAAAGGAAATAATTGGCTATTGGATATCGTTCAATAGAGACATATATTCAGAATTTTTAGGTATGCTGTCACCCAGCATAGAATAAGCTCAAGAGTGAATAGGATATAGGTTAGTTAAATCTGAATTTGAAAAAGTGAAGAGTAAAAGACTCTTAGCTCTAAAGAAATGTGGGTAGAAGCCCAAGTGAGGGCCATATCACCTCCAAGAGGGTCATGAGGTCATGATGCGTAGGAGTGGACAGATATCCAGAGGGAAGGTGAGGATTACAGTGGGTGAAGAACTGTGAAAGAAAAACAACCATGGCTAGCGTGCTGTGAACAGAGCCCTGGGCCTGAAGGCAACGAACTTAAATTGGATTTCCTGCTTTGCCCTGCATAATTTTGAGCACACGAGGCAATCCCTCTGAACCCGTTTTCCCATCTTTAAAATGGACACAGTAACACCTATCTTAATTACACCACAGGATAGTGTGGAAGTCAATATTAGAATGAGATGCTAATAAAATGCTACACAATATAAAACTTTTCATGGTTTTATCCTTATTACACTGTAAAGTAAGGCACTTCAAAAAAAATTTTAGGAAGAAGGATATAGATGAATGGATAGAGACATACACAATATGCAGAAAGAAAATTATTCTTATTATCCACTACCATGTGAGCACTCAAAAACACAGGCCAACTCTTAATCAGATTTGTGTCCCAAGATCTAGCACGTAATAAATTATCATTAATCATTGGTTGGATAAATGAATAAATGCACCAAAAAAGGAAGTGTTACTAATCTTCCTAGGGCTGACTCTGGAGAAAATATGAAAGGCCATTTATACCTTTCTTGGGATGGAAATATGAAGTCATAAAATTTACTTGACCTATTTTATAGTAGTTCTAGGTCTGGACTATACCTCATTTAACTTGTAGATTTCCTAGTTTCTTGCTACTCCAAGTGTACTTCCAGAACAATACCAGTCTGCAAACTATTTGTCTGTGATAATATAAGTACGGAAATTGAAAGTATTTAAAAATTTTTGTAGCAAAATTACAAAATTACAGTGTAATTTTACACCTATTGAATCTTTTTAAAAGTTGGCTTGTATTTTTGGTGTCTTGTAAGTTCATTTTTCTATTTAATTTATTGTATGTCATTCACTAGGTAGTTTGAGAAGCAAACTACTTGGTTTATTGCCCTAGTGCTGTCATTAATCTCTCCTTTCAAAAATTATCCATGGTGATACGATACTCAAGATATCATATTCATGGACATCCTTGGACTTTTTATGATTTCTCTAAATTAAATAAAATTGAGTTAAGAGCAGATAATCAGATCCTGGTTTAGATAATTTCCACTGTATTAAGTCTAGGAGGGATAGGGAACTGGTGTCTCGTGGTATCATGGAGAAGATCCAGAAAGCCAAGATTTTACCCCAACTTCTCCATGAGTGCAGATTGCTGGACCCTATCCCCAGAGTTTCTGATTTAATAGATATTAGGTGTGACCTGAAAATCTGTATCTCTATCAAGTTCCATCAGCATTAGGTGATGCTGCAGCTACTTGGTTGGGAACCTCACTTCGAGAAGCATCACCCTGGACTATGAGGCAGAAATTTTTGGCTTTTTCATTGACCTCATCTAAATACCTTTAAATACCAATAAACACCAATAAAAAGGTATTTATTCTCTTTATTCAAAAAAGAAAAAAAAAAGGCTAAGAACCACTATGCTATACACCTGAAACGAATATAATATTGAATGTCAACTGTAATTAAATTTTTTTTTAATTTTTAAAAAATGACTAATAATTACTCAGGTGTACCTAGGGAAGAACACATATCAGCAACCTTTTTTCTCCCACTGGGGTGTGGTAAAGCTGGATTAGGGCTGATATTTTAAAAGAAGAACCATTGTTTTCAGAGACTAGAAGTATTGGTCCTTCTGCCCGCTGTCCTCATGAGCAGCCCAACAAAGAGCTCATCTTTTCAAATTTAGAATATTCCAGGCTAATCTTAATATCATTTAGGGGCCAGAAACTATACCCAGTACTTGATGTGGATTATTTCATTTAGCTCTCACAACTTCCACATGAGGTAGTTACTAATCTCATTTTTCTAATTAGAAAACTAAGGCTTAGAGATTTTCAGGAAGTTACCCATGTTTATACAAGTGGTAGTGATGGAGCTAAAATTAATTTCCAGTCTGCAATATGGCAGAGCCCACACCCTTAACCAGCGAGCTATAATGATGTAGAACAGAGCCAAATAAAAAAAAAGAAGGGGAAAGGAGAGGAGGCTTTTTGATGCTTTTAGGGTTACTTATCCTGTTTTCCCCAACTCTCTCAATCCCCAATAATGAAGGATGGTGACAGAGTCAAAAATTATATTGAATTTGAAAGATCACAAACACAAAAGAGTACCTCTATGATTCCATATATATATAAAGTCCAAGAATATTCTAAAGTAATATTGATGACAGAAATTAGAAGAGTGGTTAGCTCTGGGGAGTTGTGGACAGTACAGGACGAAAAGAACTTTCTAGTGTAATAAAAATACTGATCTGGATAGTGGTCACAAGGGGAGATATATATATGTGTGTGTATATATATATATGTGTGTGTGTGTGTGTGTGTGTGTATACATATATATATGTACACATACACACACACGCATATATCATTTCATATAAGATTTGTGTATTTTACTGAATGTCGATTCTACCTCAATAAAAAAGGTACCTGTGAGCAAAATATACACACATGCACAAATATACATATGTCTATATTTTCTAATTCATATTCAACCATATATAAGTAATTCCTCACTTAGTTTCTATAGGTCATTCAGAATTACCATCCCATTTCACAGACAGATTAAATAAGGTAGAGAGAGAAATCTATAGCACATGACTGATTTTCTAGTTCCCCATACTCTTTATAACTTTAATTACAGAGACAATGAAAGCTTTTATGCGTTTGGCCAGACACATTTGTAAAAAGGCAAAATTAGGTATGTAATGTATGGCCCCAAACCATAAATTACATTATTTTCACCAGCATGTGGTTTTATTTAGGACATTCAAGGTGATTCTGAAAAGCTAGTTGTTTTTAGTGAATTGCTTTATTTACTAAATACATCAGTTCACCTGTACTTTTCTCAGCTTGGCCTATGGTACTGTGTCCCCCTATTTCTTTGTCAGATAATGGAAGATAATTCCCTGAGAATCCCATTTGCTATGTCCATCCATTTATATAAGGTCACTTAACTAGGTGTCCTCATTAAGTACCACTCAAAAGTTTCATAATTTTTCTGGCACCAGTGCTCTCCCATTTCTCCCCCAATGTATTTTGTGTAATTTATTCTTGTTACAACTCATCCCCCTTCATCTGCCCATAAACCGCAGTCATGATATTTCATGATATGGCCAGCACCATATAATTTACGAAAACAGCCTCGCATACCTAAAGGTCTGTTTAGAAAGAAAGAAGAAATTGTTGCAGAGAAAGCTCAGTAAAACAAGTGGAATCGGGACGTTTCAGCAGCGACAGCGCAAAGAGATTTTTATAGCGGTAGTTTCTTATTCTTACACATGGAGCAGACGCTTGCAGGGGGGAAATAAAGCAGGCAGCAATTTTGTGTTCCTAATTAAATTGTTTGCCACCAGTGGCAAAACAGAATCTGCCACGGTTAAACAGGCAACGTGGAGGTAACTGGCATTGGCATACTAAAAATATTTCGGTACAAAGAGTAATAAGAACTATTCTCAGAGAAAGAACGACAAACCTAAACAAATAAACAAAAAATAAATGCATACCTTTGAAGTAGTTTTTGTGTATGAGAGATCTGCCTTGAATGTTGAGATGAACAAAAGCCCAGAATTCGTAGGAAGCAACATTTTTAACCTATCCCATTGTATCCAGGTCAGCGAGATCCTGAAGAGTTGGTAATTCTCCAAGCCACAGAACAGCAATCCACTTTCTCTCCCCATGCCTTCAGGTACGGTTGCTATTAAATGTAACAGGAGTTACAAACCATAAGAGAAAAAACAGATCTGTGTCCCGTATTCCACTAGAATTGTGAATTTAATTTTCTATTCTCACTGCGTGGGGTTCCATTGAAAATAACTGCATTATCTGTAAATGTACTGGAAAAATAGTTATCTTCATTAACTGCATGCTCTTTTCATTTTCTGTCTTGGACGATTGCAATACTGGTGTTATTTTTTTTTTTTAAATACTGGTGTTATTTAAAAATATTCTTAAATTATAATTCTTATAGAAAGTGTTAGAACTATTGCAAATCTATCACAGCATTGAGAGAAAGTGCTCCTATTCATATCATAACTGAGAAATAATGAATAATGCTGCGGTTTAAATGGTATTCTGAGATTCCCATTTCAAGACACATTCAGATGCTTTTAGAGTTAAATAATACCCCCTACTACCTTGAAATTACAGAATCAGCGAGGGAAAATTAGATTTGCCTTCCATAAGTTTAATTAAGATTTAAATCCTATAAGATTTACTTCCTAACGGTGCTACCTGATTTCCGTCTCCAGATAAATGGTAAGCTGCCCCCTGCTCCAGAAAAACTACTAAACAAAAACCTCCCTCATATTAACATAGGAACCCCCTGATGCTTGAAGCTGAAACTCATGACAGCATCTCACATACTTCATATCTAGTATCCTTATTTTTCTTTAATATAAAGTGTAAGATAGGGCTGAGAAATGTGATCTCTGCTGGCAGAAAAGAGAGTGGAATCAGCTCTCTTTTATGAACAC
Organism: Pteropus alecto; assembly: GCF_000325575.1. Classification (NCBI taxonomy): domain Eukaryota; kingdom Metazoa; phylum Chordata; class Mammalia; order Chiroptera; family Pteropodidae; genus Pteropus; species Pteropus alecto. The sequence continues at coordinate 15,191,728 of NW_006436282.1, forward strand.
ATGAAAACCTGTGTAACTTTAGAAACCTTGATGTGATTGAAGGTTAGTAAATTTTAAGAGATCTCTCTTTAAAAGGGTTTTATGTTATTCTTTGATAAGCTAGTTCATTTTGCCATCTCAGGATGCTAAGGAGGCTGGTATTTTTTCCTGGCTGAGTAAATGACATCACACAGGTGGCATATACCATAGTAGCAGATACAAGGAGCAAAGTGCACAGAGCCAGAGGTGCCTCAGGGATCCGAGAAAGCAGGGAGGAAGAACAGGAGTGTGCAAAAATCCCTCTGGTTAGACGTCCTTCACTCCCAGAGTGTTCGTTATTTGTTTGTGTATTTGTTTTTAAAGAACGACTATGTGTCTTCGAGATTCTGAGAATTAATATAGGGTTGTTTTCTTTGCGTGAGAAATGTGATTGTAAATATCATTTCTCTCTACATTCATGAAATGCTTATGTTAAGAAAATACAACAGGACCCACAAAAAATCTAAATGCCTACTTTGGTTTGTTAGTTGTTTCACACATAAAATGCTATGTTCATAAAGACATATAAAGATAATTCTATATATGACTTAATAATCATTCCAGTGTATGTGCTACCGAAAGATATAGTGCTTAAAAAATACAATATACTCCTGTTTTCCTAAGAAAATTAGGGAGTGTGTTTAATGTTGAAATGCAATAGAATTCCTATGGAAGCACTCATGACATCCACATGAATACCAAATGAGTTCATTATGATCTGTGTTATTACAATGAATACCAAATGAATTAATAATGCTGGAACACTCAAAATGAAGTGTTACCATGTGTTGTGGTATAACAAATATGGTTAAATATTATGTGATTAAAGTTATTATAAGCTGAGTCTCCATCAAAAGAAAGCAAAATTCCATCTCTGTGGCAGGGAGTTGAGAATGGAATCAAACTGTTGTTTCAGAGCGTTGTGATTCTTAACTTTGAACGGTCCCTTCAAGCCTTTCTCCAAATACTATAATCATTTAAATTACCTTGGTTCGAAGTGGCAGAGGAAGAGGGAGGGGAGGCGGAGGGTGAAGTGATGGAGTCGGGGTGGGAGGTAGGTTGGTGAGAGAAGCAACTAATATACTTCAAGAATTCAGCAAAGATGGAAATGTATATATGATTTTTCGTAGTTTACATATTAAGAAATGAAGTTTTTAGTTTAATTATTCTCCTCTAAGGACAAGCTTATTAAAATAATTATTTAACATATATTTCAAGAGAGCGAAGCAACGATAAACAAGGACAATTTCTCCGGTTTTCTAGCTGAAGTCCTACGTTTATGTGTCAGACATTCCACAGCAATTTCTAAAATACATTATTTTTAATAATGTAGCCCAACTGTATTTGTGTAAATTATCACCGCACATTCTGTTGTCAGAAAGCTGGACTCTACGTCTGCATTGTATTATTTATGCACTTAGATGGAATACATCGTAACAATTCATATCTATTATAGATTTAGTAAGACAAGAAGGCATAAGCGGATTTAATCAGACATGTAATTATTTTTATGCCTCCAAGTCAAAAATATGCGTAAATGAATTTATGGTTATTTGGCAATCAGGAGAAATGGTCTTTATAAACGTTGAAACAGCTGCTGGTAAATATATTTGCAAAAGGAAGAAAATGGCACTTATCTTCTTGTTGGATAAATGAAAAAGGAATTCTTAGCTGTGTGCAGTAACCTAGCTGTTAAATATTTGCTTCATCATCCTTACTATTACATAAAGATACATTTAACATAAGAAAACCTCTCTTTTCTTTCCTTCTGCAATAATGGAGCACATTTTCTCATAAGAGAATTTTTAGAACACATCTGTATCCTAAAAAGCTCTTTTTTTTCCTAAGTCTGAGCGGTTTCTGTCATGCTGTTTGACTTTTCATTCCCATTTATTCTATTATTTGTGGTATCATTCCAGTTCTGGAGATAGAATACTCTCATTTAAAATAACAAGCCATGATAATGCAGACACTTTTGTCAAATACGTTGATTGTGGTGTCTATTAGGATTCCTCGCTATTGCTTTTACAATGGCTTTAAGACATTTGTTAAACTTTCTGCCACACACAGGAGAATGCAATCCTTGTACTACCTGGCTGTGATTACTTCGTCGTGTCGAAGCCTCTAATAAATTACACAACAGTAAATGTAGATCTTGGACAAATACCTTGAGAAAATCTAATTTTCTTGAAGTGCATCTTTTTTCATTCTTTCAAGTTTTCAGTTTAAATTTAGTGCCTTTGGTGAAAAATTAATAACACCAGCACCTGAAAATTTCTCAATAAAATTTCTCTGCGGCAGAGCAAAAGGCTAAAACCTCTGTAATGTGTCAATTATGACCCAGATAGATTACCATATGAGAAATTATTTCATTTTTCTTGGATCAAATATAAAACAGCTATAATATATTTACGTCGTACTGAAGGAGGCACACTAAAGACATCCTCGCACACAGTGCGAGGGCAGGCGGCATAAATAAAGCTGTCACTCTCTCTACAAGGTGAGCTTGTATTTAAGCATGCATCTGGGTTTTATGCATATGATGATTTCCAATACTAACCGTTCGGGTGACGCTCAAATAATAACACACCACTGACTTAGAAGTCACTTGTATTCGACTTTTTTAAATCACGGGGTTCTCTTTCATTCAGGTGTGTTGTTTCAATGATCAGTAGCATTTCCAATAAATTATACACTGACCAGTTGGAAGAGCTTCTGCCTGTTATTGGAGCAAACTGTGCAACCCTCCTCTGTCAGATGCTGCCCTCCCAGCCCTCAGTCCCTCACAGAGCCGAGTTCTTTGGCAAACGACAGAGTGCCCTCTGTTGATGGAAAAAGGAACATGCGGTGCAGGATACAGAGAGAAACTCAGAAGTCGCAAAGCTGAAATTAACCCGTACACATTTTAAACTATAAAAATTTTGATTTAATGGACATCGATAGAGTGCAGACTGTTGCAAGTTCAGAAGCAATTGTAGGAGTACATATATTTACACACACACACACACAAACGCACACGCTAGTTATTCAGTTTCTATATACCTGGAAACGCTGAAGACTTTCTACTCTGTGTAGTTAGAGTCACCTACACACACATGTATTTCCATTCAAATATTTCTGGAACCCAATTGGAAGACTTGGCATGAATAATGATGCTAAATGCTCAGGATCTACAATTTAAATATTTTTAAATGAAAAACTATAATACCTGAACAGGGAGATTTCTAATTCCCTCGGGCTCAGGGAGGTGGAGGTGGGTGGACAGAAAGCAAAACCGCTGAGAGCAGCTTTGAGCTCGGGGATGAAAAATGGATAAACTGGTTTGCTGTCGTCGCTTCCAAACTGTTCTAGTGAGCATTTATAAAACAGTAAATTTTATTACAATTTTAAAACAGTAATTCACTGATGGTTGCTCACTTCTTTGCTTTTGTATTTTCATTTACTTTGTATTGGAGGGAGGGAATGACATCTCACAGAAGTGGCACCTTTACATTTTAAGGCCATTCCACATGTTAGTTTAAAGGCAAACACGAAAAATGTTAACTTGCACCAAAATACTTGCAAGTAACATTTTAAATTTTGTGGACTGTCTTGACGATTTTGGAGAAATACATTCTAGTTGCTATTGGCATGTTTTAAATGTCTTCTGTCTGAGAGACTGAATTTTGGTGAACTCCATGTATTTAGGTCCTTCTCAAGCTGCCCTTGTACTTAAACCTGAGTATTTGCAACCACAAAATTAACCCAATGTCGGAATTTGCTTGCAATCTTCAATTCCATTGTTACAAAGGGAGAGCTTTCTTTTTTAAGGTTCCATTTGTAAATGCTAAATGAAATTCAGCATTGATACATTAAGCTTCGTGCTGTTGCCGAGAAACACTGCTGGCAAGCTAAGGGTGCTGTTAAATTAAATTTTCCTGATATAGTATCGGTATTGATGAAATTGACCAGATAAATTTCTCACTACTCTTTTTTGTTTTCCTTACAGAGACACTAAATTTTTTTTT
>NW_006436282.1:15197758-15223137 GCF_000325575.1 Pteropus alecto
CCAATTTTTTTCTGATTATAAAAATCACATGTTTATAAGAAAATAACGATTGCACAATCACAGAGGTTAACGCTCTTAATGTTATAATATATATGCCTCTACATATTTCCTATATATATATATATACATACATATTTATAAAAATGAAATCACACTGTGTACCCTGTTTCACAGCATAGTCTATGTACATGTCAATATATCATGGACATATTTTCATGTCATAATGAAAGATAATAGGTAATAGCTAACATCTACTGAGTGTTTACCATGTGCTAGGCACCCTTCAGAGCATTTTACTTGATTTATTGCATTAATTCTCATAATATCCCTATGAAGTAGTATGATTTCCCCTATTTTGTAGGGGAGAAAAGAGACTACTGGGCAACACACAAACCCCATATCTTTACTCTTTTGCTTTTTAAGGGCTATATAGTATTCTGCTGTATGAATGTACCATCCTTCATTTAACCATTCCCCATTGGTGGGCAGTTCAATGTTTTTGGAAAGGAAAATTTCCTGAAAGGGGAATTCCAGTGTCCAAACTAGTATCTTCTGGTATGTACAGATATACCCCAAACCATTCTCAAGCTTTCTTACCCCACTATCTTCTTAAACTCCCCTTTTCTCTCCACTCATTCCTAAAAAATGACTCATCCATTTTTCAGGACTTCTAAACCTATTTCTTGTCACTGCCCCTGAGAGACAGTTGCTCCAACTCAGGAGTGAGATGGCCAGAGTCAAAACTAGACTCCGCTATTTACTGAGTGATCTTAGGCATCACAGTAGTACCCCCTGCTCTGCATGGATACATTCCAGTACCCCTATGAGATGAGTGAGATAGGACAGAACTGTCTATATACTATGTTTTCCCCTATGTATACATACCTATGATAAAGTTTAATTTATAAGTTAGGCACAATAAGATATTAATAACAATAATTATAAAATAGAACAATTTTAACAATACACTGTAATAGAAGTTAGATGACTGTAGCCCGCCTCTCCTCTTCCCTCCCTCCCTCCCTCTAGCTCTCTCTCTCTCTCTCTCTCTCTCTCTCTCTCTCTCTCTCTCGCTCTCTCAACTGATCTGATAACTGAAATGGCCAGTAAGTGACTAAGGAAGTGGGGCACAGCATAGATACACTAGATAAAGGGATGATTCACCCCTTAGATAAGACAGAGCAGGATAGCATGATATTTCATCACTACTCAAAATGAAGTGCAACTTAAAATGTATGAATTGTTTATTTCTCTAATGTTCCATTTAATATTATCCAACGGTGGTTGATCGTCATTAACAGAAACCATGGAAGGTGAAATCATAGAAAAGGGAGAACTGCTATACTTAATCTCCCGGGGTCCATTTTTCTTAGTAGCAAAATGAGGATAAAGTATCTACCTCACAGAAGTAGGGGGGCTTTTGGGATATGCAAAGTGCCTGGCAAATAGTCTGTTTTCAATAAACACAGAAAGGAATGCCCCCTTATTTGAGTGGGCATCTCAAGATCAAAAGGAGAGAAAATAGTGTAACCTACATTGTTATAAAAGGCGAACTCCCATTTAAATGCTAGACTGCTGTGTCTAAGGACTTCGAGAATTTTAAGTTACATTTTCCTTATCTTGATCCACATATATAAAGAAAACCTGAAATGAGTCCCCTTCTTAAATATATTTGAATAGGAATTTTTAGATGAAGGACATTTAGAAGACCAACAAAAATTTCTTGAAGAGATTTTTTTTTTTTTGCCACCCAAACAATAAAACCTTGGGAGAAGGAAGTTTGAAGGGGTCAAAGTAAACCATAAATCTCTTTCTCGTCATTCCTTTCTTCTTAGCTAGTCCCTCGAAGTATCTATAAATACTAAATTATGAAGATTTGTAACATGTACTCAAGACTGTTTTAATTGGAGCCAGTACCAAGGTGCTAAGTCCAAGTCTACTCCTTAAAATGGTTTCTGCTGCAAATGTAAGGCTCCGCCATTCGTTGGCCCAGCTGAGTGCCTGTCAGAACTTGAGATGATGAATTCCCAAGCACATTGCTGCGACGTAGACATCAGCATCATGCTTTTGAGTATTCACACTGTGGCAGTGCTGCTGTTGTGAGCAAGACTCTTCATTATCTGCAGCTGTCCAGCAGCAAGACCAGGAAAACTACAAGTTACTCTCTCTGAGACCAAGGGTGCTGATGAGAATTTGCCCAAAAAGCACAGAATGGCAGAAATCACCAAGAGCACATGGTCTGAGGCTTGGCCATCAATACCGATGGGTAAGCCGCTTATATGATAGACAGTTTTCGTTTCTTGGTAGCAAAGATCTGTGAGCTAACACCAAAAATGGTCTTTGTTTCATATGTACCCTTTGGAATTTAAAATAAATGAATTTATCAGTGAGATATCTCTGGACGCATCTCCCACTGCTGCCAATCTGTCAGGAACATCATTAACAGAGTGAGCCTTAGGGGTGAAAAAGTTAATTTCTTTGAGCCTAGATAGCTCTGAGTTCTCACGTGCCTTATCTCACACACTTTTCACAAGAATCCTCATAATCTGGCATCTTGTTGATGAGGCAGTTGAGATACAGGTTAAGAAATTTGCCCAAGCATTCTAAATTAGCTCATCCAGTATCTCGTAACTCAAAGTGACAAAGCTGATGCTCAGATCCAGATCTTTTTATTCTAAGCTCAGCACTTTTTCAATTATCCTGAAGCTGATACCCTCCTGAAGATTTTCCAAAAGCCACCAATTAATGTAAGTCCTGGTAGGGCCTTGGGTGGGGCAAGGAGCTTCCATATAAAGAGCCTGCTTGTTTCCTCCTCTGGGGTTGATCAAAGGCACTAAAACAGACATCAAAACTGACATTTATAACTCTTATTTTTACTGCCTGGACTTCAAAAAGTGATAAGTATCAATCTAGCTACTGGCATTTAGGGCTGAAGTAATCTAATGGGCCACGTTCTGTCTTTTGTCAATATTGCACCATCTGGACTTAAATAAGAAATGTCCAAATGACCCCAATGTTGCAGTCAAGAACTGCATCCAGTTAGTAACCTATTAGGTAAAATTGTTGGTGTAACTAGCTCTGAGTGAAAGTCAAATAAAAGTCAGAAAAGATATGTCTAGGTTTTATACGTTGGTACTATAGTTGCAAAGTGGAAATAATTCCTCTTCTAATCTTTCAGCATTTAAATTTTACTCTGTGTTTAGAGAGATGCTTAATTTTCCTGTGCTGAATCTTCAAGTTTTTAGAGCTCAGTGGCTGTCTCTCTTTAGGGCATAATGAAGCAGTTTGTCCCACAGAGTATCAATCAGGATAAGCTAAGCTATAATTCAATAACAGACAATCCCCAACTCTCGGTGACTTCACATTACAAAGGTTAATTGCTCACTCGCATAACACATCCATCTCCAATTGACTGGGAACTCTGCTTTATGTGGTTCTTGCGCTGAGACCTGGCTGAGGGAACCGCCACTATTTGGAAATGACAATGTGTTAGTCACGTCTATTTTGTAAGAACAAGGAACACGGCCTTATCCTGCCCCACCACAAGAGGGCCAGAAAGTGCTGGCCCAGCAGAGCAGAAAGCTGGGACCCATTGTTGGTGCTACTCGAACAATATTTACATTTTAGAAAGGAGGAAAAAAGTCTCTTTTGCACGTTGCTGTTCACATGAGAACAGTTTTAAACATTATGAAGTGTATATGGTAAGGGAAATTTGAGAAATAGGAACATGGAATTTGAGAGGCCGGTCGTCTCCCACCCATTCATGCCAGAGCATCCAACATCTCTTCTTTCATTCCTGTATCCAGTCATGGAGAGGTTTCCTGAGCAGCAGATAATTAATGATGAGCACACAGGGCTGTCATTTCATTCATGGAGTTGACAGTAGTTTGTGGGGAGACAATCCTGGAGGCTGCTTCTACACAGTGTGACAGGAAGGTGTCAGAAACTTGTAGGAGAAGCACCCAACCCATTTGGAGGGTCAAGAGGAACTTCGTGCAGGTGGTCACATGGTAGGAAGGTGGAATCCGTCTGGTATGTTTCCTTTCAGTCTTTCCCTCTAAGCCTGGTTGTTATTTTTACATAATTGTAAGGACATTGTTTAACCAAGTATGTATACTACTCTTAGGTAAGGAAATTGTGGTATGTCAACTCAGCAGAATATGCAGCCATCAAAATGATAATTAGGAACACTGAAAGATAATACAGAAAATATACAATGTCACAAGAAAACAAAGGTTAGAAATTGTGTCTCTCTTATTACCAAAATAGATAAATGAACAAGATCAGAAAAACAATATGAAAACCAGAGACAATTGAGACTTATGGGTGGGATTGTGGTGAAGTTGTTACTTTAATGATTTTTTTAGTGTGATGATGTTGGTGCTAATGTTAAAATTTAGGGCAGTACACGTACACACACATAACACAGTCCTTTAAGGGCATCATCTGAGTCCCTGCCAAGAAAGACTCCCGGATCTATTTAACTTAGATATTTTTATAATTTTAATTTTGTACCTAATTTCCGCATGTGTTAAATGAATGTTTTCGTATATAGCATTCATGATACAAGGATTCAGAATTGAAACACAGTTTTAAATATCTTTTATAAACTGATGACTACAAATTTATAAATCTAGCTCTCGACTCAAATATATCCAACCCCCTATTCAGCATCTTTACTTAAACGTCTAATAAAACTTTCGAACTCAACAAACCCCCCTCCCAGCCTGCTCAACCTGCAACCTTACCCATTCCAGTTGGAGTCAACTCCATTCTTCCACCCGCTCAGGCCAAAACCTTTGGAGTCTTCCTTGACTCTTCTCTCAAAACCCTCATCCAATAGGTTAGGAAATCTGGTTGGCTCTGCCTTCAGAGTAAACCCTGAATCGGACCACTTTTCCCCACTTTTACTTCTGCCTCAAGTCAGGACCGCTATTACCTCTAGATACTGAAATATCTTTTTTTTTTTTTTTTTATGCCTACAGCACCTGGTCTTCCTAGGTGGTCTCCCATCCAAGTACTAACCAGGCCCGCCCCTGTGAAATATCTTTCTAACAGGTCTTACTGCTTGCCCTCCTGTCCCCCTGCAGTCTGTTCTCAGCACTGCAACCAGAGCAATCTTCGCAAAGTCTGTCGTATTATGTCAAGTTTCTGCTCAAAACCCTCTGATGACCCACCATGAAAACCAGAGTCCTTCCACATCACCCTCCATTTACCTTCCTGGCTTCTTTTCCACTTCCTCTCACTTGGGTTCAGCCATAGTGGTCTCTCTGCTGTTCCTTGTACGAGCTTCTGCCTTAGGATATCGGCTTTAGCTGTTTCCTCTTTCCGGAATCCTCTTTCCTCTAAACATCTTGGCTACTTCCCTGGCTTTCGTTAAGTCTTTCCTCAAATCTCACCCTAGTGGGGCCTATACTGAGCACTTTTTTTATACTGCACTCTGCACTTCTTTCCTGCCCCCAATACCCCCTTAACACGTCACGCGTAGAATCTAATATACCACATAATCAATTGATTTGTGTATTTCCTGTTTATTATCTGCTGGCATGTAACTAAACCTCTCTAGGATGGGGATCTCTGTTTTATTCATGAATTATCTCAAGCATGTAGAGCACATGGTAGATGTTCAATAACTGCTGTGAATAAATCAAAGAGTAGAGAGAATCTACACATTTTCTACAAAAGTAATTACAAATCTTTGAATTGAGATACTGTAAAAAAAAAAAGATTTATTTTAAAAGAATCTTTTCTAGGAGGTGAAGCCAGAAATGCTAAGCAAACCACACAAAACTAGGTCTTCAGATTATTACTCTTTAACTCAGAGAAGTTCGTATTAACAACAATATTTTACTTCCAGTAAAAGTACAGCATATGAACAAAATTCATAAAATGAAGAATTTTATGGTGCTGATACAAAAAACATATGTTAACTAAGAACAAGCTTGTATTTTTATTTCTTAGTATTTTATTGCCTTAGCCAGGTTGTCAACTAACTATAAATTTCAAACATTAAGAGGTACGAATCAACTCACTAAAATATCTGTCATATTTCTGCATTAATAAAATCTGATGTGTTGTAACCAGTGTGGAAAACATATTTGTGACAGAAACTCAAAAATAATTGCATAAGCATAATATTAAAAAGCATGAATTTGAATTATTACTTAAGCTTAAATAAAGAAAAATAGTAGGAGTGCAAGGTTCCTATTACACTTTCACATTGCTGTTTATTTTAAATTTTCTACAAGTTATGGAGAAATTAAACTGTATACTACTTATGAAAGAGTTCAAATGTAATTGGACACATTCAAGTTATATTAGAAATGTTTCCATTTAATTTAGTTGCTTTAAAGAATAGTTGTAAATTCAACAGTTAATGCTCATTGATTTTTAAAAAATGTTAAGTTTTAACCAAAAGAGGATAATTTCTCAATTCGAATAAGTAGTTTCTCTCTTTAGCTAGGCGCTAACATCATATTTGATGATGAATGCCAAAGACATTTCCATTAAAATAAAAAAAAGTAAAGGATACTATTTCAAATATTATATAACAGGTTTCTGAATATTCTGGCCAATTTATGTGTTATGAAATAGAAATAAGAGATATAACTATCGGAAAGAGAAGTGGAATTATTACCTTTGATCAATAAAATTATGTACTTAGCAAATGAAAATTTTAGAAGTATTAAACATTTCACTAAAGTGGTGGAGCAATATGAAATATTTATCATTATTTTAAATAAATGTTGAATATTAAAAACATAAAAAGCCAAGATTGTGTTCATAATTATGGCAATGTATATCAACACACCTAAAAAAAGGTAAAAGAAAATGTACAACAAATAAAAGAAGGTAACGATAAACTTTGGGGGGGAGATGTTTGAAAGATTTCCCTGCATAAATGCCTGGACAGTATGAAGATATCAGTTTATCCCAAATTGATTTCTAAGGTTAATGTTATCCCAATTGAAATAATTTGTCTTGCATTGAATTAGTTTTTTCCTACTCTAGGCTTAGAAGTTCTTTTACTCTGCTCTTCTAGTATTTCATCTTTAATTTTTAGCAAAACGATGTAAGCATGTTTGTCTATCGATACTAAGACTTACTTTATAATCTCTCCCCCAGGGACGGCTCAATTTAATCCCTCACCCACAACCATCAACAATTCACATGCTCAGCTGAGCTCATCTGAAATTTTAGTTCTAAATTATTTTTTCAGAAAGCTTTTAAGTTAATTGCCTTAACTTTCTCAGCTACTTTACTCAAACTTAACTATAAATTTTACTGGTGTCGTAGATTCTTGCGAGACACAGGCAGAATTATTATAAGATGACTCTTCGCAGGCTTGCCCATGCCTCCTGCCCCCAACCCCTTTCTAAAAGGATTATTCTGTCTTTCCAGCTTCTTTCCTGATGTCAGTTAATATGAAGTTGACATCAGAGAAATGGATACAATGAAAAATACAGAGAAGTGCTTGCCTGCTTGCTCATTTATATTGGAAAAGGCAGGAAGTTACTCTAGAAAGAAGGGGGAAAAGAAGGAAACAGGCATGGATGTGGTAGGAAAAAGGTTTGGAGATTTTAGAGAAGAGAAATTTTGCATTTGAGGGCAGTTAGCATATGATGAAGATACTGAGAAAGAAAAAAAAGCAGGGATGGGTTTTAGGTTTTGCAGTACATTATCGATGTAATTCTTTGGGGCATTTTCTCAAGAAACTTCAGAAAAGATTTTAGTTGCTTTGAATTTTTTCTACCTATTTATTCGCTTGCTTGTTTGTTTTGCCATTGTATGTTTGAACGTGACTCTTGAATGAGACTGGACCGTAGGGTACCTCAGCTTGATATGGGTTGTGTGTATACATCATTTGAATCAGAAATTTGAACCCAAAGAGAAAAATGAGATTTTTTTGGCACCTGAGAAGGTGTCAAAAGCTTCACTTAGTTATTTTTTACTTTATAACGAATCACCTGGAAACTTGATGGCTTAAAACTACGAACAGTTATTATTTGTCATGATTCTATGAGTTGGGTGGAAATTCCTTCCAATCTGGGTGGGTTGGTTTGGCCTAGTTTGTATAATAGCAGAAAAATTCCCAAAAGCCTCTGTTTGAGTTATATTTGCTATTGTCCCATTGGCCAGATCAAGTCACCTGGCCATGCCCAGAGTTAGTATGGGAAATAGAGTCCACCTCATGGTGGGAACTGCTGCAGATCACTTCAGCCTGAGTAGAGAGAGAGGAATGATTTGTGGCCATTTGTACAATCTGCCATTCTTAGTGAGAGAACATGTTAGTAAGACAGTTTAGCTACTTAAAAGGTGTTAATATTTAAAGTGAACTGCAATAAACTAAAAAGCAGTTAACAGAAGATCTGGAACTACCAGTGCGTATAGAAAAACTCAGGTAGCTCAGCAGATAAAGTTTGGGGAAGTACAGAATGGAGAAAGTGGGGATTATTTTTTCTTTATACTTTTTTTTTTTTAATCTCATTGTGGCAATAAATACCTGTTACCTTTATGACTTGTGAAATGGAATCTAAAAAAGTGTATCTATTAGTTTCCTAATGCTTCTGTAACAAATTACTACAAAGTGAATGGCATAAAGCAACACAAATTTATTCTCGTACAGTTCTAGACATTAGAAGTCTAAATGACTTGGCAGGATTGTGCTCTTCCTGGAGGCTCTAGGGGACAATCTGTCTCTTTGGCTTTTCCAGCTCCTAGAAGCTGCCTACATCCCTGTGCTCAGGACCCCACGTCACTCAGACCTCTGCTGCCATCTCATCTCCTCTGACTCTGATGTTTTTGCCTTGCTCTTCTAGTGATTACATTGGGTCCATCAGATAATCCAGGATAATCTCCCCATCTCAAGATCTTTAACTTAATCACATCTGCCAAGTCCCTAAGGTGACATAATCACATGTTTGAGGATTTGGATGTGGACATTGGGATATCTTGGGGTGGGAGGCCATAATTCAACCTATCACAATGCATTTATTAAATTAATTTATTTTTAAGCTCCTCAGAGGATCTGATATTCTGCCAAGGTAAGGAATCCTTGTCGTAAGATACGTCTCTGCCTACAGCCATAATTTTCTCTGCTTAAGTATTTTTTCATTCAGAAGTCTCCAGATGGCTGCAGTTTTCCTAGTGGACACTAGGAAATGATGCCATAGGGACAAAGCCGTTGCCATTGTTTGTTTCTGGGAGTTTCTTACCTCTTCCTACACAACTATAATCATCTTCTCAGGGTGTCCATGGTATTAATACATGTCCTCTCAGAAAATCTTCTTACAATCTCTATATTATTAGGCCTAAATGTCCACATATTACCACATGAACCTCTAGGAAGCCGCACACTTAGACAAAATAATGTTTTGGTTGCTATTTGTGGGATTTTTGTTTCTCCACTAAGGGACTCCTTCTGCTGTTTCTCTAGAATAACTGGACTTGATTGAGGCTGACCTTGTGAGAGAGATCATATGTGTGGATAACCCACCTCCAGATACACACAAATCTAGCAAAGAGAAATACACTCCAGGTTTGGTGCACTATCATGATCTAAGCATGAACTGCAATTCCTTTCTGACTGACCAGTCATGCATCATGTCAGTTTGTCCACAAATAGTTGGTGGCATTGTTGTATGCTTACTGAGTACATGGCAGTATCTAAACCCTTTGGCAGAGGAATCTGAAATAATATATTCTGGTAAAGTGGCCTTGGGGATTTAAATAGAGCAAACATAAGGGCTATTGATTCCAGAATTAAGTTGATTGCCTTAAAATCCCACTTTCCTGCTTGTACATTATCATCAGCAAGGCTGGGACAGATTCAAAACCCACTGGAAGAGTGGTAGCCTCCTAAGTGCCAGCCACGAACATCGATGTCCATCTCCTGGGGAAAGTGCCCAGTTTAAGATGAGAAGATGGAATTTTCCTGGCTTGCAATTCAAAACATTCTAGCTAGAAAAATGAAATCTATACCACTTAAGTATTTATGCCTTAAACTATGTCAAAAATATGCTTTATTACTAGCAGATACTTCTACTGACTTTAAACAACTTCACGTTTATGCTCCCAGGAAAAGGGTCTCTGTTGTGAACTAGGATTGTATTTCTTAGGTTTTCGATGTTGACAAGTTAACCAATAATCAAGGAAAAGACACAGGATCTGCTGGCACCTTGACCTTAGACTTCTCAGGCTCCAGAGCTGTGAGAAATAAATAGGATTTAAGTCACCCAATCTGTACTATTAATCTTTATAGTTCCTTAGAGCCTTGACTTTAGATGGTCATTTTGCCTAGAATGCTCTCTCTCTGATCTATGCATGACTGGCTCTTTTTTGATATTCATATCTCTACTTCAATGTCACCTCGTGAGATTGGCCTCTACTGATAGCATCCAATCTGGAGGAACTGAAAAGACACACTCTAACATTCTCTAATTTAACAATCTTCATATTACTTATTACTTTCTGATATTTTCCTTTTTTCAGGCTTATACATTTAATTTTGTTGTCTTTTATACCCAATTATAATATAAATCCAAGAGAGCAAGGGGAGAGTTTGTGTATTTGGTTTACTACTATATCTGTAATGCCTAGAAAAATGTCTGGAGCATAGTAAGCAGTCTGGAAATAATTTTCAAATTAATGAAGAAAGCCAGAATATCAGGTCAACATCCAAGGTAGCCAGCTGTTGCTTCCTCTTTTCAACTTTAGAACATATTCCTAAAGGCATAGGTTACCTGAAACCTTAAAGGTTTACTTCAGTAACCCATGGGAATCTGAAGTAGCAAGTGATATATTTTTTTCGACCATAATTCACTCTGGTACTAGGATTCTCAAGACTGCATAATTCATATGTTCTCAAGCATTTGGGTTACAGCCTGAATTTAAGTCACACATTTTAGAAATGGCCTGATTAGTTCAATCGATATGAAGCAGAGTTCCCATACCAGGGTCCATGCCCTCCAGCCAAAGACTACCAGGAACAAACCTAGAGCTGGAACCGCTGGGTCTATTGTTCCTTGAAACAAGGCAGACTGCAAGCCATGGGGAGCTGGGAGACACATCAGTAAGACAGTGTGAGAAAGCAGTTTTTATGAGACTTGAAGGAGGTGATTTGGAGAAGGGCTCAAGGAAACAGGGCTTTGCTCTGGATTGGATGCTCTCAGGAAGTGGAGGTGATTTTATCACTGAGTATCTTAAATCATATCTAGAATAAGAGGAGACTAGAATGAGGCTAAAGCCATAACCGTTACAGAAGCAGCAGTCACTTATATTAGTGGGGAGAGCAGACATTTGGTATTTTGTGGTTTACACAGTAAACTTGTTTTTGTCTGTACTTAGATAAGATTATGAAGTTTGTCTGGGGTCACTTTATTATAATCAAAAAGCGAACCTATCAGATATTAGAATTCTGGGAGATTCTGAGAATACCATGGCCCAGCTATGAATGCCAGGTTAGCTGCTCACCACAGGAAGACCCAACTGTTAAGAGTCAGACCAGTTCTCCAAGTCAGGGCCTGCTTTCCTTGTTTTCATCATCTGCCTCAGAGATGACTGACTCCCCGTGTCGAGCCCCGTATGGTTATGTAGCTCTTGTCTGATCAAAGGATCAATTATGTAGTGGGGCAGCTTTCGCCTCACAAATGCTGCGTAAGCCATTGTAACTTACCCTGGAAAGACTTAACCCTCCTCCAAATGTAGCTGTAGGTGTGGTGGGTCCCTCGGATTTCCTGGACCTCTCCTGATACTGTCCAGGGAAGGTTGCAGTTGCCTTGGGGCAGGAGAGGAAGGGCCTGGGCTAAGATAGTGACTCTGTGGATGTGGAGAAACAGGTCAAAGATGTGGGAGAGGTGGCATTCATAAGACCATCAGAGAGGAGAACTGAGGATTGGGATATTGTCAGTTTAGGAGACTAGGTATTAATGTTGTTATTGACCAAAACAGAGCACATAATGTCCACAGCATTATGGACAGGTTTTGGAGGGAAGTGATAATTTTTATTTGTGACATATTTAATTTGAGGTGCTCAAAGCAGAGGTGACCTGTAGGCAGTGGAGCATGAGATTTAGTGGGGAGGATTTAACACCAGGACCCAACAACATGATGAAGTCAGGCGAGCACCTTAGATGACAAAGGAGAACATATAGAAGAAGAGAAACAACTCTAGAATAAAACTCAAATTAGCCTTTGGGAAAAAAAAAAGGAAAAACAAAATATGAGGTGTTCATCTGAAGCCAAAATCAACGTTAAGAAAGAGCTAATAAATATGTGCTTTAAAACAAGAATAATCAAAGGCATGTAGGAAGTCAAAGACTATAAGGACCTAATAAAGAATGGCTGTTTTCATTCATTTATTCAAGAAATATTTATCAAGCATTAAGTGCCAAGGGCTTGAGGCCCTGGAAATAAAATAAGGGATAGGGAGGAGAGAAAACACATAAAAATCTCTGCCCTCCTAGTGCTTACATTTCTCCTCCTAGTGGAGAAAAAAAATAACAAATAAAAAACAACTAAATTAAACGAGATTAGAAGGTAATAAGTATTTTGAGGAAAAATAAGACAGAAGGAGAATGGCTTAAGCTGGAGTATGGGAGGGAGGTTTTCAGTTTTACATAGCGTGTTCCTCAGCTAGGAAGTGGAGAGGGATTAATGTGCAGTTATCTGGTCAGATCATTCTAGAGAGCAAAGAAGTTGTCACTGCTGACATCAGCCAGACCAACAAGAGAAGAATAGGTGCCTTACACATAGTAGATACTCAGTATATATTTAGTGTACTAATTAACACAATTTACTGGTATTCAAAGAAATATCAAATATTCAACTAGTTCCAGAAGCTCAGTCAACATATAGACATGATGATAGATTGATCTGGAAAAAAAAATAAAAGTATTTAGTAATACCTCTTGATAAAATTCATTTAAGGGTTGTAACTTACCAACTTAAAAGATTCTCCTTTGTTTCCTTTCTTTTTTTCTGAGTAGGCAAAAGAAATTAGTCATGCAATAAGTATTTAAAGGATTAGAATGTGAGTGCTTGGTTCAACTGGTTTATGTTTCTTGGGTGGATAATATTTTATTGTTCTTTTGCTTCTGTCCATTGTTTCATTAAAAAAAAAAAACTCATATAAACCTTACAGTCTTATTCTGATTGACAAACAGCAGCACACAATGATTTCTTATGGCCGAGGTGTCTAATATAAAATAGATCTGTACACACATATACATACACAATTTATAACATGACTCTGTGTTAGCAGTTAAATGTGTCTTGATTTTTGAGAAGTGAAATATTTGCTTTGCCTCCAGCGCCATGGAGAGTTCATAAATGATGGAAGTACTTTGGCTTTCAGAGAAACACTATTTCTTTGCAATGCTCCCTCTTTGGGGAACAAATATGAAAAATAAAACATGTCATTTTACATGATACAGAGTCTTTTTATTGTCACCTTCCTGGCTTTAAAAGCAAATGGGACAGATCATGAAAAGACATATTGTAGGTGCAGGTACTACCTTAAATTTAGATATTCTAATGGAGTGAGTAATTCAGTGAGTCTTTTTCTGTCTCTTATTTCTCCCACTTCTTATCCATAGGCAGAGTGACCTGGTGATAAAGCACTAAGCTATAAATAGGTGATTTGGTTTTGGCTAGCAGCCTTTCTCAACATATAGCTCTTGAAGATGATAATTTTCCTACCAACTTACTCCATGGGAGTGTTGTCAAAATCCATCAGCTTGAGCCCTGGGAATTTAATAGAAGCAGATGTGTACACATATGGCTTTAAGGACAATTTACCAAATTTTTAGAGATCACGCTGTGATGATCAATTATATGTATATTTTTTGCAGACTTAGAAACTGATACTTAAAAAATTAATGGAACCACACTGAGATTACTTCACACCTACTAGAATGGCTATAATAAAACAGACAAACAACAAGTGTTGATAGGGATGTGGAGAAATTAGAGCCTTCACACTGCAGCTGAGAGTGTAAAATGGTGCAGTCACTGTGGAAACCAGTTTGGCCATTCCTCAAAAAGTTAAAAGTTAAGCATTGAGTTATATGATTCAGAAATTTCATGTCTACACACATACACCCCAGAATTAAGAACATATATCCACACAAAACTCATAAACAAATGTCAATAGCAGCATTATTCATAATAGCCAAAAAGTAGAAATAACCCAAAATGTCCATCAACTGATAAGAGAGGATAAATAAAATATAGTATATCCATGCAATGATATAATTAACCACAGAAAGGAATGAAGTAGTGATACATGCTATAGCATGCATGAGCCTTGAAAACATGCTAAGTGAAAGAAGGCAGACATAGAAGGCCAAATATTACATTTATATGAAATGTCCAAAATAAGTAAATCCATAAAGACAAAAAAAAAAAAAAAAGATAAATGGTTGTCTAGGACTGAGGAGTTCGTGACTAAATAGGGAATGACTGATACTGGGTATGAGATTTTCTTTTAGGAGTGATAAAAATGTACTAAAACTAGATAGTGTTGTTGGTTACACAACTTAGTCAATATACTAAATTTTATGGTATATAAATTATATATCTCAATAAAATTGTTATTCTAAAAATGTTTTAAATCAAGGATGTGAAATTTGATTGACTATCAGATGATATAAAAGGATTATTGTTCATTTTTGTTGTAATAATATTGTAATTTTTTAATGGAAATTTGGGCTACTCTTTTTAATGGTCTGTGGTAATGTTTTTAAAACGGGTCTTATGAAGATAATCATTAAATACTTACGAATACATTATTTTTTTAAAATAACTGCAAGCCCCTATTGCTAAGGTGGTACCCTGTTGCTGGATTTTCTTCCCATGGACATGGTGGTTATGAACTCTAAATCCCAGATTAGTGCTGTGAGCTTAAGAAAGTGACTTAGCTGCTGCAAGACTTAGTTTCCTCTTCTATAAAGCAGAGATCATTATAAGGATTGAAAACTCCCAGGGTGGTTGTGAAAGCCAGTAGGCAATCGAGAAATGATGGTTGTTGGCAGGGCAGGAGGATGAGAGGGTGGTGGTTAACTTTATTACATTGATTCCAACATATTTTTTTCCATTTTTAGCAGCTCTAAAATTAGGATGCATATACTAATCAATGGCACATCATGGCTTACTTGGAAAACATTTTCTTTTCTTAGCAGTACATCAAGGAGTATCTTACATTCGATAGCTATTTGGACTCTGAAATAACAGTAATGCTAGTACTATTCCCACTACTCTTACTAGTGAGACATAGGTGCTTTTCATTTTCTATTTCTTTAACCTCCTGACACAGTTTATCTTCAAAAAACATTAATTTATTTCTTCTGTCTTCTCTCCCTCCCCCACTTCTTATCTCTTGTTGTCTCCATTTATTATTCCTTTATGCAGCAATTATAGTCAGTATGACAATAAGTGATCAATTTAAACTTCTTCAGAAAAGGTAAATATGCGAAGTGATAGATGTGTTAATTAACTCAATGGGAATTCTTTCACAGTGTATGTGTATGCAAATCGTCACATTTTTACACTTTCACTTCCTTACAATTTTATTTGTACCTCAATAAAGCCACAAAATACTTTGTTTAAACTACCATACAAATAGATAAAATAATTAAATGTAAAAAAAGATGCTCTTTTAGAAATAAGGCCATAGCTTGGAAAATGATCTTTCTCAAAAATGACATTTATATAGGAAAGTTTAACTGTATAAGCTAGTTTTTATTTTCAAAAGGAAACAAAATGACAATTACATGTAATTCAAATAAAACCCCTTCCACTTTTTTTTTTTCCTAAAAAAGTCTTTCGTCTTTGTTTCTTTAGTATCTGTCAGATGGGTATAGGAATAGCTCTACCAGTCTTAACGTTCCATTCAATGTTCTAGGCACTGAGAATAATAGCAATAAACTATAAAGACTGAGTAGCTTACATTCTGGAAGAGTAGGGAGAGAGGGGCCATAAATTAATAAGCACTTACTATGTCAAGCAGTTATATGTGCTGTAAAAACAGTAAAGTTGAATAAAGGGGTTAGAGTGTCATGAGTTGCTTTTTTTCAATAGGGTGTTTAGGGAAGCCTTCTCTGATGAGGTGATATTTGAGTAAAAATAGGCAGATAAATAATCATTATAAAAATACTCTGTAAACTATAAAGTTAAGGAAGTATTTTTCTCTTATCATGCTATAAAATCAGCCCAATCTCTCTGTCCTTATGAAGTTCACGGGCTTGCTGAGAGACAAATGTGGAAGCAATCATTGCCATGCAGTATGCTAACTACTAATATAGAAATGTCTAACCACTTCTGTGGAAACATAAAGGAAGCAGACCACGACAGGAGCCTTCACAGATGAAATACCATTCAAGCTGAATCTTTCAAAATATTTTTTAATTAAAAATGTTTTTAGCAAAAATTTGTATAACACAGAAAAGCCCATAAGAAAGAAAATATCACCCCATCACATATTTTTAATTTTGTTTTTTCTCCTTCGACATGTAAAAATCAGAATTAAAAGTCTCTCCCTCCTTACCTCTAGAGTTGACAGACTTTTTCTGTAAAGGGAGATAGAGTAAATATTTTAGGCTTTGTGGGCCAGACAGTCACTGTCACAGCCTCTCAACAATGACAATGTAGCACAAAAGCATCCACGGACAATATACAAATGAATGAGCATGGCTGTGGCGCAGTAAATTTTTATTTATAAAAACAGGCAGCCGACTGAATTTGGCCTTAGTTTGTCAATCCCTGCCTTGCCCTTAACTGTAGAGCTTGTAATAAAATTTCTAAATTTTAACTAAGACTTAAAAGATGCATAAGAATTTTTCAGGATAGTGGGTCAAGGGAGGAACAATATAGTGAAGACAATGAAAGACATGTGCAAAGTTATAGTCATGAAAAGAATTCATGGACTATTCAGAGAACTGAACTAACCTTAATTAATGTGGTTAGACCTGGTGTTTTGCAAGCTAAATCAAATGTTTTTGTTCAATAATACATTACTGACAATCTTCTATTTTACTGGGTGGTGGAGGGGGGATGATGAGACTGACTAATTTTTGCCTTCATTGTGCTTTTTGAATATAAGTTATCTGTGGGTGTTCATACTTCCAGTTACAGTCATTTCCTAGTATTGAGATGTGAATAAAACATACATCATGACTTCAACATCTTCATTTCTCCCCTGGCTCCAACCACATTTCTGAGGATCTTCTCTAATACTGCTATAGGCTTTTAAGTTCATCATATTTACTCCTGAACTTTAACATCCATTAGTTTCCCTGACACCTGAATTTTTTTTTTAACCTAAGAAAGATGATTTAGAAACTTCTGAGTGATGCCTGTAACCCTGTATATCTCTGCTAAGACTTTCTTTCCAACCACCCCTAAATTCTCTTCTGCTCCCTGTATGGCAAATTATATAAACAAAGCCACGTAATGATATACCACTTACTAAGAAAATTTCTTGATAGGAAAATGAAACCAAGAAGCTGAGTGTTTCAAGGACCTCTTAGAACTGCTCTAATGTCTTTGGGCATGTGTGAGTATCATCTTTTAAAGATCTGCCCCAGATGTGATGATAGCAGTTTAGGCATCAGAGAGAGACATAGGTTTGAGTTCTAACTACTTATAAGTGTGGTAAATTGAGTGAATCACCTTACTTTCCTGTGCCTAATCTGTAAAATGGATATTTAATTACTTCACAGGATTGTGGCATTGAAAAACAATTTGTATAGAAGCTTGGATTGGTATCCAGCAGGTCATAAGTGCTCAATGTAGATTAAGTGTCTTCATCCTCATTAATATGTATGTATATTTACATACTTAAAAATAATATCATGAAGCAAAATATGGAAAATCAGTATTCAACTACAAGTGTAGAATTATTTGATGCTGCAAGTAACTTAAATAGTTTGGATTTTAAAAAATTAAAATAGCACTTAAGTCATCTTGAGAAAAGGGAGAGGGATGAAGTAGAAACTGAAATAACATTCCTACCCTAGCTTCTTTTGATTTAGTGTTTCATCTGAAGCCTTAACATGCTTATAATTTTTAATAACATTATTTATTCCTAGCTCAACTTTATCCTCACTCATGCCTTTATGTCTTTCATTGTGCCTTTAATTCATGTTACTTGTTGTATTTTATATTCATTCAAAAGCTCCCTAAATCCTTTCTGGAACACAATGTGGTATAAATAAAATAAAATAATTTGTGTTGGACATGGCAACTTCAGAAAGAGAGTCCAAAGAAATCAATAATTCTTAACAATGCTTAAAACAGGATAGTCCCAGACCTTAATCTGAGGCCTACTGGGTAACAAAACTAACAGTTTGCCTTTTCTTGAACCTCGTTTACTAATTTAAAAAATTAAAATAGCTAATATTTACAAGTACTTAGTATGTGATGAATATTAGTCTAAGAAATTTTACCTGTGTTTATTCATTTACTTTTCCCAACAATTCTAAGAGGAAGGTACTATTTATTATCCCCAATGTACAACTGACGATGTGAGTGACAAACAAATTAAGTTACATAAAGTCGCACATCTGATAAGTGGCAAGCTATGGTCCCACTAGCCGACTCCAAACTCCTAGCCCTTAAGCATTAGGTGATATGACTCACCGAGGATTTATAAGGAACTTAGAAAGAACTTAGAGATCCTTTTATAATTCCTTTCTTTATTTCATTTCAGTTTCATAGATATTTATAAATCCCATAAAAGATCATTCTCTTATAAATCAATTTACTGCCCTTAAAGTTATTTCTTGGTTCTTCAGTATATTTTCAATATATTTTATATTTTTTCAATATATTTAATTTTTTTTTTTTTGCATGGCTAGGAAAGAGAGAGATTGAGTGAAAGTAGTGTGCTCTTTCAAACGGTCTAATCGATTTAACAAAATATTCAGAAACATCACTATATCACACACAGTGTCCAAGATCAAGTTGCGAGGCAACTTGGTTTCTGATGAGAGCTCTCTTCATGGCTTGTAGATGGCTGTCTTCTTGCTGTGTCCTCACATGGGGGTAGGGTGGGGAGGTGGAGGGGAAAGAGAAAGAGGGTAGAGGAAAGGGGAGAGGGGAGAGGAAAAAGAGCGTGCACTCTTATAAAGACACTAATTCTATTGGATGAGATCCCTACCCTATGGTCTCATTTAACCTTAATTACCTCCTAAAAGCCCTATCTACAAATACAGTCACGCTGGGGGTTGAGACTTCAATATATGAATTTGGGGCACACAACCTTTCAGTTCATAACATGTAAGTAGTGGGAAGGAGGAGAATAGGGTTGAGCACGGAGAGTATTTCAGGAAGACAATGTAGAATGGGGAGCCCTATTGCTTTCAAGGATCTGAACATAATTTAATAATTAAGGTGTCTGGATACTAGAGATGGGGGGCGGGTACCCAAGTAAGCTGGAGTTTAGTCTTTATCCAAAGAGCAATAGCAATGACAAACCATTAAAAGACTTTCACGACAGAAGGAGCATGATGGGACTAAATTCTTGCAAGACCATTGTTGTAGTAGGGAAAATAGATTGAAGAGGGACAAGACAGAAGGCAGACAATCAAGGAAACTGTAGTTTTAGGGTAGTGACAATGAGGACACAAAAAATGTCCAGATTAGAGAGATAAGATGTTTAGAGGGTCAAAATAGCAGGATTTAGAGATAATTTGAACACTGTAGAACAGGGAGAGAGAGGTGTCAAAGATGACACTCAATTTAGTGGCTTGGGCTTCCCCAGCACTTGGCACTGGAAAAGACAAGAGCTACATACCAAATACAAAGACAGAGTTGTCACTGTGTCCCAGGCAGAGCAGTGAGAAAAATCTCCCCTAGTTGCTAATTGCCCCAAACATAGCTGGAGTCTGACAGTCAGAACTTTCTGTCATTAAACCTTTTATTGCCACCCTTAAGCCTTAAAGTTTAAAGGCTAGTAACACCTCACTGGTGTTTGTTTATCAACTTTGACATTTCCACTGTAGAGTTGCCTTCTGAATATTCCTTTTATCTTCAGTTTATTTTCTCAAAGTATATGGAGACTCCAGAGCTCTGAAAAACAGACCTCTGTGATCTTGTCTGAGCAGTCTTGAAGCAAAGAGATCTTAGATTTCTTTTCCGAAATATATACAAATGAACAAGTAGTAGTTACACATTTTAATAACAATAATAATGGCTAATGTTACAGAAGGTTACCAAGTACTGGGCTAAGACATGTAAGTATATATCAAATTTAATCCTGACAACCACCCTCTGACTTAGGTACTATTATTATCTCATCTTGTAGGTAAAGACACTGAGATTTTGGTTTTAAATGACTTGCTAGTAAATCACCCAGCTCAGAGGTCAAATTTAGACAGATTGCTCATGACATTCCAATCCTGATTTTTATACTATTTTGTCCAATTTTATCTCTATGATGGTTTAACAATTGAAATGTAATTGTAAACATTTTTTATTTGTCTATTAAATCATTAGCATGTGAATTCTGATTTAAAATAACCTTTCTCGTTGTTATAATGGAGGCTTATTGTGAGAAACTTGAAATATATAAAGAAAACAAAAATAATACATAATCCTACCACCTACAGATAACCATAATTATAATTTTGATATGTTTCATGCAAGTACTTTTCAGTACATATTTTTATAGTCAAGATCAGTGTTTGTACATTTTAATCATGCTTTTTTCATTTAAATTATAAATATAACCATATAACCCTGTCTCCATGCTATTAAACATGATTTACAAATGTTATTTTCAGTGGCTGTAAAACATTTCATTATATGGATATACTATAATTGATGTAACCATTCAACCATTTTTGAACATTTAATTTTTTCTTATTTTTCACTACTACAAATAATACATTTAGTATTTCAAGTTATTTCCTTTAAAAATATCAATAGAAGTGTAATTATTGCTTCAGAAAGGGTAGGCACACTTTTTAAGGCTCTTATTACCTTGAAAAAAAACAATGGAATAATAGATACTCCCATCAGCAAGAAATAAGAATCCCTGCCTTATCGGATCCTCATCAGCACTGTATGTTATCACTTTTAGATCTTGATTAATAATTTAAGTATTTTTAATAATTTCATTTATTTCCTATTTCTATGGCTACAAATGATATTTAACATTGTTATACATCTTTGGGATTATTTTTATTCTTAAAAAATTTTTATCTTTCCCTGTCCATTATTCATTCACCTATTTATTTATTTACCAAATATTTATTGAGCAACTGTTACGTGCTGGGCTCTATTTGAAACTCTAAAATAATGCAGTAAACAAGACAGGCCAGGACTCTGCCTACCTTGGTCAAGGGAAAAGACAAATAGTATATGGGTTTAAATTTGTTTTTTAAGTCTGATGATAAAGGGCCACTCAGACTGCTTACTTAAAGAGGGTAATATGATGAAACTGTAGAGCAGAGTTCTTAAAGTTTTTGGTCTCAGGAACCCTTTACATTCTTAAAAATTATTGAAGACCCCAATGTGGGTTATAGCTGTCAATATTTACTGTATTAGAAGTAAAAACTGAAAAAAAATTTAAAACACAAGCACACTTTCTATTTAGTAGCCATCGGAGATGTATAATCACCAGGTAGTCTCTGGAAAACTCCACACTCGTAAGGGAACCAGAATGAAAAGACAAAGAATGACAGCATTATTATGAAAACAGTTTTCATCTCATAGGTCCCTCGCAGAGATCTCATAAACCCTTGGGGATCCCCCAGATCATACTTTGAGGACCATGAGAACCACTCTGATAGAAAATGACTTGATATTTTGGATTGGGCGGTTAGAGGAGGTCTCTCTGAGAATATGACAGTTAACTCAGGATCCAAGTGATGAGGAAGAACAATAGTGTGAATGTCAAAAGCAAGAGCATTCAGTCTGTGAAAATTCATCAAGTTGTGTGTGTGCGTACATATACACACTCATACATGTATATGACTTGAAGCGTAATATATGTACATACATATATATATGTAAACATGTATATACATACACCTTTATAAATATACTGTGCTTCACATAAAAATGTTTTTCAGAAAGATTTAAAAGATTTATAAAGGTTAATTGAGAAATAAGGAAAAAATAAAAATACACATGCCTAGAGTGGCTCTACTAGACTCAGAATTTTCATTCATATTAAAGACACAACCAAATACATGCAGATTTCAGATAATGCGCCTCTCCACTGGAAAAAATAAAAATACACTTGCTCTAAACCCTGAAAGTCAAGTCCTTGTTTCTGAATGATGTCTTTCTGAAACTCAAGTTCTGTGTTGACTTTTGCATTGTTTGGAGTATAGAAAAAATATTCACAAATTTGGGCCCATAAACCAAATTTCCACCCCTGAATTTGGTCACCCAATGGCCAGACAACAAATTCTTATATATTTTCATTCTCTCATTAAAAAATTGTGCCCAGCAACTGAATGGACTACTTTTCTTTATTCTTTTTCAAAATCTGAAATTTTTAAATCATCAAATTAATGTTATTGAAATTTTGGAATACATTACAAAGATCTAAAATCTTAAGCTCTAATACAATTATTGAGATTTTGTCTATATCCTTTTTTGTTAAAATGGGCATGTTTTTACCAGATACAATTAAATCTAATAATATTGTATCTTGCTTTTTTTAACTTACATAAAATTTATTCACTTATTAATTACACTTATAGTTTATTTTCTGCCACCCTGTTCCTACTAGAATATAAATGTTAGAAGAACAGGGCAGGGTTTATGTTTATTTTGTTCACTGGTATCTTTCAAGTGCTTAGAATAATACCTGGTACATCATAGGTGATGAAGAAGTATCCTTTGTTGATTGAATGTTGAATGTATCATATATATCTTTTCCTGTTGCTGTAATCTTCTAACTATTCCTTAAAATAGATTCTGTTCTTCACTCTTGAGGAGAATAATCCAAAATAAAACCTCCCACTCAATGTTCTATATTTCACATTTCAAGATATCATCTTATCATTAATACTCCTCAGCTCAGAAATTGATTGCAAACTTAAATACCGTTAAGCTCAGGCTGTTAAATAAGTTAACATGTGGGGTATAAAAGAGTTGCAGTAAAGAGCAGTAGGATCTGTGGCAAATTTGGGAGTGCATCTCCTACCATATCCAAAGAGGGCAGCAGCCATCAACTCTAGCCAGTAATAGCCATGCAAGAATTAAAGCCCAGCGCTGTCCAGTCATCTAATTTTTTTTGTGAGAATAGAGATTTGAAATTTTATCTCTAAGCTCTTGATTATCAATGTTGCCAACTAAATCAGATTTTTATAAAGCACTGAGGTCTACCCACATAGCTAAACAAAATGAATCCAGGAAGACAATAACATACCTCTTCACACACAGTAGAAGGGCTATTTTCAAATAATAAGAAAGAAAAAAGAAAACAAGTATTGGTAAAGATGTAGAGAAATTGAAATCCTTATGCATTGCTGGTGGGAATGTGAAATGGCACAGCCACTATGGAAACAGTATGGCAGGTCCTCAAAAACTTAAACATAATTACCATATACTCCAACAATTCCAGTGCTGGGTATATACCTGAAAAAATAGAAAGCAAGGTCTTGAAGGAATATTCGTACACACATACACGTTGCAGCATCATTTACAATAGCCAAAGGTGGAAGCAACCCAAGTGTTCTACTCCAGTTCTCCACGTAGATCGTTTATCAACAAACTGTTTTTTGCAGTCTCTTGTGCAGTTACTTGCATATGTGACTGCAATGCTTTGAACTCTTGTTTTGTGATTCACTGTATAAAATAGGCTGCCCCAGAAGCAAATGTATCAATAGAGATAAGACAAATACTACACCAGGATGTTATAGAAGAAATTGAAATACTGACTTGATCTGAGCTTTTATTACACAATATTTAAGGGCCTTTGAATCCTATTATTCCATGAGTATATTTGATGGCATACAGTCTTTTAGAATAATATGCTTTTCAAACTTCATTTCTGTAACTATCAATGATTCTATTTGAAACCCTAGGGAATATGCCTAACTTATCTGCAGTTTTCTGTCATTAAAATAAAGACACTATTACTTGCAAACAAAACTAGCTAGAATGTGCCTTAAGATCCTTGAACTAATATTGTATAAGTAAAAAAAATTATTACTTTAATATCTACTCTCCTTCACATGGGTAAATCATAATACCATCTCATGCTATAAGAGACTTTCAAGAAAAACCCATGAAGGCAATAAAATAATAAGTTGGGTTTTTTTTTTTTAATTATGGGGAAGGTAAAGGTATCAAACGAGTTAAAATTTCAGTTTTGTTTTTCTAACGCTCCAACTGAAAATTCTAAAGTCAGTATTCCCATAAATAGGATTTCCATTTTGGCAAAAAGAAATAAGTAGAAATTAGTTCAAAACAATAATATATAAAAATTGGAGATTCCAAATCCAGTTGATTTAAAAAGACAGAAAAAGTAAAAGAAAAAAAAAAATCTGATAGATTACAACAAATTGAAATAAATTCCCAAAGGGTGTCTGAAATTTCATCCCCTTTCTTTCTCCTGTTCGCTTCCCCTCACTCTTAATTTTAGGCCTAATTTTAGTTGTCAGCCAGAAAATGCTACACAGCGTTAGCAAATCAGATACTTCTTATTGAAGACAGTCTCTGGGGAGAACGGAGCTAAAAGATTAGATGAAATTTAATTTTTAATCCAGAAATGTATTCTTAACAGGAGTCCTTTAAATAGCAGATACCATTTTTTTTTTATGATTAATATGGGTGTTGAGAACCCCAAGGTGTCACCTCCAGGAAGAGCTCTGTAATTCCTTTAGCAAAATGACTTTAAGGGAAGTCTGCCTCCCTTGTCAGAGTTGACCCACAGGGCATTTGCTGAGTTTAAAATGTTAAGAATAATATAAATTTTATATTCTATGGGGCTAGGGTGGGGGTGGAGGTACAGAGAGGAAAGAAGAACAGAAATTAGCTGGCTTTTCTTTCTTTTTAATCTGTCATTCATTTAAATGTATGGACGAAAGTAAAGTATTTCTTTTCAGACATAAGGGTGTACCTTTCTTAAGTGGATTCAGAGCCTCTATAACAAGAAAGAAACATAACCAATTCTAAGATTGAAAATGCAAGTGTTATAAATCAGGTTTATGGTTTGTTTACTTAGGTAGAAATTAGAAATGCAGCTGAAACACAGTAAAGTTTATCAAAAATTTTAATTGAGGTAGGGAGAGTAAACACCTTCATGTTTTGAATCAATAACGAGATTCTAAACCAAACTAAACATTTCTTTCAATTCGCTTATATGCTACCAAAGAGCAAAGAGAAGAAAAAAAGAATCAACAAATAAACTCTCTCTTTCC
>NW_006436282.1:15223170-15226515 GCF_000325575.1 Pteropus alecto
ATTAGGTTGAATCATATATATAACCATTTTTTAGGTCAAACACAGTTGGAACAAGCAATTTCATATTGTTCAAGCTTCACATTGCCTTTTCTAAATCATGAAATTTTAGAATATTTGAGTGAAGATGCTTCCCACATTAGATATAGATGACCAGGTGTCCCTTTTGCATAAAGATCAAGTCAACTGTGAAGAGCCGTATATGCTCTTGGAAATATGCATGTGGAGATATATATCCTGTTAAAAGAATTCACCATGGTCTTGTTCTGCTAATGCAATCACCGACTGCAGTGATGTAGGGATAAGTGAAAAGTCAAGTGGTATATCAGCATACAAAATGATTCTCCACATTTCTTTTCAAATGCCTATGTAAACATTCTGGCTTGTTGTGTGGCAGGCTAGAAGCAACAAACATACCAGGGTTCAGTCTTGGCCTCTTTCACTTGTGTCTTAGTAAATCTTAAAGAATGTGCTCTGGCTCATAGCAGATCAAAAGGAAGGCTTAAGCCCTCGGATTTACTGTGAAATGTAATTTGCACACCACTTTATATGTTAGTAGAATGCAGCAGTGTGAAGTTCAACAAATTGAGCCTTCCATGAGGTATGCTCTCGGGGAGATGCCAGGCCCTGTCTTACACAGATGTTTTTAGTTATTAAGTGATTTTTCTATTTGTCGACCATTTGAGAATAGACTCTCAGTCTTCAGGATTCTGATACCAATCGCATGGCTAAAATTAGAACTCCTAAACGTGTGCTAAATGCCTTTAATTTCTATGACTCTAGAAAATAAAAGAAATCCATGAGCATTAGGAGGGAGGATAGAGACCTCCTTACTGATTAGATAGTCTCCATCTAATCATTTATGGTTCCTGCTTCTAGAAATTAGAATAGCTTGGTCACTTATTTATTCCTCCTCTAATTCTGCCACTTGGGTGGAAAACCAAGTCACTCTTAATTTGTCTTATTTTAGCAACATATAATCTGGC
The DNA here is from genome assembly GCF_000325575.1 of Pteropus alecto. NCBI lineage: Eukaryota > Metazoa > Chordata > Mammalia > Chiroptera > Pteropodidae > Pteropus > Pteropus alecto. The sequence continues at coordinate 15,224,154 of NW_006436282.1, forward strand.
TAATTCGTTCCTCAAGAATTAAGTTCCAAGTCACACATCTCCCTTTAAGCCTAGGTCCATATTATGTCCAAACATCTGGGTAAGCTGGGGGAGGGGAAGGAAATTTATCAAATATCTGGATTATTCATATCGGAAAGGACAATATCTAAGCAGGTGAAAACTGCATGGATCAGAAGTACTAATTTGTGTGCTAATGGACTATTTATTTGCATACCATTTTCCTTGGGAAAAAAGTCCTATGTCAATCTTTCTTATTTTGAGTCCAATATGCCTATCTGTTGATATTTAAAGAAAAGAACTGCACACGTACAGGTATTCACATTCCTAAGCTGCATAATTGGTTTCTGTTTCAAAATAGAAAGATATCAGCTGGAAGACTCACACAAAATATTTCCAAAAACCATTTGATAAAGTGATTAATAATCTGCAAATATCTATTCAAAGTTTTTAATAAACTGATGGATTTGATAAACATTAAATGACAAGAAGAGTTCAAAAGTTTAATTGCATAAAATTCCAAATTGCATTAGTCCAAGAGAATAAGGGGGTAAGGCTGCCCACAAAGCCAGTCCAGAGTTGTAAGGATCCAGCTGCACAAATCAACACTGTTCTGGTCCCAGCTATGACTTTGCGCCACTAACCTGGTGGTAATTATCTAATCTTGCTTAACTATCAATGGGAACAATTCTGGCTCCTGTGGCTGCCTGGGACTTTGGGACTCAAGCATCATTCTGATAATCTCCCCATTAGCTGGTACCCAATTCATTTGTATGATTGAAGAGATGGGGCAAGAAAAATATTGGAGTTGCAAGGCTCTCCTTTTTCCTACCATTTCTCAAGACTGAGTTGCCTGCTTTATCCATCCTAATTTTAGAATGCAAGCTGGGCAGAGAATGAAAGCCAATTACCAATTGCATAAAATCCTAATTCACATAATCACAGGATTTTACTCTATTATTATCAACATTATTTAACAGCTTTTAAGGACTTCAGGTATCAGACTTGTACTCAAAAATATATTCTCTCTCTCATGTCAGATTTTTGTAGACCAACAACCACTAAACACCCAGTTTTATAAAAAATGGCTAACATATTTGATGGTTTACATGGACTGCTTCAACCCTACAAGGTAGGTAGACTTGTTAATCTTATTTTAAAGGTGAGAAAACTGAGGCATAGTTTAGAGGTAACTAAATTGATCAATGTCACTATATTAGTTTCCTAGGGCTGCTATGCCCAAGTACCACAAACCTGGTGGCTTAAGACAACAGAAATTTATTGTCTCATGGTTCTGGAGGCTGAAAGTCTGAAATCAAAGTATCAGCAGGAGTGTGCTACATCTGAAACCTATAGCGAAATGCTTCTCTGTGTCTTCCTAGCCTTCGATAATGCCAGGTGTCCCTTGGCTTGTAGATGCATCACTCCAATCCTCCTTCTTTCAACCCAACATTATCACATGGCATTCTCACTGTGAGTCTCTGTGTCTTCACATGGCCATTTTCTTATAGAAGCAGCAGTTATATTGAATTAGGAGCCCAGCCTATGCCATCTACAATGACCTTATTTCCAAATTAGGTTCTATTTTGAGGTACTGAGCATTAGGACTTCATCATACCTTTTTTTGAAGAAGCAGTTCAATCCATACTAGTAACATAGCGAGAGAGTGGCATAACAAGAGTTAGAATGCTCACACTCTTAATGATAATGCAGCCTGAAATTTCAGGATATGGAGGGGGTTATGTATAGCATGATGTTAAATCACAATATAGGCAATATCTAAAAGATTTTGGATGGTGCTTTTCTCAATTGAAAGATTGAGAAAATCTTCTCTGGAAGCAAATACTCTATTGTTGGGTCAATAATTCAGGTCAGTCCTTATAACATTCCAATGTATTTCTTTTCATACCTTTGAAAGTAAGAAGGGACAATTAACATGAAAGGTACATAGGACAAATGAAAAACTATACAAATTAACACAATGATGATAATGCATCCTCTAAACATTTACTAATGCATACTTTTGTTTTCTTAGTTTAGCAATAATAAATAATCTTTATCTAGTATTTACTATATGCAGGCATTTTATTAACTACTTTGAAAATAACAGCCTTGAGCCACTTGGTCATCTCAATATCTCATGAGACAGGGAAAATTATTGCTCTGACTATGCAAATGTAGACTTTGAGGTTAGAAAAACTGGCTGGCTTGCCCAAGGTCATTGGAAATAAGGTCATTGCAGATGGCATAGGCTGGGCTCCTAATCCAATATAACTGCTGTTCCTAAAACTGGGTTCCAGACAATCTCCAGAGCCCAGGCTCCTAAACAACCTTGCGCCTGATCCTTGCCTCTCTCTTCCCAAGA
>NW_006436282.1:15226575-15252698 GCF_000325575.1 Pteropus alecto
GTTCCAGACAATCTCCAGAGCCCAGGCCCCTAAACATCCTTGCGCCTGATCCTTGCCTCTCTCTTCCCAAGATTGAAAACATCGATTACATTGTTAATCAACATATATATATATAATCTATATATATATATAATCTATACATATATAATCTATATATATGTGTGTGTGTGTTGAAATCCTGAAATCCAATATTCGAACATTTCACAAGCTCTTAAAGGTCTAATAAAATAATAAGACAACACTTTGAATAAACTATCCATAGTTATGCTACAGGCATATGTAATATGGCAGGGCCGTGAGGTTCGATTTAACTCCCTCTCCAACATGTTGGTATGTTGAGTAAGTTCAGGTAACGTTTATCTTAGCCTTAGTCTTTTCCCTTTTCTTTACTGAGCCATCTTACACTGTATCATAATATGGCCTCTTACTTTAATTGATGATTTTCTTCTGTATCAGTACTAAAGTATTAACTGCAACAAGTAATTCTCTCTGCAGCTTGTCAAATTTCGTTAATGAAATGTATGGACATTCTACCTTAGTTATGAGAACATCTACAGCCAGTGATCTTTCTTACCTATTTATATCACTGTTTCTGTTACAATTGCATTGATGTTATACATTCTCCTCTTGCCTTCTGGGTAATAGAACTTGCTCCAAGGATACTCTGTCTTTTTGGTCACTAACATTGAAAGAAAAAGCCTAATTTGGCCATATAACCACTTTGGCCAAATCCTATTCTTCTAAATGTCTTAGTCTGCCACTTTTCACTAGTTTATATGTTTACTAGTTTGTATAAATTATATATAAAAATTTATATAAAATTACTTTCACTGGTTCTTTAATCAACATTTGATCAACTCAAATTGAACAGAACAAAATTCGATTATATAATCAGCTCCATTTCTAAATTTAATTAAGTTAATAATATATTTTAAACTGTATTAGCAAGCAAATCTTCCTCTTCTAAATATAATAAATTTACAAATAAAAATTTCAAGTTGTCTCAATTTGATACTATTCTGAAACTATTTATATGCTTAATAAGATTAAGATTCTCTTACACCTTTTGCTTCAAAAAGATAAGACTTTTAAAATGTATTCAAATTATTACCACCCAGATTCTTTTGACTTTCATACAAAGATGTCACACTATATTCTATTATCTCTATACTGATTTGTTTATCCTCTCTGAATGGAAGATCATTTAATTAAGAATACATATTTCCCATAGAACATGGAGAAGTGAGTTATGGTTACTCATCAGAGGCATTTAAGACCAAAACATATGATCAGAATTAAGTTTAGGATGCTATTATCTAATCACATGAATTCAATGAACTGTTTTGAAACGTCATCTGTCAGCGGGAGACTCCAATTTTATACCATATAGTTGGCATTTAGTTTAATAATCTCACCTTCCTGAGTTTATATACCATTCATAATTCATTCGTTGTTTTATTCATTCATAATCTCATAGCACCTGAAATCTGTTAACAGAATTCTATATTTTCATTTAGTTTACAGATAATTTCCTATATTCCTTATTTGGATTCTGCAAATTTCTTCACTGCCTAATTAGAGTCTGTAGTTGATTATGCTATTTTGGTCTTATATAGTTCTTGGCTATATAACTCTGTGTTTTTCCTTTTTATTTTAACACCTTTATCAAGATGTAATTTATATACCATCAAATTCACACATTTAAAGTGAACAATCGATGTTTTTAGTATGTTCACAGATGTGTGCAGTCATCCCCACAAGTTCTGAATATTTTCATCGCCTCAAAAAAGAAACCCTGTCCTTTAGCTATTACACCCCTCACCACCACCTCTTCATACTCCAACCTCCTCCCAGCCCTAAGCAACCACTGACTTACTTTATGTCTGTAGACTTCTCTATTCTGGATTTTCATATGAATGGAATCATATAGTATGTCATCTTTTATGACTGGCTTAGTTGACAAGAATGAAACATTGCCAGCCTGAGGCAGGCTGTAAAAACCAGAAGCTTTACTTTCAGAGAGGGCTGGACTTGATTTAGAGTAGAAGACAAAAATATCATGGATTTTTCCGCTAAAAGTAATGGTATGGGGTTGGAATGAACAGGGGAAATACCCACAGGTTTGGAAGACCAAGATTGCAACTCTAGTTGGGAGTGAGTGATTTACTAGCCAGAAAACTTAAAAGGAGATCCTGGAAATAAGAGAGCCACAGATAACCTTAGAGAAACTCTCCACATATCCCTGGATCTCTGCAATACTATCAGCGTGTGGAGAGACCTGAGAGAGGCTGGCATAACATGCAAACAAAGGAGGAGTTGAGAACTTACTGCAAATTTGAAATTATTCCCCAGTCCACACAAGGATCATTTCAGTACAGGATAGAAGAAGCTGTATGGTCTTGAGATATGTGAGCACAACTCTGTCCAAATCAGTTGCTGACCACTAAGTTATGTTGACACAATGGTGACTTCTAGGAAGCTAGGCTAAAAAACAAACAAACAAACAAAAACTTAAAAAACAAAAAAAAGGAGAAACTCTAAAAAGACATAAAGAAATGGACAATATGGGAGAGACACTTCTGAAGTTTAAGTTCAAGCATATCACTAAAAATAATAAAAACTTAGAGAAGCTATAATATCTTATCTAAAATGTCTATTTTTCAACCAAAAAATTGCTCAACATAAAAAGAAAAAGGAAGATCTAACCTATATTTCAGGGGTGTCAATAGAAACTAACCCTGTGTAGGCATATATTCTTTATTATCAGACAGATATTATATACTTCAGTGCAGCTATTAGGAACCTCAAAAAATAGAAACTACAAACAAGAACCGTATTCTCCCTACAACAAGACAGATGCTGCTGGTGCTGGTGGTATATTCACAGCTAAGGAGTGAAAAAAAAAGAAGAGGCGAAAATGAATTGGATCACGTCATGTCACTATCCTTCTTAAAGTTCTTCAGCAGCTTCCCATTGACCTAAGACTAATTTTTTTTTTAATTTTAAGGGAAAAATGCTAAAGAACCATAGAAAGATTCAAGAGTTTGAAAAATACAATAACTGAAATTTTAAAATTCACTAGATGAGTTTGACAACAGATTTGAGATGTTAGAAGAAAAATTAAGTGACCTTGAAGGTAGGTCAATAGGAATCATCTATTCTAAAGAAGCAAGGAACATAAAGTCTCAAAGATCTTTGGGACATTATAAAGCATTACAACATACATATAACAGAGTCCAAGAAAAAGAGAGAAAAAAAAATTCTGAAAATATATTTGAAGAAATAATGGCTGAGAACTCCTCAATTTGCTTAAAAAAATAATAACTTACAGATTCCAGAAGCCCAAGGATCTCAAGAAGGATAAACACAAAGAGACCTAAACACAGACATGCCATGTCAAACTGCTGACAAAGAGAAAATGTTGAAAGCAGCAAGAGAAAAATGATGCATTACACACAGCCAATAATACAATTTACAGATGATTTCTCATCAGAAACAATGTAAGTCAGAAAACAGTTGAATAGCATATTCAAAGTGCTGAATGAAAGTACAATGTCAACCAAGAATTCTATATTAAGTGAGATTATGCTTATAAACAAAGGTAAAATAACATTTTTAATAGAAAAATATCTGAGAGAATTTATTGATCTTTCCTACAAAAAAATACTAAAAGATGACTTTTGAGATGAAAGGAAATGACAGCGGGTGATAACTCAAAAGAGCACCAGAAATTTTAAATATGTTGATTAATATTTTTAAAAAACTGTATGTACATATTCTTTTCTCTTCTCATAATATTTTTTAAAACCAGAAGGTTGTATAAAGCAATAATATCGTTCAGCTTATATGTACACATGTAATATACACGACAATAATAACACAAGTGCTAGAAAAGTTAATGATACTATACTGAAATAAATTTACCATATTTACTGAATGAAGTATATTTAATAAGTATATATATTGGAACTAACCGAAAATAAATTGCTGTAAGATAAAGTCACATATGTTAATGCCTAGAATAACCCCTCCCACACACACACACAAAAGTTATAGCTAAAAATTCACAAAGGAAGTAAAATGGTCTAATAAAAAATATTTGATTAACATAAGGAAAACGGTAAAGAAGGAACAGAGAAACAAAAAGACATGAGCTATGAAGAAAACAATAGTAAAACTGCAAGTATAAATTCAGCCATATCAAATAATTACGTTAAATTTGAATAGGCTAATCAAAACACTAATCAAAAGGCAGTGGTTGTCAGATTGAATTAAAAGCGAAAATCCAACTATGTACTATTTACAAGAGACACATCAGTACATTCAAAGATACAAATAGGTTGGAAGTGAAAGGATAAAAAAGTTATACCATGCAACAGTAACCATAAAGAACAGAAATTTAAAAAAAAACAGACTTTAAGACAGACTTTAATATGACCAGAGACAGAGGGACATTTTACAATGATAAAGAGTTAATACCTCCGAAAGACATAAAAATTATCAATGTATATGTACCTAATAGCTCTAAAATACATGAAGCAAAACGTTACAGAATTCAAAGAAGAAATAGGCAATTCAACAACTGTAGTTGAAGATTTTAATACCGTCTGTAAATGAGAGAACAACTAGAAATAACATTGTTAAGGATATAAAAGACTTAACACTATCAAACAACTTGACCTTTTGATATGTATGGTACATGCCATGCGATAATAGAATTCACATTCTTTTCAAGCACACATGAATGTTCTCTGAGATGGACCATGTGCTAAGCTTTATAAAAAAAAAAAGGCTCAATAAATTTAAAACAATTGAAATCATACAAAGTATGCTCTCTAACCACATGGAATTAAATTAAGAATCAACAACAGAAAGACATTTGGGAAATCCCCAAATAAATAAAAATTAAGCTATACATTTCTAAATAACTCGTGCTTGAAAATGAAATCACAAAGGAAATTAGAAAATATCTTAAACTTGAAGAAAATAATAAAATATCAAAATATATAGGAGATGGAGTATAGCATTAGCAGTGACTAATGGTTCAGATGAATAGTCAGAGACCTGGAGAAAACACGGTTGGAGAACTGATGACAGTAATGATGGGTATACCTTAAGAATATTATGTGATACGTGATTACAGCTGCAAGGAGGATGGCCATTAATCAAATAATCAGGTAGATACGACTCACTCTATGATGTTAACTTATTTTCCTAGCCACGTTTTTCTTACAAAAAGTTTATAAGCAAATTTACCTGGTAATATCAATGGAGGTCATCGTGAGCTCATATTTATATATTCTTTTTTTCCCCAATTAGTCATTTGCCTTTAAGTTTCCTTGTGATGTCTTTTGATATGTAACAGGCTTAAGATTCTATGTAGCCAAATCATTAGTATTTTCCTTCGGGGTTTCTCCTTTGCATATATGGAAATATAGCCTTCTCCACCCTCAAGGTCATAAAAATAATAAAATATTCACTTAATTTTCTTTCAAGTTTTATTATAGCTTCATCAAAATATTACTTTATGTTTAACTTAAACCTTAAATATTGTGTCCGACGGTACTACTTTGTAAAATAGTTTATCATTACATGCACTCAAATAAGAATTCAATTTTATTACCCTGAAACACTTACGCATATTTTTAAAGCTTAAAGTAGAACAATTTGTCATGCTTTCTAATGTCAAAATCATAAATAGCTTGTAATTTACCACAACATATTAGGTCACAATTTTTTTACATTGCTCTTTCTTCACGTTTTCTTCATACACTTGCCATATGCCAGATTAATCCCTAAATAGTGTTTCTTCTGTGTTTAATCTTTACTCCTTGTCATTGCTGATTTAGATATGTATTAATAATTCACCAGGCTGAGGATTTAGTCCACAACTCATATATGCTTGAGAAGCTTGTTCTTAAATGAATTTTGTGACCATATTTCCGCATGCACTAGAAATAAACAAAATGAAAATAGTAAAATATTTGGATTTCCTCTGCCTATAGTTCTGTTCCTACAAGTAAAAAAATATATATATATCTCAAAAAATAATTTGAGAGTTGCACTCTTCTGTGGAAACAACTACTCCCCCGTCCCAACCTCCTCAATTTTTTTTTCCAAGGGAAGCTTCCAAAACATTCATCTAGTACTTCTTAGCTCTCAGAGAAAAACAGAAAGCTTCCACAGGCATTTTGATACCTTTTGGAACCCTAACAGCTTGGAATTCGTACTGATTCAACTTCACATCTAGATGCTATTAAGTATGTTTCCTCCTTAAAGTTACAATTTTGGGGGAAAAAAAATAGAGCTAAAATGAGAATGTACTTTTTTTTTTAAAATCACTTGAGATTATACCTCAAGGGACTAAAACAAACAAACAAACAACAAAAAAAACCAGAAAATAGATTCCACTTAATTGTCATACAAATGGTTATTTTCAGAAAGAAACTCTGATTTTATTATATAGAATATATGATAAATATATATCACATATTCTAGTGTATAGTACAGTGATAATTATGAAACCATGGGACTTTTCTTTGCCAATCCACAAGATAAACATAATTAATATGCTGTCACTCTTTAGGAAAAAATCAGCCTGATGGAAGAATGAAGTAAAAAAATAAACATACATAAATATTGCCAGAATGTGTATTTTCCTTTTCAGAAGCTTTCTTCTTACTCAATTTTTAAAGAAGAATAATATTTACTTCTTGTTCTGAAAAATGGCAGTTGTCGTGGGCCACCTTTCCTCACTGACCACAGACTTGCCTTTCATGGGATCCCTCCATCATTAGAAAAGCTTCTTAAGATCCTTTACTAGTCGACAGGAAAGTATGGCAGTATCAGAATCACCACTGACACAGTGAGAGAAGAGAAAACCTAGTTTCTCAGCCCACATACAATGAGGCTTAAATCTCCTGATTTAGATAGAATTGTCGCTGTCTATACAACCCTTTTCTTCCATTTTCTTTAGTACTGTTTCCAAACCAAATTTTAAGAGAGGATATCTATTTCCTAATTTTCATCAACTAAGAATAGTTTTCATTCTAAATTATAATACATAAAGCAAAAACATTTATTAGGCCATTGCTAGAAAATATTTGCTTATTTCCAAACTCCTAATTAAATTTCCATAGTTTTAAATTATACTTTTTTTCCTGGGTTATAGTCATGTCTTTGTTAGCTCTCTACATATCAATTTGAAGTCTTCCACTGATAACACCTTTAAGATCTGTGCCATAGGGAATGCTTTTTGAGAAATTAAATGAGTCAATGACATATTTCTATGATCATTAATTGCATGTCTGACAATGTTTGCCGATAAGACTTTATTGTAGTCTCGGCTTAATGATGTATTTTCCTATCCTACTTATCTCAGGGGCACATTGAGAGGATGCATATGGAAACAGTGAAATGTGAATCAAAGTAATTACATTTTAAAGATTTGGGATCTTTATTACAATTACAAAAAGCCAATAATATAGTTTATTATTCTTTTATTTCAAGTCTTTGACATGTAAAATCCTATAGATTGCTGTACTGATATATTCCACAAATTGCTTTTAAAAGGGCAGCATCAGTAATATTCATTTACGAATTACTGCATCTTGTTGTCAGTATCTTTTAAAATATTATTCTCAGCGTATGTGATTCATGAAGACAGGCAGATGGTAAATTTCCCTTTGGCAAAATACATTGAAACTCATTCTGTTGTCCTTTTGCAAGTTCTTACTGTTATAAGCTCTTACTGTTAACAAATTGGATGAGAGAATGCTTTTAGGAGTATGATACTTTGAAGAGAGAAGATGAATTCTTTTCTCTTGATTATAATTCAGTTATGTTCATAGCAGCCATATATCACTAAAATGTTAAAGGTCACATGAATACCAGTTCGTAGCATATACTCTCTTCATTTGTTCTACGCAGCTACAGTTATGCATTTAGCTGGCAAGTTAAATCATGCACTTTTTTGTTAGGTCATTAGTAGTGTTCAGAGGAACGAAGCCCCTCTGAGTATCACCATTAAAAACTATTTCACAGACAATGAAACCAGAGACCAAAATCATCTGAGAGTCAAAACTAAGTGATGGGAATGCAGTATAACCCATTGAAAAGTCTCAAGAAATAAGCAGCATAAACCTTAACAATCAAAAGAAGCCTGAAAGCCCCACATTTCTCTTTAGAAATGTACTTGGGAATCAAAGTTTCCTTGTCACTCTTATGATTTTGTGTTGGTTAAGAATATAAAAGGTTAAGAATGGGCATATGTATAAATTGCTATTCCTCCCCTTGTCTCAGTGCAAAGAGGCTTCTTCTGGTCACTCCCCGGACTTTATTCCAGCTTTGACAAGACAACTCAGTGGCTTTCCAGCAAAAGAAAACAGGAACCCTCAACAATCTTTGTTAATGTTCCTGTTTGGTTCTAGATCAATTTCCTAGAAGCCATTAACAGATAACTAATTTACCAATGTTAGGTTTGAAGAATCTTTAAAAATAATAATGTATTAGTGAAAAATAGTTTCATAAAGATCTCTCATATTCAGATGAGCCCCTCTGTCTCCGCTCGCTCTGTCCTTTCTCCCTTTTATGTCCCCTCAGTTTCCAGCTGCAGTAAGAAGCTGGAGCAGGACAAACTGAACATCCCTCAAATTTTCATTATGAGTTTTTTCCAGAAACAACTACCATTGTGATGACAGTGAAAAGCAGTCAGCTGAAACTAAATAATTAATGGAAACAAGTAAATTAGCTAAGTTGGCTTTGAGACAAATTGCTCTTTGTGTTTTTATCAAGCTCATAGGATGCAACTATGTGTTCAGGGGCAGAACTGGGTAGGAAAAAGGACATCTGTACCGATAGCAAGTTTCCATCACAACCATGATGTGGAAGCGTCCCACAGACAGCACGATCAGTGAACACACAGCAGTGTCAGCCGTTGGTGCGGCTTTGTGGTGTGAGTAAAATGCAGTGAATCAGACAGCTGCAAATTAGAGTCTTATGACCAGGGGACTTAGGGAACAGGTGTGCTGGCAAATATGTAGCTCCAGCCCCTGCTGGGAAATTCCTCCTTGGGTCTAACCCTTCATTTTGTTTCTCTCCTCTTGGTATAATGTTTTTGGCATTATACTGTACTGTACTTTTTGGTGTGCAAACTGCTCTTTTATGTGCTGACTTCTAAGCCTCAGAAGAATCCTATGAATTAGGTGTTATGTTTTCCCTAGGGGAGGAGGTAGAGCTCAGTCATGTTTGGTGACTTGCTCAGTTTCAAATATCCAGTGATTGATGGGCCAAGGATATGAACGTAGATTTTTGAATCTGTATCTTATGCCATGTCAACCACATCATACCACCTATTACTTACATTGGTGGAGGCACAAATAGATTAACCACCATCTTCCACACAATATCTACAAAGCATTGAGGAAACATCTGGTCAAATAAAAGGTAGGAAATGCTTTAGACTATTTTCTTTTGGGAAACTTATTATGTATAGTAGCTAATTAAAGGTTCTGAAAAGTTCTGAAGCAAAGGAAATCTGTTTACTTTTTTCCAGCATTTTTTCTATTTTTTTAGTCTATAGAACAGTTTTTCCACTTAACATGCATCAATATTTCAGAAAGAAATGTTCCATAAAAGACATGTCAGGTGGCACTGCCAGGTAAAATACAGGTCTCCCAGCTAAAATTGAATTTCAGATTTTAAAAACATTTTTTAAGAGTATAAATATATCCCAAATATTGTATGGACATACTTAGAACAATTATTATTATTTTTTTTTTAGATGAAATTCAAATTGGTGTCCTGTATTTTTATTTGCTAAATCTGGCAATCCTAACTTTGGTCTTTACTGGTTACTGCCTTTCCTTTTCTGAAGGTACTCAATGAATGATAAAAATGTAAGAAGAGACGTTCTAAAGCATACTTACAATTATATGTATTCTGTGATACAATATAACTATTGAAACAGGAAATATGATGGTGATTAGTATAACACAGTAATGAGGAAAATAACAACCAAAACACCAGAACCATAGAACAAATTAATTCTATACTTTTGAAATATAAGTTGGAGTTATAATGATAGCTTCTTTTTTCACAAATGTCCTTTGAGCATTTTGAATCCTAAAATAGACTCACGGAGCAGGCACACAGCAAAATCAAGGGAGCCGGCTGAAAAATAGCAAAGTGATTTGGGACTAAAGTATATGCATGGCACTATCTTCAGTGCCTCCTAATTATCTCCAGATGAATGGCCTGCCAGCACCTCAGTCCTGCAGCCCCACTCTCCCAGTACCATTAGTTAGGAACTGCTGTTGTCTTTGGTTCAGTTCTCTCCTTAACTCCACATATCTAATCACTTTCTAAGTCCCAGTCAATCCTACCTCCAGAATAATGTGTATCTTTTCCTTCAGTGGTAATGCTATCTACACTTCTCATCTGCAGACACCCCTTATGTTTTACCTACACCTCCGGTATCTCCTGATGGGTCTCGCTGCCTCCGATTTCTCCCCTCCGTAATCCCTTCTTTATAACACTATCAGAGTTGCCTTAAAACTCACAGTTCAGATGTTTCCATTCTGCCCAAAAACATGCAATGATTCCCTCTGCCCATATTTGTTTGCTAATGTTTAATAACGGCCCACTGGCCAATGCAAGTCACGTGACAAAGCATAACTGCAAGTATTAGAAAAATAGGCTCCATCTCTGATGGAGCTGCAAAAGCACATTGTAAAGGAGTGTGTATGAAGAGACAGAAAGAATTTGTAGCCATTTGTTCTATCTACCCCATAGAGACACTTGACCAAAAAATAGTCAGGTCTTGCAACTTTCATACCTTTTCCATCATAATAAAGCACCCAAAATATGAATTAGTTCAACGAACTCTTTTATGAGGCCACAAGAATACCAATAAGCTGGTTTTTGACATAGGTCTTCACTCCTTGCATCTTTCTTTGGTCTCCGTGTCTGCTCTGACTTTTATTTAAAATTGGCACATATGACCCAGGTTGTTGCTTGGACTCTGGGATCTGTCTGTCTCTTAACTACCTATGACCTTGACTAAGGCCACATATTGAAATTTCATCTCTATAAAAACAATTTAAAAAAAAAAGATCACCAAGACCCAATTAATAAATGTATAAAGGGCATAATTTCTGAAGGAGAAGCTTCAACTAGTTAACAAATATATGGGAAAATGTTCAATTTCACTAGTAATTACAAAACTCAAATTAAATTAATGTGATGCAATTGCCCCTCCACCACCCTATTTTGCTCCCAGTGGCTTGGTTTGTTACTCGGGGTTTTTAATCAAAAGACTTGGCACTTCAAGTAGAATGTAATTTAAAATATTCATTTAGAAAGCTTTTAGCTAATTTGAATCAAGAGATTCCACTAATTACTATTCTGTGAATCTCTCCCAAGGAAAGAATCTTGAATATGAAAAATATCTGCATGCACAAAGATGTTTGTTATGCAATTATTTATATTATCATAAAACTGAAAATTATCCAGAGTTTGTTAATTGTTAATAGGGGAATAACTTGAATCATCAGACGTTAACTGAAAATATTATACACTCATGAAATTATACAAATTATGTAAAAATAAAAACAATATGCTTGTAAAATTAAGTGAAAGAAACAGCTCATAGAATTTCCATATACCTATCCCTATATGTAAAAACAAAATAAATAAAAACTATAGAATAAATACTGGAATTAAACATATCACAGTAAATTGTACCTGTCTCTGTATGTTCTATATTATCATTATTAATCATGTATTTCTTTTAAAAAAAAAAACTAAAATTATCTAAAGTTTTGATTTATCCGATAAAGTTTTCTATTTATGTTTCTTTTATTTTTAATACTAATACTCATCCTTAACCTTTAGCAGATTTACAAATTGGTTATTAAACGTTTACCACATCTTCTGTTTTTTCATGTTTACTTTGCTTTTCAAATTCAATCAGAAATTAGAAATCTAGATAGTTCTAATTTTATAATGAGCTACTGATGCCAGTATATTTGGGATTTAGGATCTTCAGACTATCAAGTCTCAATATTCACCCCCTAGTGTACATATCAATTTATGTATAACTTTCCTTTTGGGCAGTACCATAGAATGAGATTTGTGATAAACAATATAAATAATGCTATTAAAATAATATAAATAGCATAAATAATGCTATTAAAAAGACAATATATCTTATGAGAAAAGATTAAAAAATCATGTACAAAATTTTAGAACTGGGAGACTACGTTAGGATATTTCGAATATTTCTTTTCATATAAGTACTTCCTTACCTTTTAGAGTTGGAGGATTTTAATGTGTGTATTTCCTTATTCTATGTCCAATTTATATGAATTTCTGTTTTTCCAGACATCTTTAACCATCAATTCCCTAAACTATGCCCCTAATAATCTATTTCAGAGTAAAATATAAAAACAACATAAAAAACTATGCACTTTACTCTAAAATAGAGAAACTCTGAAACTTCGCTAAACTTGATGCCCAAATATGTTAAGCTTATTGTCTTCACAAGCATGGTTATATGATTTCCAATGATATTTTTCAAAGTTATAAATCAATAACAGATTAGATCTAGCTGACACTGAGAAATAACAAGTGTAGTGAACTGGTTCTCAGTTGTAGATGACAGAATCTCTTCCCTTTTAGTTTCAATTAAGAGATTTATTGTGGCAGATAGGTAGCCTATGAAATCACTGAAAGAGTTACAGAAAGAGTTCATGTTCTAGCAAAGACACCCAGAGCCACATCCTACAACAAGTCCCCTAAAGTGTCACTGCACTGGCCACACTTGGGAAGCTGCTGAATCCGTATGATGAGCCACCACGGATGCCAATCCGATAGTCATGTTGCCTCTGCCACAATTTATGCCAGCAAAATGGATGTTTTGCCCTCTGCTACTTTTCCCCGCACAGCTTGGTTTTAAATCAAAGTGTCATATGAGGCCATGAGACTCTAAATCACGAGACTATTGTGGCACTTTGTATTGCATTTCTTCAGAGGAACGCTCATTTAAATTATGAGTAGAGGGCTGAAACATACCCTTTAGTAGGGAAGATCATAACTTCAAATTTATCTTGCTGTTTTTAAGTCTCCTTTCACCCCCAAGAAGAGAAGAAGGGTCCTTTGGGCTACTTGAATGTTCATTAAGACAGATTGTGTCTCTCCTGAGTTATTTCTCTGCCTACTATAATAGTGCCTTTTTTCTTGGCAATCATCTCATTAAGTGCCTTTTATTTGCTACCATTTCTTTATATTTTTGTAAATGAGATGAACCTCAGTATTTCAGCTGACATACCTCAAAACTAAATAGAAATGCAAATTCTTGAGCCCTACCCCAGATCTATGGAATCAGAGATTCTGGGGGTTGGCCCGCCAATCGGTGTTTTACAGAGCCTCTCTGGTGACTGTGATACACACTAAACTAAAGTTGAAGAAGCATGGCTCTATAGAATTGGTGCAATGAGGAAAAGAGATACAAATGCTGTAGGACTGGGCCTGGCTTTGGGGCAATGTCCCGGTAACTGAATGCTTAGTATATGTACTCTCTCTGTATCAATTCCCCCAAGTTTGCACTCGCATCTCCCTTTTCCTAAGCCTCTATTCTCTCTTCCCCCAGAAAAACTAAAATCATAGAATCACAACCTGTGAGGGCTCTAGAGGTTCTTAGAAAAATTCTACTGGTAGGATCTACACATGCTGGATCTGCCTGTTGCCTTTACACCTTCGTTCCTGCCCTTGCTCGGGTCTTCTTCAGCTAACCTGCTAGTCCTTCCCTGTTTCTCAGCAACCTTCTCCCTCCTTCTCTTCTCTATTCCATCACAAAGAAAAGCTCCGACATACTTAACTCTCCAATTACTGATAATGTGGTCCACATGGTGATGAAAGAGCCAATTAGTCCAAATGTATTTTCCTTGTACAGAACAAAAAAGAGCTAACTGGCTATTTAAAGTCATGTAGGAACCTCCACACACAAAGCCCAATTATTTGGCTTAATTTTTCACTTTCCAATTGCTTACATTGGTTCTGTGTAGACAAAACCTCAACTAATTACTCTGTAGGTTTCTGGCTTTGACAGTATCAACAGAATGTGGAAGTTGCCTGTTGGAAGATGCAGCCGAATGGGGTTCCCAGGAAGAGGAAATCAACAACGGCTTTTCCCTAAATTTGCGTTCACATTTATTTCTAGTAAAAGCTCATAATGAAAATTGCTGAGTGCACTTGCTGACAAACACATTGAAACAAACAGAGCATCATTACTTGTCACAATACAGTTTTGCTCATAGCTCTTGTTTGGACAGCATTTTCATCATTTACCAGAACTTTGTTTTTCTAATCACTAGATTGATAGAAGTAAATGCGGAAGATCAGGAAGAAAGAAAAAGCTTGAAAACAAACAGCCAAAATGCCACGTTTTATCACTCCCATTGTTAATCAATGCATTCCCATTCAGTTTAAAACCAATTATTTTGATTTCGCTGTACAAAAGAAAACTCCCCTTTTAAGCTACTTGAGGTACTAGAAATAACTCTTTAAATATCACAATTTAAATAGATTTTGCTAGGCAGATTACATATGATCAAGTATCAGTTCTATTTGGGCAATTAAGAATCTTCAAAAATACTGTCAGGAGAGATTTGGGCTGTGATGTATGGAGAGCTTTTATCCCTGTCAATCTCTCCCCAGTTTAAAATGTCTTTAGCACTGATGGACTCATCAATCTTCATCTCATTTCTCTTAGGTCTGTTTTCTAACTCCCCTCGGTGTCATTGACTTCCCTTCTCAAAGGGTCAGCAGGCTGCATGTCCTCTGTCACTCTTGACACAAGACAAGGAGAATTTAACAGCTTCTCATCCCGGGACTGATTTCTGGGCCCCTGTGCCTCTCCTGACTTAAAATTCTGGATTTGGAGAAATAGGAGAGGGCTTTTCCCTAAATTTGAACCTATATTTATGATTTCAGGCTTGGGCTCCTGATATATTTGCTTTTTCTCTTCCTTTTTCCTTTTACTGATATTACCATTGCACGTCGAAAGGTTTGCAGTGTTTCAGGCACAGTTGAAAGAGGTAAATCCCCACTGTAAGATTATAAGTGGGGTCCCAAAAATATAACCACATCAAATGCAAAGTTTTTTATTGCAAGTGTAATGAAATGATGAGAGCCAAACCGAGTTATAGCCAGGCAGCGAGGGTTCCAAGGCCCAGAAACAATCACCAATCGTATTACATCTCAAATTGGCATACTATGGGGCTTCCTTGTATTTTTACATATATTGTTATCTCAGTTAATTTTCACAAAACTCTATGAGAAAGATATGACTGTTATTCCCATTTGACAGATGAGAACACTGCAATTTAAAGAGGTCAGTTACCTTGCCTGTGGACACAAATCACTGTCATTTTCATCTCTAGCCCAGATGCTCGAGGGCCCCAGCTCTCATCCACCATGCTATAATTTCCTCTTTGTCACTTTTCTCAAAGCCTAAAAGCTTTACCCTGAACCCCAGCCCAGCACACACTGAAGACAGACTTCCCCGATAACACTATCAGCCCCAAAGACTCTAGAATACTGGCTGTCCCTCTAACCATTGCCAAGATCATCAGTCTGGTTGAGATCACACAACCTCGTCTAAGAACCACCTGCCTCTCACACTGAGTGTAGTTTGAGTCACATTGGGTGGTGCTGGCATTTAACTTGTGTGAACTTAGCCAAGTAACTTGGTCTCTCTGACCTCAGCTTCCTCTTCTGAAAAATGAATATAATGGTACTAGTCATGCACTTTTTTCATATTGCTCAGTGGTCCCCAACCTTTTTGGCACCAGGGACCGGTGCTCCTATGAGAATCTAATGCCTGATGATCTGAGGTGGGACTGAGGCAATGATGCTAGCGCTGGGGAGCGGCTGCAAATACAGATGAAGCTTCTCTTGCTTGCCCGCCACTCACCTCCTGCTGTGTGGTCTAGTTCCTAACAAGCCATAGACTGATACCAATCCACAGCCCAGGGGTTGGAAACTCCTGATATAGATGACAGAGAATACATGTATATAGCCCATGCCCTAGTATCTGGTACCTAGATGGTCAATTAGTGAATGGTACCATCCTTATTTTTCCCAGTACAGCTACTAGCTACTTGTCCACAGTTCACGGGCTTCTATCTCTCAGCTATCAGATCATGACTATTGTATCAGCCTCAAGTTGTTTCCTTGACTGTGTTTGTTCTCTGCTATTAGGAAAAAGCATTATCCAAGTTCCAAAACCCTGAGATGTAATAGGCTCTAACTATTAAGACTAGTTTCTATTTTCTAAACATTGTAACATTAACATTTTTTTAATATTTCATTTTGGGGGAGGGGAGTTGGAGAGCCAGTATTCTATGAAATAACTGTAACAGTTTTAACGTTGGTTATCTCAAATATAGCAAAGTCTTTAAGGGTTTAAGTGACAGAAAAGTCTTCTCTTCTTCCCTCCCCCTATATATGCCTCTCTGGTTTTCATTTCTTCTAGTGACCCAGCTGAGACCTTCCAGACTCAAATGGGGTAGGAAGATTACAAGGTGCCAGGGAACCAATTTTCCCTGATGTCTGGAAAGATCCATTTGATCCCTCTCGATCAAAACTATGGCTGTTTTTATTTCAAAAGTGCTGGAGTTTTTTTATGGGCCCAGTCTTACAGAGATGCTGGTATAGTAATATGAATGAACAGATGTTTCTCTGTGTTCTGATGAGCTCTGAAAAGCCTTCAGTTTCCAGAATGCATTCTCCAAACTCAGAGACAGAGAACTGACTGTAAAGAGCTGGGCTCTGATCATGTGAAGGAGAAAATGTTGAACTGCAAGTCAAGGGAACTGGGGTCCAATCTCAGTTCATTACCCATTTGCATCCCCCAGATGGAGACTCATTTTTCTTACTTGCATTGTGGGAGATTTGGAACCAAATTTTTCTAAGAACCTCTAGAACCTTCACAGTTTGTGATTCTATGGCTTCAGTTCCTCTGGGCTCAGGAAAAGGGAGATGGGAGTCCAGACTTGGGGGAATTGATACAGAGAGAGTACGTATATTAAGTATTCAGTTACTGGGATATTGCCCCAAGGCAAGTCGTCAGTCCTAAAGCAAGGCAGTGTGTTGTATCAGAAAGAGACTCTGAAGTCAGACAAACCAAGTGTAAATCTTATTTGTACTCCAAATTTGCTGTGTAGCCTTGGGCAAGCTGCTTAGCCTAGCTGAGTGTTAGATCTATAATCCATGTAGACTGGAGATACTAATGCTTATCTCATAGGGCTGTTTGTGAGAATTACAGGAGAAACTCATGTAAAGTGCTTATCAGATGGCCTTGTAATATTCAAAATACAAGTGACCCCCTCCCTTCCTTCACTCCAAGTCATAAGAAGTGAAGAACAGGACAGCCTTAAAGAGCATCAAGTGGCCAACACAGGAACCGTTTAAGCAACAAAATAGATAATGAGAGTGTTGGATCATAACCTATGGAATAAAACATACCCATTAGTCCATGCCAATACAACAGATAAGTAATTGAATCTATAAATAAATTAGGAAGGACAGCTCTTCTTTACAGAAGATTTCCAATCAATAATATATAATAATTGTTGTAGACAGGATCCTCCAATGAATGCCAGAATTGGTGAGCAAAATTGGAGGGGCGACGGGATATTTGCAGAGTATTAAAATATCTCCCCCAAGATGTTTATTATAAAGGAAAAAAATCATAGCTTTATAGTGAAAAGGCCCAGAAGACACCATCTTCACCAGGTGATTAAGGATGACATGACTAGAATTCAGACAGAGCAACACCATGTGCCCTGTGACACAATCCACTGGGAAGGACAACCTTCTGTCATCTCTTTCCCCAAACTACACAACCCCAATATAATCATGAGGAAACGTCAGATAAACCCAAATTAAAGGATATTCTACAAAATCACTTACCAGTACTCTTCAAAAATGTCGAGATCGTGAAAGACAAGGAAAGATTGAGGAATCATCACAGATGAGAGGAGACCATGATCCTCGACTGGATCCTGGGCAGAAAAAGGACATTAGATGAAACACTGGGGAAATCCAAGTAAAGTATGCACTTTAGTTAGTGATATGATACCAATGTCAATTTCTTGCTTTTGATTATTGTTACGTAAGATGTTAACCTTAGGGAACTATTACAGTGAAAGATCTACGGAAAATCTGTACTATTTTTGCATCTTTAGGGAGCTTCAAATTCTTTTAAAATAAACATATTTTTTAAAATGAGAGGGCAATGCTCTTTTTCAGTCAGACATGAATATATGAGAGTAAATATTTAGAAACTGTTTTAGCAGTAATTTTAGGTCTACAGGATTTTAAATTTTTTAGAATTGAGGCTCCTTTTTAAAAAGCTTAATAAAGGGAAGGGTGGAAGCGTTCTTCTCTGGGAAGATTTGGCTTTACTTCATCTTTCCTGGGGAAGCCCTGCTCTCTCTCCACTAACAGATTTGTCTCCAACACCAGGAGTGTACCAAACACGTTCTCCTACAAGTCTATAAGAAACACCCCTAAGGGAAAAAAGATAAGACTCAAATACATTTTTCTTCTACATTGGGAATGTTATAGTGCTAGTCTTATTTAGGTAGAGGTCTTTGATCTTCATTAATTCTATAAATTGTCATTAATATTTATATATTTTTTATTTAAAAAACATTAAGCAACAAAGATCCCTTAAAGAGTTGGAGTCAGACTCAAACCTAGAACTCTTCCTTTTGTTTTAAAGATCTTTGTCCAGTACTTAATTTTTGACCAGATGTAACTACCTTTGAACTCTGAGAAGATAGCCATCAAATTGGAATGTGGATCTCCAACTGCTTCAAAAATAGTGCATGTTTCTAGTTCTGAAATTATTTTTTCATGATTTGAAAGGCAGTGATTCAATAGTTGTATTCCTAGAAGAGAAAACAAAATTTCAGCATTGCTTTTTCTTTTTCGTCTTCTTTCTTCTTTTCCACCTCTGCTGTAGAAATGTTGAAAGCATATAACATCAATGTGAAATAAAGACTTTGCCCTCTGTTGTAAAAAAAATAAAACCAAGGATTGATTAATCCCACCAGTGTAAATTGACCCTATAAATTAGAAATTAGAAATCAGATTGTGGAAACATCTGCTTAAGACATTCCTCCCCGCCCCCCGCCTCTTCTTCTGTAAAGAAAACTTCTCTCTCATAGGGAGAAGAGGGAATCGATCTCAGTTCAGGCACAGGAAAGACACCCCACCTTGACGCATCATGATCATTCCCAGGACTTGTGCTGCATCTTTTCTCTCTGGAATTACAGGCTATAAAGCAAAATATATCTCTGGGGACATTTTAGGATGCTGTCTAGTTTACCAGAGGAAAGACATTTCCAGAGAATAAAGCCAGCACCGAGAAAAGCAGATGTGAGACATGGAAAGAGGAAGGACATTAAAGGGGATGGGAAGAAAGAGAACAGGCCAAAGAGGCCAAGGTTTCCAAGAACATTTGACACACAAGCCTTTTGTCTCTAGAAGAAGTCTACACTCTTCTAGACTCTCCATGCCCAGAGTTATTCCTATTTTTCTTCAGCTAGGTGAGGTTGTCATTCTGTCACCATGAAAAAGAACCATCTTATTAGTTAATTATACCTCAATAAAGCTGGGGGAAAATATGACACAAGTTTTAAGGAGAAAATAAAGGAATGGCATTAATGATAAAAAAAATTTAAATAAACATCTTGATGAGCATGCTCACTTTATGTATCTAATCAGATAAAGGAAGCAGCTAAGCTACATGGCAACCTTCTTTGCCTTGACAGTTGAACATGCCTTTGACCATGAAGTAGACTGGGTTGTGAAATCTTAATTGGAATTCAATTACAATCTTTCCAGTCAGGGCTTATACTACAGATAACTCCAAAAAAAGTACAGTTGACTTCGATGCAATTTCTCTTCAGTATGTTGCTCATGTGTAAGGAAGAGAAAAAATCATTGAATATTAATGTTTAAAGGTTAATATTTAAAGGTTAATAAATGTACATATTACTTCTAGTAATATAGCTGTATTTCACAACAATTAACATCAGTGATTAATCTAGAGAAATGAATGTATAATGGTGAAATTATAAGGACTGTAGTATGTGGATGCAGAAGATATTTTGTGTCAAGGAAATTGTTCTCCTATTTACATGAGGAGCTGTAAAAGTGACATTTTAGGTATCAGAAACTTGTGCATTGCTTTATATTATTCAAAATCCAGATATGTGATCATGCATGGGATCAACTAATTCTTTGTTTCCTAGAGTAGAACAAGGAATAATTTCACAAAAATAATTTACAGTTACTTCTGCCAAGTTCTTTCAAAATCCAGACACATTAATGTCCCAATTCCCTTTGACTTTACTACCCTCAGGGGCTTTTATCAGCAGGCTGTGCTTTACTATCTGGGCTCATAAGAGATCAGAGCATGAATGTTCAAGCCTTAAATCAGAACTATTCTTAATTAAAATAAAATCATGTTTATCATTTCTGTTCATTCAAGTCATAAGGCATGCCCACGGGAAACTAAACAAATGGCTGACTTACACAATGAAATTATCCAAACATCTAGTAAAAATTAAAAATATCAATGACAAGTCTGAATTCCTGGAAAGTGTGAAAGATAACCCAGATCTTTTTTTGAAACATTCATCATGTACTTTTCAGGGAAGACCTCCCCCCTTCCAAACACTCTCCCCTCTTCCTGATCTCTTTTTTTCCCATTCATCCCTCTCCATTTTCTATTCTTTTTTCATTTTTTCCGTCCTTTTCTTTTCCTTTCATTCTCCCTTTTTCTCACCTCCCTATTCAATCAATTATTTGGTTTGTGTTTACTGGGAAGCTAATTGGTTCCAGGCGCTGGGCTCACCACTGGGGATTAAACATGAAAAGGCAAAGTGCCTGCTATAGTAGTTTTCTATTGCTCGGTAACAAATTACTACAAATCTAGTAGCTTAACCCAACATCCATTTATTAGCTCCCAATCCTGTATGTCCAGCATGACATGGTAGGAATCTCTGCTCAGGATCTCACACGGCCATATCAAAGTGTCAGCCAGGCTAGGATCTCAGTATACGTTCTGAGGACAAATCCAGTTTCAAGTCCATGTTTTTGGCAGAATTCAGTTCCTTGCAGTTATAGTACTGAGGTTCTGGTTTCTTTGCTGCCTGTCACATAAGGGCCTCTCCCAGCTCTTAAAGCCACCCATGTACCTTTCATGTGGCTCCTCCATCTTCAAGCCAGAAACAATGTGTCTTGGGCTGGACATTTGTGGGGGTCTATTGTATAAATTCTACCTATTACATCTGCCATCATGGTATTCACAATCTGGTGGGAACAGGCAAACAACAGCATTACAATAAGATAACTGTACAAAAGGGATAGGTAAACAAAATATGCTATATATATAAAAGGGACTGTCATTCGTTCATAAAAAGAAGGGAAACTCTGACACAGACTGCAACATAGATGAACCTTGAAGAAGTCACGTAAGTGAAATAAGCCAGACACAAAAGGATAAATATTGTATAATTCCACTTTTGTGAGGTATCTAGAATAGGCAAATTCATAGAGACAGAAAGTAAAAATAAAGGTTACCATGGGCTGGAGGATGGGGAAGGGGACGGTATTGTTTAGTGAGTTAGAGCTTCTGTTTGGGATGATGAAAGCGTTCTGGAAATATATAGTGGTGATGGTTGCACAATATCGTTAATGTGCTTATAGCACTGAATTGTATACTTAAAATGGTTTAAGTGGTAAGTTTCATATTATGTATATTTTGCTACAGTAAAAGAAAATGAAAATGTTGAAAAAAAAACAGAGTGGAGTCATAGAAAAAGAACAGTCTAGGCTGCCTCCTGAAAGATCAAAGTTTCCGATTGGGCAGGAGATAAGAACCGACAAGTGTGGGCGAGGAGGAGGGTGTGGACTGTGCCGCAGGGAGGTGCAGTGTCATAATTTCAGTTCTCCTTTTGGTCATCTCAAGCCTAGAATAATTTGTTCATTTTGTCCAGATATGGCTTTTTTTTTTTTTTCTCATACAGGCTGCTTGGAAGCAAGCCTTATTTAGCAATCACTGGTGGTTACAGAACCTCGAGTGTTGGTATGAGAAGTGTGAATTAATTGCTGTTATTTACTAAATGTCACATTGGTGGCCCCAAGTTCACCTTGTTTTTAGGAAATAAAAAAGAAAACACAGAGACTGAACGCTACTCTATGCTGGGCTCTGTGCTTCCTCACAGTGCATCGATGCCTCAAAATAACTCTGCCAGTTGAGTACTACTATCCCCAGTTTTACCAATAAAATAATAGATTTTGAGAGTAGATAATTTCCCCCATGTTGGGTAGCTGGGAAGGTGAAGCACCTTCCTGCATCGGGGTCTTATAACATGCTGTTACCTCTACCTCGAGTGTCTATCCTCTTTCCCAGCACTGTTACCACCTCCACCCACACACACTTATCATTCTTCATCAAATTCCTACCCACCCCTCATTAAGCAAGGCAATCATGTTCAGCTTTATAGACTGTGCTCTGCAAAAGACCCAGGGGCCCCATTCACATAGATGACAATATAAAAGATGTCCCCTGGGGTCATACAGTGCCCAAACTGCACAAACACACATGGCAAACCTCTCTTAAGGTTTTGGCTGGGCATTATTTCACTAAATATTTGAACATAATGCTTAACGTGCCTATATTATCTACTAAGCGGTACTCTGCAGAGCCACATTTTGTACTAGATGACTAGATTGAATAATGTCCCCCAAAATTCACCTCGAACCTCAGAATGCGACCTTATTTAAGAATCGGGTCTTTGCAGGTGTAATTAGTTTAGGATAAAGTCCTACTGGATTAAGGTAGGTACAAACATGTAATGACTGGTGTCTTTATAGAGGAAAGGAGAGAAAGGTTCAGACACATAGAGTAGAAATAGGAGGAAAGAAGGCTATGTGACAACAGAAGCAGGGATGGGAGTGATGCAGCTGCAAGCCAAGGAGCACCAAGGATGGCTGGCAACCACCAGGAGCCAGGAAGAAACAAGGAAGGATTTTTCCCTATAGCCTTTGGAAGCAGAATGGCCCTGCAGACACCTTGATTTCAGACTTCTAGACTCTACAACCGTGAGTGAATAAATTTCTGTTGTTTTAAACCATCCAGTTTATGGTACTTGGTTACAGCAGTCTTAGGAAACTAACATAATAACTTTTCCTATACCTTCTTATGGTCAAGATAATGCTAAGGGCTGTGCAAAAACCTCAAATTTTCAGTAGTTTATTAATAGATGTTTGAGACTCACTCGTTATAATCTACTGTAAATTTATAGGTATATTGGTGGCTGTCTTCCACATGGTGATTCAGTAACCCAGGCTCTTTTTATCTTATATCTCCACTATTTTCTGTGGAAAAAGAGTGTGGAATACATGCCTTAAGTGACTCAAATTTATGCTCACTTTTTTTTTTTTTTTTTGGTAAGAACAGGTTTCATGGCTCTACTATATAAAAGAATAGATACAGGTGCTTTGAATGACAATTCTATATTGTAAAAAGAGAACACAAATTTTGCTGGACAGTGTGCCATTTCTGCTGCACTGACCTCCCAACTTCAATCGATGTGGCCAGTCTAAGCAGTGATCTCATACTTGGCATAAAACAAAACTTGACTTAATAAGATTCTCATTCTTAGAAATTTTGTTTTTGAACCTCAGAGACAGTTCAGCACTTAGAATAGGATCTAAAGCTGAAAGGATATACTCAGAGAGCCATAGGTGGGTAGGGTCATGGCCGTGAACAATTATGAGAAACCCAAGTTATGAGGAAACAGAAACTATGAATAATCAGGAGCCTGATGAATATGCAATTCGATAAGAGAAGGATAGATTATTAACTGACATCTAGCTAGGTCATGCTAATTGCAGAGCACCAGCGTGAAACTCCTCAAAATCCCTCTGCTAGGGCCTCTAAAGCAACTATGGATCAAATGTCAACTCTTTCTAAGACTCGACTATATTTCCTGTTTTTGGAATCCCTTGATATCCCATTTGCCATTGTTACACACGTGTGCTTACAACACCCTCTACTATGCCGTCCACCTCCTATGACTTGAATAGTTTCAGTGTTGGTTCTTGCAATCCAAAGAAAATCACCAAAACAGTCATCCTGTTCTTATTCCTCATCATCTGTATATTACAGAGAAGGAAAGCAAATTAACTTCTGGAAGATCTAGAGCAAGTACACCACACACTTCTGACTCAGCAGCCCATTTCTTGGTTTGCTGGGCCATCCTGTTCCCATGGAAAAGCTCCATGGTCAGCTGGAGTTCACGCTTCATCACTCAGGGTTCTTATTTGCAGACAACAGGATTCGCTCTACCTACCTTAAGCAGAAAAAGATTTATTACAGAGCATCAGATAGTGAACAAAACTTGTAGGAGGAAAACTAAGTTTGGATACAGCCAGAAGAAATGATCAGTCAACCATTCAATGAGATTGTTCTGGCCAAACCCACAGATGCTTAGTGCCTCTGATGCTGGGAACTGAAGAGAAAACTCTTCAAAGGAGTCATCCCAGAAGAACCAAACTCCTCTGCCATCATGCTTGTCCAAGGAGGCAATTCTCCCATATGTGGCTATCTCCTCGTGTTTCTCTCTTCTGCTTTCAAGTTTTTTCACAGCAAAACCTAGCTCACAAACAGAAACCTACCTGCAAGAGTGTGTGGAAAATGAAGTTTTCAGTCTTCTAGTCTCTATACTCCAGGAGGGCCAGTGGCAGGGGGTCTGAAAGGGTGTTAAATAGGTCAACCTCTAGTAGTCGCAGTACGTTTCAACTCCAGGAAACTGACCTACCAGAGGAGAGCTCTTATTATAAACTCAACCAGAGCGTGTGGTAGAAGTGCTACTCCACAGGGCATTGCGTGAGGGCACTCTCCATGCTTCCTCCACGAAAACCGGCCGAGTAAAAGGATGGGCCAGGTCTTCTGAGTTTAGCATAGCTCCAGATCCAGTCACGTTGCTTTATTCACCATCCTTCAAGAGTAAATAGAGAGCAGCGATCATCACTATTGACTGTCAGGTCTCTAAAGGTTATTGTAAAAGTTTTTACATTATTTGATATTTAATTCTAGATCTCCTTTGAGTGCCAGGAGGCAGTGCACAAAATCAAAGAACATTAAGGTACTCAACTCAAAAGAAAAAGTGAGAATCACTGATATCCTTCAGAATAAGAAAAGAAAGGAAACCTTATTAAATCTCTAAGAATGAAAAATGTGGGTGATAAATGTGAATTTCTATTTATGAGTAGGATCGCCAACTCTGATTTTTCAAGCTAAAAGTAAGAACATTAGATTGGAAAATAAAAACAATAGCTATAATTACCTCAGGGCCATCTTTAAGCATGTTCATCCCAAAGATGAAGATGTATAATCTACTCTGCCTGCCACCACTGAAATAATCTTCCTAACACATTTCTTTAATCATGTCACTTTCCAGTTCAAAAACCTAAGCAGTTTTCCATTGTTTAAAAAAATACCAAATTTCTAACAGTTGGAGCCCTCCACATCCTGGGACCAAGCCTAGGTTTCCATTTTATATAGATTTTATATTTTCTGTTCAAGCTGGTCTCTCGCTCGTCCCCTCAGTTGCCCATCTCTCTGTGTTTTTTTTCTTGTTGCTTTCTCTGCTGAAATCATTTCTGACTCTCCAAGTTGCACTCTTTCTACAAGGTCCACACTCCTACCACCAGCTTCTTCTCAACTTCCCTGGACCACCCTAGTCTGGAGCAACCTCTCCATCCCTGACAACTTCAGAAGCTCTATTACAGCACCTACCACACACTGCTTATGTTACAGTTTGGAGTGTATATGTTTTTAAGCTCTTGTCTCAACTCAGGGACTATATCTGATTCATTTTATACCCTTCAGACTTCCTTGTCCAGTGATTTACACACGATGGGGATTTAATCTATATTAGTTGTGTACATATACATATGTATGAATGAATTAGGAAGCATTTAGAGTAAAGAGTTATGGTCCCTATAATTTGAATGTAGATGATCAAATTGATTATATA
>NW_006436282.1:15252800-15279950 GCF_000325575.1 Pteropus alecto
TAGACACACACACATATATATAATGGGGTTTGTACAGTAACATTTCTCCATTTGCAAAATCAATCGCTTGATCCTAATTTTCAGTGTTTTGCCATGCTCTGCGTTCAACAGTGCAGGAGGAATATGTATTAGAGGAAGTGATGACTCTCTAGTTATATGAAACTTACTCAGGATTTTGCATAATGGTTTGTCATTTGTCAATGCTAACATGCTCCTCAGCAAAAAAAAAAAAAAAAAATGAATTATGGTTTCCTTCTCGCTCTCAGAGCAGCCAGTAACCCACGGCTACATCTAGGCAGAGCAAAGCTGTTAACCACTGGTAGAAGAGACTCAGCCTTGACATGGAAACTGTTCAGCAGCTCCTTGGCAGAAAGCTGAAAAATCTAGGTTACTCAGTGTCAAATCCATTTGGGCACTTCTGTAGGCCTCCATGAAGCGAAGTGAAGTTATTGGGGCCTGCGAGGTACAGTAAATTGACTCCTAGAAAAACTCTTTCAGTGTCAGGCAATGAAAATATGTGCAATGAAATTTTTAAAATATATATGTATATATGGTGATAAATCAAGATGTATCCTCAACCAGACTGAAGTCTGCTCATAGATCTGCTCTTTTCCCCACAAAATATGTTAAGCTTTGTTCGTTTTTCTCCCGTGAGGAGCAGCACCTCAGGATGCCACATATTTCCAAGAGATATCAGAAAGTAATCTCCACTGTTGCTTCATGAGTTTCAAGAGCTAATCCCTGGGGGAAAGGTAAGACTTTTGTGATTTATCAGCTGCCTTGTTTAAACATTTTGCAAGAGAGTTATTGCGATCTGCATGAGGCACTCAAAATAACAACTCTCTAAATGCTAACCATCATCCTATCACTGAAGAAGAGGAAGGAGAAATATGACCAGCATAAAATGGTAGTCCTTTTCTTGAAGCCAAGAAGACATTCATAAAATTATTAAATTCTGCCACAGGTACTATATTAAAAATGAAAAACTTGATCAAAGAAGGGACACAGTTAAATAGAAGCAATCGATATATATATTACTTTGACAAGTAAAATTGACAAATGTTAATAGGATTAGATGGTTGAGATTTCTTATAGTCAGGAGCTTTCTTTGAACAGGGAAGAGAAATTTTTCTATTGCCATTCTTAGAAACATTTTGTCACTGCCTTTATACTTTATATCCAAGATGGACCTAAAGGATAATTTAAAACAGTCCTTAGCAGATTGATACGGTTTGTCTATTGTTCTATTCTAGGTAGAGGGAGTAAAATTTGTTCCTACCTGCTTGGTAGAAATAAGCACAAAATAAAAATGAGAAAATCCAGCCAGCTTCAGTGCTACTAGAGAAAGAAAAAAAAAATACCATAAAAGCAGTAAAATACACTCATGATAAGTTAGTTGTCTTGGAAATATCACCTTGCACGCAATGAAGAAAGAAATGTGAAGAATGACAGAATTTTTTTCCCCACTGATTTCAAGGAAAAGAGAAAATAATACATTCAAACAACAAGACAATGAGTTTTGTAGTAATGATGGAAGCCTTTAGAGACTTTAAAGACAGCATTGCTTTTTGAGTGCTATGTATGTATTGGTCACTATCCTAGACACTTTTTTATATATTATCACTAATAATAACCACCAACTGATAATAAATATTACTATATTGCTATTTTCCTTTTACAAAAGAGGAAACTGTTACTTAGTGAAGATCAGAAATATATCCAGAGAATCTCAGCTAGTAATTGGTGATGCTGACTTCAAATTCAACTCTGTGATGCTAAAACCTATGTTCTCTCCATCATGTCGTGGCCCCAGCATCAGAGAAACAATCTAGGGTGTGTCTTACTTATACTCCACAGAACGAGATGGCATATGAACGAAATTTCTAGTCATGGTCTCCAGTTTCCTGTGGGGTTCAGAGTTTAAGAATCACCATGATATGAGCAAACTGAATGACCATATTTGGGTAATTGACTTATACACAAATTAAATGAATAAATAGACAGGTGTCCCCAGTGAGACTACGTCTCATCATTATACCACCCCCATGCAAATACAAACTTTTTTTTTTAGGCTGTCCTTTATGTGTTAGCATTTATCTATTGGTTCTGAAGATATCGCAGATTCTCTTATTGATGGCGTCCGGCCATTGGATCATAAATGATCTGTGCTTGGCTTACAAAGGTGCTAAGTCTCGTTTCCTACTCTTCTTGCAGCTTTACACACCTCTTATTCTTTTACAGTGTACTTCTTTTTCTCTTCCTGTTGTCCACTGCTGATTCTACCCATCCTGAAATTTGCATATTCTTGGGAATTTCTCGTGGGGCTCTGGACCCATTCTATCATACAAGCCAAAATTGTTTTCTTTTAAAATGTAGAGCCTCTGCATCTGAAGCTTTTCTGTCTTCCTGGATTCATCATTTTTTTCAGACCATGATCTCTTTTCTAGCTGACTTGACCTTTGTTGACAGATGAACATGTTTTGGGCCACATCCTGTCTGCCTTAACCCTCACGCAGATCACAATGCAGCTTGGTCCTCTGATTTTGAAAAAATCTTATTGCACACCTCCCTCCAACCGACTCGGCTTTCTCTCACATAGACCGTCTATCAGGCTATTCTAATTACCTGGCTGCCCATATCTACTCCTACTTCTGCTACAAATAAGCACCATCACAGCTGCATGTAATTTGGAGAGGACAATTTTTGCCACGTTAACATCACCACAAGGAAGTTCCCAAGAAGCACTGAAAAATCTACAAACTTTTTTTTTTTTTTTTAATCCACAGACTTTAGTGTTGCTCAGAGCCTTTGCTGGAAGAATCCTGATGTTGAATCTTGTCAGGCCCCTACTGGCCACTACTTTGGCTTCCTAGCTGAATAGCATTCTGTGCACCTGTCAGCTGAAGCATTCTCTTTCAATTGCCTCTAACCAGATAGGTACGTTTTAATAAAGAGCCTCTGGTGAGGATAAACATCTAATGATCTTCTTCTCTCTGGCTATTCTTTCCTCTTCTCTCCTTCTCCTTATACACAATCTGTATGATCCACAAAATACTTAATGTTGACTCTGTTGCTTTGTGTCTCTACGTGTAAGTTTTATATCCCAACTAGATTGAAGACTCGATTAGAGCAGGAACGTCATCCTATACTCTCTGTGTCCTCAATAATACCTAGCATGATAAGCGACAGACACTCAGAAACTGTTCTTTAATTTTAATTTGCTCTGCAGGTGGGCCTGAACTATTTATAGCATCATTAGGTACTTTAGCCAGGATCTTTCCCCATTACCTCCTCCTCCCTGTATGAACTATATCCTCTGGCTTTCTGAGGAGAGGAAGTGACCACTGAAACTGAAAAAAAACAGCAGTCAGTCTGTACCTATCCTGCACCTCTGAATGAACAGTAAAAACAAATATATATTTCCGTATCTCAATATCTAATCTGTAAAAAAGGGATAATAAAAATAGTTCCTATTCTTTAGGTTTGCCTAAGGACCAAATGAGTTAATATATGCAAAACCCTTAAAATCATTCCTGACACTGTCAATGTCGTATAAATATTTACTATTACTGTTTTGTTATTAATGCCTTGATAATTTCCATAAAGTTTCCCTCAGATCTTTTTATTTTTATTATATATGATAGAACCGGGCACTGTCTTATCTGGAAAGTTTGCTCACGCTATAGTTTGTTAAGCTAGGACTGACCGTGGAAACCGACCTCCTAGGAATAGCATCATCTACCCTTTCATCTGTATTTGACAACTGCCATATAAATTTCCTTGCTGGTTGCTTTAATAACAGAAAAGAAAATGTTCTTCTCAGGTTAGTCTGTACTTTTCAACATATAATTTAGTGGTACTAATTAAGAGAGTCTTACATTTTTTTTAAATATAACAATAAAATAATGAACTATATAAAATAGATCAGGTAGAAGGTTATTTTTCAGATTTTTAAGTAAAAACCTGCTTTTTAAACATTACATGGTACATAAACATTTTGATCTTTCATATCAATTCATAATTAAAGAAGACAAAGGCAAGGAAACAGTACAGGTTTTAGATGCTGCAACTGTCCATCATGCTTTAGAACTTTCTGCACCAAGATTGATTGACTAATCAGCCATCTCTCACACATCCTCATTATGTAAAACGTGTGTCAGCAACATGTGAAAATGAGCCCTTTTCACTATAACTAGTCGTGAGAAAAGAACTTTAAATCCTGACATTTGGGCTTGCTTGTTAATGATAACAGTGTGATAAACAGATCATTAATCCTATTTTTCAAACTGTGAAATAAGCCAAAATTGCCATAGGCAAGTAACAGTATAAACAGGCTTTTAAAAAACAAGGTGTTTATGGTTCTTTAATCTAAAACAGGGGTTTAGACTTTTTCTGTAAAGGATAAGATAGTAAATATCTTAGGCCACACAGGCCATAAAGTCACAACTACTTAACTTTGCAACTTGAAAGTGGCCATAGACAATACGGAAACAAATGGGTCTGGCTGGGTTCCAATAAAACTTTATTTATACAAGTTTCAGCATGGATGACACTTGAAGACATCATGCTAAATTAAATAAGCCAGACACAAAAGGATACATGTTGTATGATCCCGTATTTATGAGGTGTCTAGAATAGGCAAATTCATAGACAGAAAATAGAAGAGTGGTTACCAAATGGGTCCAGGGATGGAGATACAAGGAGTTAGTGTTTAATGGGTACAGAGTTTCTGTTCAGAATGGTGAAAAGGTTCTAGAAATGGATAGTGGTAATGGTTGTGCAACATTGTGAGTGTATTCAATGCCACTGAATTGTACACTTAAAAATGGCTAAAATGGTAAAGTTTTTATGTTATATATAATGACCACATTTTTTTTTTTTTAGAAAACTTTACTTATAAAACAGGCAGTTGGCCTTCAGGCCATAGTTTGCCAGCACCTGACCTAAACTATCCTTCGACCTGCCAACTGTGCCCTTTCTTTGCCTCACACATCTTTGCTGCCGCTGCTCTTTGTTACATTACTTGATGAAGCTATGCACCCCAAATGTTGCCATGTGTGCAAAAGAAAAACTACTTCTTTGGGAGCTACAGTTCTTTCTAGAGGTAGTCCAACCCGAAGTTGTCCATGGCTTTAGCAGATGCAGATCTAGAACTATTAAATATGAGTGTGCTGTTCTGTGAGTACAAAAATGACCACAGTGGTCCCAAAATATCTGGGGATAGACTTGAGCTTGTTTCCACCTTTTCTGGTGGGATCTACGAAGGCTTTACTTTTATATCTCTAGTACTTTAATGGGCAATAACATAGATCAGGGTTCTAGTATTAGGGTACACGGGCTATGGATATCTGTAACGCTTTTCTCTTTCTGAATGTTTATTTACTCTTGCGCAGGCTGAACCCTTCCCTCATCTTGACTCATTACTCTGCTCTAACCAAACAGGTCAATTGTCCTTGACTGAGTTAATTATCTTCAAAAGACAGAGATGAGTGCTTGACCTCTGAGGACAAACCAAGGTCCTCAAAACAGAAAGTCAGGCAAACAGAAATTTTTAGACTTTAAAAGAAAATCTATTTTAAAATGCATATTTGAAAATATATATATTATTATTTGAAGACGCCATTAAGTGCACCAACCCAGTCCAACAAGAGTTCTTAAAAATTAGAATCCCTAATTGACTTCAGAGTCTTGTCCGCCAAAATTGATGACACCAGAGTTGACCAGGGTAAGCTACCTTTGACAGAGCTACAAGAATAAGAATAATAAATTCTCTATCTTTAACTAATGAAATGAAAATTATTTTTACTGATCTGAGAGAAGACAATGCTTTTGATTTCAAAAGGATTTTTCTTTAAGGAAAAAAAAATCTATTACTTTTGTTATGTTACTAATCATGTGACATTTTAAAGGACTCTTATTACCTTCATAAAAGACTCTAAAATTGTGTGACTTGTACACTTCAATAATTCCTAGTTTTTGCTTAATTTCTATAATGAGCTTTTCCATGTCAATGTAGGAAAGACACTGATTTTAGAAGTTTCAGCAGTACAGAGATCAGATAACCTCAACAATGTCATTTGATACTAAAATAGATTGTTTTAAATTTTTAATGCCATTCCTATTTTTTTCCTTTTAACACTTGGCTGTGCTACCAATGAAACACTAATTGATTGAAAACAACTTCTAAGAATAAATAGTATTTTTCAAAGCAAAAATGGAGTGTACATGTATTCAAAACTCCATTTTTAGAAAATACTTTTAATCTGCATATATTAAAAATTGTATTCAAATGTTTACTAAGTTAAAAATAAAGAAACATCACTTCAATAGTCCACTTCAGCTGTAAGCCTATTGTCATCTACATGTTGTTCAGATTCTCAGATATAAGGGGGAAGATGGAGAGCAATGATGTCTGACAATTTATAGCCAGCAGAATGATTAGATTACAACATTCATTTCTAAGCACATGAAGTATTTACAGATCACTTGAAAAATCACTCTACTTTCTGAGATGTTACCTGTTGACCTTCGAAAGTAGAAGCAAGTGAATTTTGCCATCAATGTCCTTTCATTTTGAAGTTTAATATAGTGTCATTGGTTCTCCAATATCCACAGTGCCAATTTCCCACTGATGTCTTATATCTTGGGTTTCTTTTCCCCCTTTGGAAAAGTATAGTGATGAAATACATGAGGTAGGTAACTGAGCACAGGAAGCTCATATAATTACATAGCGTTTCCACTACGATCCACAATGTTCTGACGATAGATATCAGTACAATAATATGAGCAAAAGCTTGTCAGAGAACAAGCCCCAGATAAAGCACAGGAGAGTTTCTAAGCCAAGATAGTGCTTGTGAATATTTGGAAATCAAAATGTATATATGGAGAAAAAGTTGGCTTCTCCTGATTGTTTCTAGGGGATCTTTTGGTAAGGCTCATTTTTCTTATAAAAAGGCAGAATGTCTCATATATAAAATGAAATACTTCTTTCCTGAGAAGAACCATTCATGGATAGAGCTGTCCCCAGTCATGACAGGACACGGTCAGTTCCGAGAACTACATAAAGAATTTTTTAAAAACTGACTTATAATTCTGCAATTTGACAAAATTTTACTAGTGGCACTAATTGGACTCACACAAATACAGCCTCCAATTTCCTATTGAAAACTGAGAGCACCCTGTTAGTATTATCTGTTCATAACTATTAATCTCCAGGGCCTTAAATGTTTGATGAACTTTCCAAAAAGTACCTGTTCCAAAGTACCTTTTTTGTCCTTTTTAATTATTTGCTTCTGACTATGCATAAAAGTAGTTAAGACCAAATCCTTTTATCTAAATCCAGGTGTTATTACCCTGCCTAACCTACTTTTCTTTGGTTTATTTTTTGAGTTTGAATTTCTCCCTGTGAGGTGGGCTGTGCTGTCCTTGTGTAGCTATCACAGCACACTCCCATTTTGCTGGCACCCGCAGTGAATAGTTCTAACTAGTTATACTCTGTGGAATTGAGAGAACAAAGAATTCTTCCATGTCTCAGACATTCCTTTGCCTCAGAATTACCTTGAGTCTCAGATTTAGCCAAAAATCACTAATGAAACCAAGCTCTAGGATTCTAAGCATAAAAATAACTCTTATTTTTGAGTATCACTCGTTGCCCTACGTACTTCAGATAATAGATACTTCATTTCCCCAACAAGCAACTTCACAGGTGGAGTGGAAACCGAGGCTCGGGATGTTAAGAAACTTGTCCAAAGTCTTCCCAGTTAGTAAACATTGAGATCAGGATTTACCCTCCTTTCAAACCCTCAGTCCCATGCTCCCTCCATCACAAGGTGTCCAATGTCACCCAAGTCTCCTGGTTCTCTCTTCTTGATGTGTAAAATCCGAAAATATTGTCATGGTAAAAAGTTAAAATTTTAAAAGCAACATACAAAAAAGAACCCATGTGCACAGTATGGTTTTTTAATATGCCAAATTAGTAGGTCACTAATTTACTTTAATTAATGTTTAAGAGATATAAAAAGATTGAGAGCTAAGACACCAAAATATTAGCAGTTGTTATCTTTTGGCAGATTACAAGTAATGTTTATTTGTTTCTTATACTTTGTCTCATAAATTTTTTATAATAAACATAATGCTTTAAAATTTAATATTTATTTAAAATGCAAGGAATGTCACTATTCAAATGCAAATTGTATAATGGAATGGGTTTTTCCAGAGTGACTTAGACATTTGTCATGTTGTCATGTTCAGTTGACAATTATCATTGGACTTAGCATGTCAGTGAATATTTTAATGTCCAAGGGAGGGCTTTTATATGCAAAATGAACCACTTAAAGCTGTCTAAATATGCAATTTGTAACTGTAGATAATTATAAGACTGAATTTTCCTTAAACTTCTAAATTCAACTTATATTTCTTTCTGGTTGATTTGTGAATTAAATAATTTTTATTAAAAATAAGTATAATCACTTTTATTTTTCAATTTGTTTTTAACTCATAAGTTTAATATATTAGTGATCTCATATTATTATTAAAATCCATTTTTAAAAACTTATTCATTAAATTCTCTTAAATGTTTAACTTACATATGCAAATTTAATGTTTTTTCCTCAGATATATCACATTCTTAATAAGGTCAGCTTATAAGCTAAAGTGGTTTTTATAAGTTCCTAAGCAGCTTTAAAAAATATAATGAATTCAATTTAAAACATTAGTAAGCATTCAAACACTGTTTATAAGCTTAATTAATTATATTCTCTAATGCATATCAAATTTAAGTCACAAGTATCAATCAGACATTTCTAATTGAAAGAACAAGGTAAACATGGCAGATATTCTCTAACAAGACATCTCTCGGACATTGCAAAACTGAATATAAGAAACATAAATTGTCATTGTGACTTAAAATATACGCCACATAAACCAACTACTGCAGTATTAATACTTTCTATAGGTT
Source organism: Pteropus alecto (assembly GCF_000325575.1). NCBI lineage: Eukaryota > Metazoa > Chordata > Mammalia > Chiroptera > Pteropodidae > Pteropus > Pteropus alecto. The sequence goes on from NW_006436282.1 coordinate 15,261,757, forward strand.
TATTTCATTATCTTTCTACTTATTTCTGCAAGTTTCTGAGTTTACAAAGTCATTTATCCAACTAAAGAGTGAAATTTGCCATCACCACCAGTCCCAGTTTCCTTGGGTAGAGATTCAAAACTAAGATACAGTTACAGATCTGGGAATTGGGTCTGAGTTTGGGGACCAGAACATGGGATCAGATCTGTGCTTCTTTTTCTACTCGAGTGCTGTTTGCCATATCAACAAGGGAACCCAAAAGCGTGCTTTAGCTGCCATGTAGTTTTACACCACCTAAAATGTATTCCCCAGGCATATTTCAAATTTCACATTTATGCAACTTTTTTCAACCTTTTATTGACCAATTTCAATAGATGGAATTCTGCACCCCCCACATAGAATCCAGCACTTTGCCTTCAAGTAGAGTTAATTGAATTTCGTACCCCCTTCATGGTTATAGGACCCTTTTTATATGTTACTCGTTGTCTATCTCCTTGACAACTATTTGATAGTCAATTTTTTTAACAGTATGATAGGTTACTTATAGATTATGTAGATATATCCAAAATGTTTATAAATTGCTTTAGATCTGTACTCCAGCATAGGAAAACATTGTTTCCATGTTAATTATTAAAATTATATTTAGGTCACAGTTTAGGGGCAGCTAGTTCATCTGGCCACCAACTCCTAAGGCTAACTGTAGCCCACTCAAATTAATCATCCAAAAACTATCTTTCCACATAAGCATGATTAATAATAACTCATAATAATGTAGGATTTTATAAACCCGCTGTGGCACCCCTAATTAACCTCATTTTTATCATTATTTTCAGAAAGTCTAAGCTATCTCAGTTAGATGCATAATAGAAATTATAATCATCCACCAAATTAGTATAACAATACTTAATTTGCCATTGCCTATTTTATGATAATTGAGGTTATTTTCAATTTCTAATGTTATAAATAAAATCATGTATTTGATGATGAACATAGTTTTATTGTCCTATTGTATTATTTCTTTAGGAAAAAAATCCCACAAGTAATATTGCTCAGTGAGCAGATAGACTTAGTTTTAGGTATTGAAAGCATCATCTTTAATGCTTTCCAAAAAATTTGTCTAATTAGTACCATGTCAGTATTGTACTTGTTTTGTTTGGATATTCTTTAATATTGGAAAATTCATAGATGTTAAATGGTACTAAAATGTTGCTTTGATTATTAGAGACAATAGATTTTTTTATAATATTTGTTCGCTATTTGTGGCTGTCATGTAAGTGTGTAGGAAGAATTCATAAAAATTTTTAACAAAGATGTTTATCTTAGCTTTGACCAGTATATTATAAAACCCATGGAAGTTGCAGATACAGGGAAATCCACACTCATTTATGGACTCTTCTTCTCAGGCCTTCGTTTGATGCTCATGGGAAAGATTTGAGTCATGGGAGAAAACCAGCAAAAGCCTCACTCATGATGCAAGTATAGAAAGGAGTTTTCACCACTGTGGGAAGGACAGGAAGTCCTGCTGAGACTCTTCTCTCCCACGGACAAAAGCCTTAGACTAAAGGGATCAGAAAACCCCAAGCCAGATAAATAATAAACCAATAAATCAAAACAAAACAAAAACACACACTAGAAACTTTATATTCAAACTTCTAAAAACCAAAGGTAAAGAAAAAATCTTGAAGGCAGCCAGAGAAAAAAGACACATTACATACTGTCTCAGTCAGTTCAAGCTGCTATAACAGAATGCCATAGACTGAGTAGCTTAAATGACATTTATTTCTCAAAGTTCTGGAGGTATATCTGGTGTCTGGTGAGATCCTGCTTCCTAGTTTGCAGACAGCTATTTTCTTTGATCCTCATGTAGTGGAAAGCAAAGAGAGGGAGGGCACACTCTCTTCTCTTTTTATACGGCACTAATCTCATTGATGAGGGCTCCTCACTCACGACTTCATTACTTCCCAAAGACCCCCACCTTCTAATACCATTATATTGAGAGTTAAAATTTCAACGTATAAACTTTAGAGAGACACAAACATTTAGTCCATAATACATACAGAGGAAAAAAGGTAAGAATTACAGCAGACTTTTTGTCATCCCTTTGGCTTCTATGCAAGCCAAAAACCAGTGAGTGACATCTTTAAAGTATTGAAATTAAAAAGAACTGTCAACCTGGGTATAATTCTTATACCTAGAAAAAAATACTTTTGAAGAGTAAAGGATAAATTGGTATTTTTAAAGAGCATTTATTACCAACAGACCTGCATTAGAGGAAATGTTAAAGAAAGTTCTTCAGGCAGAAAAATATATGAGAACAGACAGAAATTTGGATCAATATAAAGAAATATAAATCGCCAGAAGCAATTAAAATAAAGTAAACATAAGTCATATTTTACTATTTTTTGTTATTTTGAAATTATTCTAAAAGATAACTGTACAGCAAAATTTTCAGAGTAATGTATTTGGAGTTTATAGCATACGTAAAAGTAAAATGACAGCGTCACAAAAGATGGGAGGAAGAGATAAGAGCTTACTGTTGCAAAGTCCTTATACCACATACAAGCAGTATAATATTATTTGAAGGTAAACGGTGACTAATTAAAGATGTACATTATAAGCTCTAGGAAAAATACTAAAAATAATTTAAGAAATTAAAAAGAATATAATATATAATAACTCAATAGTGGAGATAAAAATGGAGATAAAAGATATTCTACTAACCTAAACACAAGCCAAAAAAAAGGAACGATTATTGAGATGGTAGATCTTAACTTAACATATCAGTACTTTAGATGTGAATGGTCTAAACACGCAGAGGACAGAGAACAGCAAGAAGATAAAAATATGACTCCAGATCTTAATCCAGAGTTAAGGTAAATAGTGTAAATTGTGAATGAGATCAAGTTTAGCCTCTTTTCATGCTGAGCAAAGAGATGGATTGCAAATTTAAGGTTCCTCTTTTCTGCATTAAGTATAACAGTTTTGAGAGGAAATAAGAGATGAGATAATAACATTTCCTCATGACCTGACAAAGCCAGTAAAGCATAAAGCCCACACTGATTCTATGGGTTTGTTCAAGTGATATGTCTGCAACATACTCTCAAATATCAGCAAAAATAATAATATACTCTTACTATTTTTATTACTACTAATATTATTATTATTATTAGAAAGGGAGAGAAGCAAATGTAGCAAAATGTTAACAATTGGTAAATCTAGGTGGAAAAATGTATAATCATCATACATTTGTTAACAGTTGGTAAATCTAGGTGGAAAAATGTATAATCTACTTGAAACTTTCACATACATTTGAAATTTTTCAAACTATAAAGTTGGGAGAAAAAACTTATGAGCCCAAAACAATTGATATCTATGAAACATCCCTAATCAAGGCCTATGATATTTTATTCTTTGACTTAATCATATTTCCATTAAGAGTAAATCGTACATTAGAATAGGTTATTTGGGTGCGCTTTGGGATATTCTGGATTGAGATGTGCTATCGAATGAAGCAGGAGACTCTTTTACTGTAGCCTGATGACTGTTTAAGAGTGGATCCAAATTTTAACAGAAAATTCCAATTGAGGTCTTGTTAACACAAAATTGAGGTCTTGTTAACACAAAATTATTTTTGCTCATTTTTCAGAAAACACAAAATATCAAGTATAATGGACACAGACCAAATATGAGCAAATCCAAAATAAATACATATAACTTTCTTATTACATAAATAAAAATCAACCAAATTTGCATCTAAACGTATATGCTTCTAAACAGAATACCCTTGGAAGGGTAAAAAGGCACTGGTGAGGTGTTTGTTGCCCTTAGAAAAGGAAATTGGGTAGCTATAATACAATACTGTCTCATTTAGATCTTTGAAACTTTTGTATTTTCTGTATTTTAGAAATTTAAAAAAATAATTAAAAGCAAAAGAAAAAAATAGTGATCACCACTGAAGCAGAGGCCCACAAAATCAAAGCAAAGTATAGGCAGCTTTTATGAGGCTTCAGGCTTATATAAATTATTCAGACTCTGAATAAGAAAAAGGAATACAAGTTTAGATATAAATGTGACTTTATTTAGAATGAGAAATTATAAAACATTACAAATTTCATGATAATAAGATAACACAAATATTTCTAATCTATAAGTATTATAATCTTTAAATTAAGAGCTGATTGTAATCTATTCAGACTGCCCTATAACAAAATAACCACACACTGGGTAGCTAACAAACAATAAAAATTTATTTCTTACACTTTTAGAGGCTGAAAAGTTCAAGATCATATGCCAGTTTTGTTAAGTTTTGGTGAGAGCCCTCTTCCTGGTTCGTAGCCGGCAGCTTCTGGCCCTGTCCTTGCAATAAGGGAAGAGAGACTCCAGTATAGAACTGGGCTTAATTCCAAATACAATCAGAACAAGGGGAGATTTATAACCAAGGAGCTAGTTGGGTGGTGGGGCATTGGTAGATAGAAAATTACTAAGAGGAGACATTAAATTCCCCAGATTCTTGGTTAATTGACCTAACAGGAACTCTTGAAAATGACTTTTCTCTTCTCTTTCTCCTTGATTCAACCTGGACTTGGGCTCACTTACTACTTTTCTTTCCTTATCCTTCCGCATTCCCCATGACCGCCTCTTAATCATTAAGCCCTTAGGTCAGCATCATATAGTCTTAGGAACAAAGCCAGGTCTGTTGACCACAGAAACAGAGTTTTGGCCCAACTAAAAGATGACATCTTACAGTTCCACACCCATGAAGGCAGAATGACTCTGCTGGCATCCCCTTGAACCCAGACGGAACAACTCTGTGACTGACATCAGGACATGATGCAATGATCGACTGCCTCCTACCCTAGCCTGGACCACACAGTAGAGCCCATGACCCCAAGTCCTTTAGCTATCATGACTAATGAGTTTTCTCTAGATAACCTATCCTCTAGAGGCCATCAGGGAGGCAAGTCTTTGAAAGCTAGCTCACCTCCGTCTCCAGGTTTGGAGTCATTTCCTGAAATAAACCTCTACTTTCTTTGCTGCAAACTCCTGTCTGTGTCTCCTTTGGCTTTGATGTGTACAGGCAAAAATGGTAACACAGTGTTCTGTAATACTGGGCCTTATGTAACTACTATTCTACTGTGTACAAAATTGAGCTGACTTTTCATTTTCCAAGATAGGGAGTAGAGGATGATAAGCTGGATGGAGAAGAAGCAAAATTGGACATTTGAGTAAGGACATGTATGGGACAATCAGGTGGAAATGTCTAGTGGGAAGCTAAATACCTGGGGCTGATACTTAGGGAAGTTCTAAGCTGGGGATGTATATTTTGGACTCAGCATAATACACATGACAGTTGAAACATGAGAGAGTAGGTGCTCATCAAGAGAGAGTATGTAGAGCAAGAAGAGTAGAGGGCCGGCATGTGGAGCCCCTGAGGACACAGACATTTGAAGGATGGACAGTGGAAGAAGGATGATAAAAGAAAGGAGAGCATGAAGTAATGAAATGTCAGAGAAGAAAGGACAAATCTCAGGAAGGACAAATGGTGACCAAAGTCGGCACCCTGATCTTTAGCCCTTTGTGCAAGTCCTCCAGCCTGTTCACTCTTCCTGCCCTCCAGACTCTGGGTTGAAGCATCCTGCTATTGCAGGCTTGAAACTCCTCGTTTTAATCAGTTTCTCATTACTGGACAGAATTATTTTGTTATCTTTGGCTAATTCCTACCACATTTTCTCCAGCAGCTATCCTAACCCTTCACTCTCCTGAGGACTCTAATCATTCTCTACACTCTCTTTTTTTCGGTAACAGGTTTTTTGAGATATAAACAGTCAATTCACCCATGGAAACTGTATAATTCAGTTTTTTAAAGTATAATCACAGAGTCGTGAAACCATTACCAGAATCCATTTTAGAACTTTTCTTCACTTCCAAAAGTAATCCTGTATCCTTTAGCCATTACCACACAAACCCCGTCCCCAGCCCTGGGCAATCACTAATCTACTTTCTGTCTCTATAGATTTGCCTGTTCTAGACATTTCATATCAATGGAATCATATAATATGTAGTCTTTTGTGACTGGCTCCTTTTACTTAGCACAGGTTGTAGCATGAATCAGAACTTGACTTCTTTTTATGAAGATACATGTCCAAATAATATACTCCATTGTGTAGATATACTATATTTTGCTTATGCATTCATCAGTTGAGAGACATTTGGATGTTTCTATCTTTTGGCTGTTGTGATTGTGAATAATGCTGCCATGAACATCTGTGTAAAGTTTTTGTGTGGACATGTGTTTTATTTCTCTTGGATATATATTTACCTAAGAGTGGCATGGCTAGGTTATGTAGAAACTTTATGTTTAATTGTTTGATGAACTGTCAGACTATTTCCTGAAGTGACTGCCCCACCTTAAATTCCTACCAACAATGTAGTATGTGATGAGGGTTCCAATTTCTATACATCCTTGCCAACCCTTGTTTTCTTTTTTTATTTTAGCCATCCTAGTACATATGAAGTAGTATCTCATTGTGGTTTTGATTTCCCTGATGACTAATGATATTGAACATCTTTTCATGTGTTTATTGGCTATTCATCTATCTTTTTTGAAGAAATGTCTATTCCTATCCTTTGCTCATTTTTAAATGGTATTATTTGTCTTTTTTATTATTGAGTTGTATATTAGTATGCTCAGGCTGCCATAACAAAATACCTATAGACTGTGTGGCTTAAACAACATAAATTTTTTTTTTTCTCACAGTTCTGGAGCTTGGAAAGTCCAAAATCAAGGTTCTGGCAGGGTTTAGTTTCTGGTGAGTGCTCTCTTCTTGCCTTATAAACAACTGCTTTGTATTCACATGGCCTTTCCTATGAGGAGGAAGGGAGAAAGAGAGGGAGGGAGGGAGGGAGGGAGGGAGGGAAGAAGATAGAGAGAGAGAGAGAGAGAGAGAGAGAGTTAGTTTTTCTAGTATCTCTTCTTATAAGGACACTAATCCTCTTGGTTCAAGGCCCATTCTTATGACCTCACTTAACCTTAATTACATCCTTAAATGTCCCATCTTCATATACAACCACGTTGGGCATTAGGACTTCAACATATGAATGAGGGAGAGAGGAACACAAACATTCAGTCCATAACGAGTTGTAAGAGAGTTCTTTATATATTCTAGACTTAAGTCCCTTATCAGATATATGATTTTAAAATATTTTTTCCCATTCAGTATTATTTTTCATTTTCTTGATAATGTTCTTTGAAGCACAAATGATTTTAATTTTTATAAAGTCAAATTTATCTAGTTTGGTTTTTTTTTCTTTTTGGTTGCTTTTGCTTTTGGTGTCCTATTTAGGAAATCCTTACCTAATCCAAGATTATGAAGATTACTTCTGTGTTTTCTCATGAGCTGTTCTACTCTCATATTTTGGGAGTCAGAGCATCTACTTTGAAGTAATGAAGCAGCGGGTTTTAGCTATGATTCCTCATTTACCAGTTGTCTAATCTTAGGTAAATTGTATTAACTTTTCTAAGTCTTATTTTCCTCTTCTCCAATGTGGAGTAAATTAATAAAAGTAACCTACTGTATAGGAAAGTTTATAGGCTCTAATGAGTTAGTGTTTGCTAAAGCACCTAGTACAGTGTCTGGCACTTGTAAGTGCTCTATAAATGTTAGCTGTTAGAGACAATCAAGTGTAGCTTCTCAATATTTCCTCATCTGCATCTGAAATGTCTATGTTTTCTCTTAAATTTTATACCAGAATAAAGATGTAATTGACTTTCATTAGTAATTTATTACTAATAACATATAATCACAATTGTATTATTTAATGTACATTCTATAATCTAAATCTATGATTAATACTTTCCAAGATCTAACTTTTGGGTGCATTCCTATATTCGAGTTATGCAGGATGTCACATTATATTGATCATTTTAGCATTACCTTACAAGCTGTGTTTTTCATGAAATGCAATTGTGGCAATTTTACATTGCATTATATAAATCAGAATGTATTACAACTATTAATTTGGATAACAACAGTCTATTTATAGAGAATAGATGAAAAAGAAAAAACCCACTAAAACATTTTGTTTCCTTATAATTATACAGTCCATTTATTTATGGAATAAATGACTAACAGTATAATCTACACTAAAGCCATGATAATTCTTCATGAACCTAGTTAGGAATTACTCAAAGCTGCTTTGAGTTATTGTAAATAACAACTCCATTTTTTCTGACAGATCAATATGGGAACCATCATAAAAGATGTTTCAAAAGTCTGTCTACTGAACTTCATTTCCAGTCTGCTCAGATCCATGGTTCTCAAACTTTAGTTGTATCAGAATAACCTGGATGGTTTGTTAAAACAGAGGAACTTAGCCTTATCCCTAGAGTGTCCCAGGCATGACCTAGGCCAAACGGTGGGTCCCTTCAGAAGGTTAGGTGCAGAGAGAAGAGACTTGGATTGGGAATCTGGAGAATGTAGACAGAGAAGTTTCTGTGAATTAAGTAGGAGCCAAACTGAACGGCAAGTGCAGAGGTGGACACAAAAGAGACTAGAACATTTTCCCAATAAGCTTGGCTATTACAAGGGAGAGAAAGATAAGGCAAGAGACAGAAGGCCGTGTGTGTTGGGGAGAATGTTTGGTCTTGTTACAGGTGTGTGTTTCTAAGATAAGGGAGACTCAAGTTTAAATGCTGAAGGGAAAAGCCAGAGTCTGGAGCGGATTGGGGAAGAGCTGTGGAGCAAGATGCCTAATGTGGGAGAGGCTGAGAAGCTGAGCAAGGTGAAGGCTTTATCAACCTCATTCTGTGGGATTTGAAGGAAGAAGCAGAGATGGGTGTGGCAGATAGGGTGGCAGGAATTTGAAATAGCCATGACTGTAGAAGGATTGAGTAGGAAGGACTGAGTGAACAATAAATGAACTGGTGTTTTCCATGAATTTGGGGACCATCTATACTAAGAGCAAATAAGTAAGAAAACTGCAAAAATAGGAGATTTTGATTTGAGAAAGAAATGTGCTATTTTATGATTTCAGAAGCAGATCGATCCTAGGTGATGATACGATCTTGACCTAGCAATGGGACAGAATGGCTAATTGGGAAAACAATGTGGAATTGAGGAAGTCAATGAACTGAAAATCCAATGAGGTGAATGGAGCATCCAAGTGGGCACTAAATTTCCCTGGTTTATGGCAAGTCTTAGAGAAAAGAAACTGTATAAGAAGAGCTGAAGTCTTCAGGGAATGATAAGGAGGAAGTAGAGTTATGAAGGTGATGGTCAGAAGAGGATGGATCACATGACCCTTAAAGATGCAGAATTTCTACAAAAGAATGGAAGAATGATCCAGAACCTATCTCCCTGCTTCCATTGTTTCTTTTCCACATAGCAGTTGGGTTAATTTTTTTAAGTGTATTTCTGATCATGTTATTCTTCTATTCAAAACACTCCCATGGCTTCTCACCTCCCTCTGAGTAACTCTGGTATCTTCACCATGGCCTTTGCTACTTGTCCTGCCTACCTTTCTTCTCTGACTTCATCTCTTACCACTTTACTACGTGTCCTTCCTGCTTCAGCCACACTGGCTTCTTTGCTATCCCTAAACAGGATAAAACTTGTTCCCTCCACAGAGCCTTTGCATTTGCTCTTCACTATGCCTGGAAAGCTCTTCCCCCAGCGGCCTGCTCCCTCATCTTCAGATCTCTGCTTCCCACCTAATCAGCAAGGCCTTCCTGATCTCTCCCTGTGCCCACTCCTACAGGAAGTTTCCATTCTACGTTCCTGCTTCATTTACCTACATAGCACTTTCACCATCTAAATTTACATCGATCTACTTTTTTTTTCCCTAGCAGCCAGCTCTCCCTCAAGGGTAGAAGGCAATGTTTTTGGCCATTCTGTTCACTGCAGTACACCATAGGAGGCATAATTTTTTTTTTTTTTGAATGATGGCAGTGGCAGTGGGTTGTGAGAAAAACCTTGACCCTAAGTGTGTGAAGTATGTGGGAGAAATCCAGGAAAAGGTGAGAGGGAAGAATGTGAGCATGTTGGGAATTGTTGCCTTGCAATGGTGTTCCAGTAGGAACTCAGGTGTGTTGTAGAGCCGTGGCATAGGTCATTGATAGGAAGCCTAAAGCAGTCTGGGGACAGCAAGATGGGATGATTGGAGGAACTTACCTTTCAGGAAGTATCTGAAGACAATGATAAGGATGAGAAGTGTGGGGACATTGCAGGCGTTAGAATTTTGGAAAGACTTAGAACCAACAGCCCATGGATTGCACTTCTAGACTGATTATACTTTCAAAGGAATCCACATGAGACAATAATAGTCACTGGGGTGTAGGAGCATCACAGATTTGTTGGAAGGGGTTGCCCCTCCTATGGACAGATGTGTTACCAGGGGCTCTGTAGCAGGCAGGGCGCAGGTAGAGTTAGCTATTGGTTAGTACCAAGAGTTCTCCACAGCAAGATCTCTGAGAGGTGAGGGTTGGCCCTGAAATAATGTCAGGTCCAATCAGGCTTCGTGTTTACTGCCCCGCCCCCCCCAAATGTGCACTTCTGGCTTTTTTTTTTTTTTTTTTTTGCCTATACATCTACATTCACAGTGTTTTTTCTGTCTGGAACACCTTTCCTCTCCTCTACAGCTATTCATATTTTTGGCATCCTGTAAGATCCTATCCACACTCTATCTCCCTGACAAAGTTTTCCTTTACAGCCATGCCTAGAGGATTGCTCCCTGCCTTGAACTCCTATAGCAGTTATTAACTGTAGAATTCATATATGATTACGTATGGCCCTTTGACATCTCTCTTCAATGACTGCATTAAACCCTTATTTATACCTTCTGGGTTGTATACCTTTGTGCGTGTGTGTGATGGTTGGTGCCTTGCTGTCTCTCTAGCTTCCATGCAGGCTTCTTAAAGGCAGGGACAGATTTTGTTGCCTTTGGAGCCCTTATATTAATGGACACAGACCCTTACACAGAGAAGATATTCTGATCATATAAATTGATAGGCTTTAATTTATTAATCATTAATATTCAATGCTGACACCCAGATGATAGTTCTGTTTACTTTCAAATGATTATTAACATAATGAGAGTACTGTAATATTATTTTTTCTAACCATAAATGTGTTGTATACTCTCCCTTTTCCATTCATAGACGTTTTCAAGGACTGATGCTTTCGGTTCTCTGTCGAACAATTTGATCTTAAATTTTCAGCAGAGGCCAGAGAGCTTGGTGGATAAGAGAATCAAATTTCCTGGTTTGAATTTGAGCTCTGTCGCTTGCTAGACGGGTGAGTGTAAACAAGTTGTTTAACTTTTCCATATTTCATTTTCTTCATCTGCAAAATGGGGGCTATAATTACATGCTTTTCATCGATTTATTGTGGGGATTAAGTGACTTGTACCACATGCCATTCTTAGGTCAGCATTTGGCGTGCGATAAAGCCCTCGATACTTGCTAGCTGTTATTTCTGGGTGACTGGAAATTTCCAGATTTAAAGTGTGAGGTTCTCAAATCTCTTCTCACTCTTCTTTTACCACTGAGGAACAGAGAGCAGGTGATGCAGCTCGAATGTTCTCGTCTCCACCTCAGAAGACCAGGCTACATACAGCCTGAACTCTGCCTTAGTTCGTGGGTTATTTTAGGCAAAACACTCCACCTCTTTGGGGTGCTGTAAAGATCAGGCAGTAAACATCTGTGAAAGTCCTTTGTAAACAGCACGCTAGCTTTACCCAAAGCAAGAACTGTGGTTGAGAACAGGGAATAAATTTAATTGGTTCTGTTTTGAAAATCTTACTCTTAGAAAATTGGCACTGGGAAAAGAGTAACTCTTTGTCTCACTTTGACAGGATTATCTTTTTTTTTTTTTTAAACTACTCCTGCTGTGGGAAGTCTTCCTGAGCCCATGATATGTTTCCTTTTCTCTTTGTAAATGTGGTTGGTCAACTAAACAAACAACCTCAGTCATTCACATCTTTGTGGTTTCAAATCTGTTGATGTGTTCTGACAAAGGAGCTCTGTAGGGAATAGTAATGCGATTAGGATGGTAACTGGCCAGGGAAGTGGGAACAGTCCTACCAGGCACCCCTCCCTGAAGGGCTCCTGAGAGAAATGTGTCACAGGCAGGTTAAGAGGAACATCTCTGGCTGGAGTCCTTAGGTTTGAATCCCAGCTCTACTGTTTATTTTCTGGGCTACCTTGCAAAATACTTAACCTCTGAGTGCCTCTGATTCCACATCTATAAAATGGGAACAACTATAGTACCTACCTGTAGAGTTACTGGAGGATTAAATGAGTCGATAAATATAAAGTGCTTATATTTAGGATAGTGAGTGCTAAATAAGTATTTACTATTAATATATCTACAGAGTCAATGCCAGCAAAAGCATGCCCTCTGGTGCAAGATAAGCCTTCCCAACACCAATGCACCCCTGAGAAGCTGCTCTGGGACAGATGGAGGACTCATTCTGCCTAGGCTAGAGGTTTAGAAGCAATACAGGCCTAATAGGTTTCCTCTTTTCCCTTTTCTGTAAGGCCACAGCCCAGGCCAGGAAAGATGGATCCAGAACACACCAATTAGATAAAAAAAATATATACAGAGAGTGAGTCCCAATGCTAGTTGGGTCTGCTACCTTGGCCTTTCTGGTGCTGGAGGAGTTTGTTCCCTGGCTTATTTTGCCCAGCTGATAGAGGAGAGAGAGGGGAAGGACAGGAGAGGGGAGAATGAAGAGAAGGGGAAAAGAGAGAAGTGGTTTAGAGAGACTGGGCCTCCCTCTGGAGTGGGAACCAACCCCTGGTCCCATCTTTTCTCTTCCACCTCTTAGAAAAAAATGTAGTAGCCAGAGAGAGATGGTTGAACCTTCTGCCACATTTATCTTGCCGTCTCAAGTTTGAACTGTCATATCTCATGAGTTAGGACATGGAGGAAGAGAATCTGAACGAAAGGTCCATGAGAATCAGGTAGACTGGGCCTTCTCCCTAGGAATAGCAGGCGGGGCCCTTGCTCCTTCTCATAAAAGAAAACACATTGCAAGAGCCCAAAGAAGGGGGCCTCAACTCTCAACTGCATAGCAGGGAAAGCCAGTCACATCGAAGTCTAGATCAGCACTTCTTAAACTGTGCTGTGCTTCAAAGGACCTGGTGTTTTTGTTAAGATACAAAGGTAGGCTTGGACTTCTGCATTTCTAACAAGCCTGGTTGATGCTATCGCTGCTGGCCGAGGACCTCACTTTGGAATAGCAAGTCTTTTCAATGAATGGTGACCTAGAGCTGTGTGATGCACAGGAACTCCATCTAAGTTACTACCCTCTAAATAATATAGCCCATCTGTGTACACTTGAACTTGGCCAATCTGCTTTTTGGAGATGGAGTGACCAGAAATGTCCTTGATTCCGATCCCAAACTTTGGAAGGAGGACAAACATGTTTATCTTGGCCAGTGAATTCTGGGAGTGATTTTTCTAGTCTGTTCACAAGCTAGAGTTGTCTGCAATAAGCCTAATGTGAATATTGTGGCTTGGTGACATTTCATGAACTCTTGGCTTATGGCTTAAATTGGGGGATGTAGAACAAAGTCATTCATTATCTTCAGGGCGACAGATGATAATTCCATATGGCATGTTAAATAACTGTTTCCTTATGACTGCCCAAATCTTATTAGCCCTTCAGATCAGCTATCATTAATTAATTCTATATGCTAGCGCTTTACATGAATAATTTTATTTATTATTTCCCAAACAATATTTCAAGATAGATATCATTACCTGAATTTTAAAGATGAAGGAATTGAGACTCAGAGAAAAATTTTCCCAACATTGCCCAGCTATGAAAAAAAAAACACAGAGGCAAGCTAGGAACCCAGGTAAAGCTAATTTACTTCTTTTTCTACTACCTACATGCTGTCCCATAGATAAATGAATAATTATTTTAAAATTAAGAATTATTTGTTATTTAAATACAAATTCAGATCTTGTATTTGTTTGATATCAACTGACAACCTCGATGCGAATTTACAACAAAGCTAATGAAGCTTAAGTTTTGAGGATCCCTCACTTTCAAAAGTTCCTTCCAAGGGTCTCTAATTATTATTCATGATTTTGTATTCTTCGTTCTTAAACAGGGCTCTCCAACTTTAAAAACTTTGGGCTCCACAAAATTTGGATCTGCTGCTGTGGCTATCAGGTACATAAATTCTCTTTTGCAACGTTCCTAGTAAGTACTAATAGTTCAGCTTGCTCTTGAAGGTCTCCAATTAAGAGCTCACCACCCTACAGGGGTTTTGTTTCATTTCATACAGTTCTGTTTCTTCATGTTCTTTTTATACCATGCCAAAATCTACCTCCTGACAACATCCACTTATTGATTTTAGTTCAGCCCTCTGGAACTATGCAAAGCAAACTTAATCTCTCTCCATCTAATATGTCTGAAAGTATTTGAAGGCTGTTTCTGTAAGTACCCTTTCCCAAATCATCCTCAATGCTTACAACTATTCCTCATCTCTCACCATCCTGGCCAACCTTCTCTTCCAGTCCTTGAGGTCCTTCTCCAAGAGCATTCCAAGTTTGGCGTGACTGACAGTGAACAAAGTAACTCCCTTGTTAGACTTATTTATTGAAGACTGCATTTATCACTGTAGACATTTCTCACTGCTGTTATAATTTACTCACTGTCGCAGCTCACCCGATCATGTTGTGCCCATATTTATTTCCTAGCCCAGACTTCGTAGTCCTTGGAGATGCTTCCTGCTTTTTTTGTGGTGATGTCATCCACATCACGTGATTTATCAGGAGCTGGATTTGGCAGGGCTTAGTAAGAAGGCTTCCTGGCACATTTCAGACACATGCTATGGACGGCTCTCCTCCAGCTGTCCTTGCATGTAAGACGACCACATCTATACCCCTTGGCGAGCATCACCTCCTTCATGATCACACTCTTAATGTAGCTTTTCTCAAGCTGCTCATCACATTTGGGAAAAAATCTTTATAGGAAGAGCTCATTGAACAGGATAATTATGATTTTTTTTCTTTTTAGTCACAGTTGCCATTTATATTCTTTTCTACATGAATTCCTCTCATCGCTTTTGCCTTCTGCTTTATTTTTTCCAGTATCTCCTCTGTCCTGTCAAGAAGCTCTTCATCTTCTGTGGTGAGGTAGGGGTGGAGGAGCACCCCAAGCCTAGGCATCTTCTACACTGATGAGCACTCCACACTCAGGCCATCTGCCCCTTTGGAGGGAAGCCAAACAGGCTCTTTTATTCTCTGCAGGCTTCAGCCTTGCTACGCTCATTGCCTTTCAGTTCCCTCCACTTTTCTTCCTCATTGCTTTATGTATACCAAAGAGTCTCTCATGTCTCCCTTATGCCTTTACCTTTTGTTGGACAAACTCCTTGCTCAGTCTATGTAGAGAAGTTAGTAAAGTTCATAGTTCAGATTCTTTTGGCAATAAGTAGAGACTTTTCCCTACCCCCATTAAATTGCTTTCTGTAAGTTTCATACCAATTGCTCTAAAAAATTAAATACCTGTAGATGCTGAGACTCAAAAAGGCCACTAATGACCCCAGAAACTATTATTTACTCAGTTACACTATTCACTACATTTTAGAGTTAGGAGAGAAGCAAAATGAAAACTTAATTTTCATGCAAGAAAATAAAAACACTGAACCAGAAAGGAAAGAAATCCGAATAAATTATTAAGTGTCTGCTATGGAGATTGCCTCACGTAATCTTTCTGATAACCTATATGGTAGGAATTATTATGAAGATTTTACACGCAGATCAGGAAACTCAGAGCCGTTATGTAACCTGCCTGGGAGCTAAGATGGGAACATTTGCTTTCCAGGTTCCAAAACAGCAAAGACTCATTCTGCCTGACCTCACTCACTCTAGAGTGGCTTTGAGCCAAGCTGCACGAACTCCATTATTGATGTTCTTAATAAATCTGCATTTCCATAGCCCCACAAGAATCAGGGTAGGCAGGAAGAGTACTGGCTTGACAAACCTGAAAACAATCCTGAACAATTTAAAACAAACGCTGAGTTTCACATTCCTCCCCTCTTCTCTATGCCACATCTTCAAACTTTGAGTTCACTCTTAGAAGAACTGGCTATTTGTTCCCCTGAGCCCTGTTTGGCTAATATACTTAGACTAAGGATTTGGTGTATCATGAAATGGAGTAGTAGCCTCGGAAGATAATTGTTCCTGATAATAGAAAGGATTGAAACTAAAATATTTGGCATTCACAGAAATTCTTAGATATCTAGTTTGGGGTTGACTTATTTAGTTATCTTATGGATATTAGTGTGAATTTTTTAAATCTCCAAGGGAGACTTTTGAACAGTTTGGAACAATAAATTGATAGATTCTTGGGTTTTACGTTAACATTCAATTTATTAAAATCACATTTTTTTTTCCCCCTCAAGCTTTCAAGTCCAATTTTCAAATCTTGATAAATTTTTAAGTCTAGGAGTATTTGAATAAAATAAGAAAATTGTTTTTACCTGATCTTTGATTAATGTTCTATTAATCTCAAAATAAACACATAATTTTTTTCCTAAATAATCTTATATGGCCAATTAATTTCAATTCATTATATATTTTAAACCACATTCTTAAATGTAATATAATTAATTCTTCCAAGCATTTTAAATGCCTGAAATGGCAAATTCACAGCCCTGACATAAAAGTAGCATTTATAGAATAGTTATCAGTCTTTGGAGCTAGGAAGAGCTTTGCTTTCTCTGCAAAATTGGCATTTTTCTCCTTTCTGATAATGAGAACTATAGAACCAATCATGTTTCTCTACTTGATCTGGTTGCTAAGAGGCTTAGAGTGAAAATTAAAGCTCAGATAAAACATATCTGTTGACACTACTGATGATTGTATTTGTTTTATCTTTTTCATTGGCCCTGATTTTTTTAATTTCAACTTATTATTTATTATTATTATTTCACTATTTTATTACATATGACTCAGGTCCTGGTAAAAAGAAAAATGTTATCAGTGAGAATAAATAAGGAAATAGACCTGAAAATTATTATTACTGGCTGCCCTCAGGATAGCTGAGAGAATCTGTAACTATCATTAAAAATCAATGCCTGAAGCTGCTAGGGAGAATAGTGGCTTATAATATTTGGGGTGCTCCCTTGGGTATACATGCCTCTACCCTCACCTCTGGTGAATTTCATAGTCTGTGTTTTAATTCAGACCATTCTAAATAGCTTGCAAATTTTATAAAGAATAATTCTATTTTGCGATGACAGGAGAACTTTGTATAGATTATAGACTGAAACTTTAACATTCATTGACTCAATAATTATGAATTAAATGCTTATTATGGTCCAAGCACTCTTGTAGGCATTTAGGATGGTATGTAATGAACAGGGGAAGGGTGGTTCGGAGGGATAGAGGGAGTCTGGGCAGAGAGATAATAATCCACTCCCACTTTAATGGAGAAAACAATTCTACCTAAATGGTACAAAAGGTATCTTATCCCCGTATATAAACATTTTAATGAACTATGAAATTAATTCATTTAGGTTGGTTTTATCCTTTCTGAAATAGAGTTCAAAGTATATTATACTGAATATATGGCAAAAGACCAAAGACAATAGATTGGGAAAAATATATTAACAATACATACGACAAGCAAAGGCTTAATATTATCACATATGCTCGGCTCCTAGAAATTGGTAAGAGAAAGACAAATAATCCTATAGGAAATTAAAGAGGAAAGGGTTGGAACGGGCAATTTATTGCAGTAGGAGGTGCACATGTCCACTAAGCAAAGGCAAAGAGGCTCAACCTCTGTAGCAGTTGGGCAAATATTCTCTTCACCCATAAGATTTGCAGTAATTTAAGAGGCTGAGAATAATCAGTGCTGGTGAAATTATAGGGAAATGAGCGCTCTCATACCAGGTGAATATGTGAAATAAAATAACTTTTTTGTATAGTAATCTTACTGTATATATTAACATTTTAAATATGCATATACATTGTGACAGCATTCCCACTGTTGGAAATCTTTCTACTAAATAAAAATACTAACATAGAAGAAAATCTCTGCAAGTACCAATACAAGGAAGTTTACTGCAAAACTTTTATGGTAGGGTGAAAACAGTAAACAACTTGAGCAGCTATCACAGGAATATTTTAATCGAATAAAATATATTCATACTATGAAGTAGTAAATTTTATGAAAATTGTGATTTTTTTTTTTTT
>NW_006436282.1:15279973-15285685 GCF_000325575.1 Pteropus alecto
GGGTGTTTGTTATGTTCTAGGCCAGTTCTAAGCATTTTACGTGGGTCGTATAAGAGCTTTACATAGACTATCATTGGTCAAACAGAAGATAGCTTCGACTATCACAGGGACAGACCATGATTGCAGAAAATGTTACAGAGGAAGGTCGTTTTAACAATCCATCCAAGACTGTTTGTTACTTGTTCTAATGTTGGGTGATGCTTATTGTGGAGAGACATTAAGATACTATAATTTCCCTGGGTAATATGAAACGGCAGTTTTCTTTATAATTATGAAAATAGTGATTTTTGACTTATACTTTTTGACCTGGAGATATGGTCATTATATATTAAGCTAAAAAGAAGCAAGTTTGCATATATATGTCTATATGTTCATGTGAGTGTACGTGTGAAATTTTACATTAAGAAATCACACATCCACATTATATATAATTTGTGTAAGCCAGATAAAACTGGCTTACACAAATTATATATGTGAAAGGATTTGCCAGTTATTATTGGTGAATTTAGTGTTAAGAATAGAGGTAGATGGAAAGAGAGAGGGTTTTTACTTATAGACCCCTGTGTTTGGCTTGTTGCAGCTAATACATCTTAATAATATTAATAATAATGACAAAAATGATGGGTAGCATTTAATGAGCATTTATCACATGCCAGAGATGATCCTAAGAACTTCTAATTTCGTTTGATTCTTGACACCACCCCATGAGATGGTAATATCATCATTTTCACCATTTTAGAGACAAATGTATGAGACTCAAAGAGGTTAAAGTCACTTGTCCAAGGTTGCAATTTTAGTAACAAGCAGACCAGGATTTAAATCCAAGTAGTTTGATTCTAATGCTAAAACTCTTTAAACAAAAATCCAACGATTCCTTTATTAGTAAAAAACATAATAAATTGAGCATATAGAATTGTCATACTCTGATCGTCTCAATTGCAAACTGGGAATTTGTGCTCTATATTTTCATGATGTTTAATCATTAATTTTATATAAAGATTTTTTGATTATGGTGACATTGTGATTTTATATAAAGTTTTAAGAAAATTAATTTGTCTGTGTCTCAACTTACACACTGACCAAATATCTTTTGTTTTGTGGCAACAATGAGCCTCATTATATTCCTTTACATATATAAGTTGATATAAAATATTGAATAGGTATTTATACTATGCCCCAATAACTGCCAATACTATTAATTATGTTCAAAATGTGAATTACCAATAAATGTAACTGGGTTAATTTCATAAATTTTATGCATTTAAAAATCATGAATTAAATCTTCTGAAGTTGTACATGAAGAATCCATGAAAGAGCTAAGTACATATGAGGAATAGAAATGTCATCAACTCTTGCTGGGGAAACACAAGCAGTCTGAGGGGCTGTCTTTATCTACTATTAGACAGTGTCAGTTACAAACATTATTTATAACTCTTAAAAGGCCTACACATGTACAGGTGCCTCTTTTACCTATTTCCATCAATGTTTTATATTTGGGTCCCAATTACATTACAATTAAGTGTTGAAAATTTTCTCTGCTTCCTGAAAACAACTATTGTTTGTATTGAAGGAATTTATTTTTTTCAATGTAATTTTGAACATTACCAGGGTTTTATTATGAGAGGAACTACACACTATACATTGAGCTTGTGTCGAATTACTGGTTGGCTATACTCTCAGTAAATGAACTTTGGAGCAGAGGTAGGTAGATGTTAAACTTTGACCTTTCTCTAGTTTGCGGCCTCTCCAAACTTTTTGTTTTCTACTTCTCAAATAGAAAATAAGCAGTTTAACCATTATTTTGATGGAGACATTCAAAATTGGTTCCTTTCTTTTATTCAAGTCAACTGTCATATCTGGGCCTCAGTTTCTTCTCCTGTAATATTAAGTAACCTCTGGAGCTGCTTCTATCAGATCCATCTCTGAGCATATTTATTAAAGTCTCACTAAATGTATCCTTAGCATTGTAGGGGATTAAGAGCCCTGGCCTTTGCCTTTAAAGAGCTAAGGGCTTGCCTTGGGGGAAGGAGCGGTGGTTTCTGTATGATTGTATGAGCCTTCAAGATTTGTTGATTGAATGAACGATCAATTGAGAAATGCAAAGCCCGAGAAAGAGGGACCACAAGATATTTCATAGCTGATGGGAACCTGTGTAAAATTCCAGCAGCATTTTTCCAAATGTAGAGTGAGAGTTGATTTATGTATACAGAGCTATACACAAGAAATCTACCCTGATTTTAGACCTGTTCCCCAGCGTAATTAGAAATATGAACATTTTGTCCTACAAAGGTGGATGGTAGTAAAAACAAACAAACAAACAAAAAAACGGTCTATAGGACACTTCTTTCAAACTCTGGGTTGCTAATACAATTTTTTTAAAGTGGGAGGAGGGAGGCAAGATTAGGGAAACTAAGTATTTTTTCTTGAAACTTTTTCTCAGTAACATAATTGGCTTCTGGTCAACTAATTCATATTAATATGGCTCTAAAAGCTGTTA
Organism: Pteropus alecto; assembly: GCF_000325575.1. Taxonomy (NCBI): domain Eukaryota; kingdom Metazoa; phylum Chordata; class Mammalia; order Chiroptera; family Pteropodidae; genus Pteropus; species Pteropus alecto. The sequence continues at coordinate 15,282,471 of NW_006436282.1, forward strand.
CCCCTGGACAAATAATTAGTGTCTGAAACCCACCCCACGGCCAGCATTGTGTCCCCACCCTCTTGAGCTCTCCATCCAGCATTAACGCCAAGGTATTGCATGGCAAGAGGCCTCTAGGATATTGTTAGAGCTTTGAGGCAGTGTTTGATCTGAGTGGTCAGTGCTCAATGTCATTGTTAAACATTCTGAATAAAAATGCTCATTTCTTCATTGTGTATATATACACATTGTGTCATGATTCTTGTGGGTGATGATTTAAAAAGTTTGAAAGCCACTGTTTTATGAGCAGTATGAGTGTAGGAAGGAACCTTCAACAAACTGGAAAGAGACCACCCTCACAGGCCTGAGGCTGAGAATTATGTTGAATTTATATTTATAGTTACCTCTACAGCAATGATACTGGCTTTTCACTTACCATGGTGATATCAACTTCTTAAATTAATTAGGTTAGGAATAGAAGTAAATTGGTTTAAAGAAAAACATTAAGTAAATTATAATATAGATGGTACATAGCTTAAATTAGGAAGGTGATATAAGAATGTAACTTTGTAGCTATCTCATCTAGCTAAACCTTCTATTGTATAGATAAAATGATGGCACCTGACGAGTTATTAATTTTAAGTAGTCATTTGCCTCAGGTCTCATGGCTCAGGCAGAGATCAGAAGCTTTGGTCAACCATGAAGAGGAGAGCTTCTTAACTACTGAAGGGTATTAGAATATACCACCCCAAAATATGCCACTTTGGCACCTTGATTATTTTGAGCTTTAAGTACTTGAAAAACAGCAAATGCAGGAGAGACTTTCTCTCCACTCCCCTTATCTAACTAAAGACAGATCCTCCAAAAAGAACTCAGTTGTCATAAATCCCTTCCCCAGGAATTTCATCAACCACAGAAGATTGACTCATCACAGGAGAGGAGAAGTCTATACCACATCCAGACAACTTTGTCACAAACTATCATAACTCCCATCATTTTGCTACAAACCCATTCATCTTTCCTAAAAAATATTTACTCTTCCCTAAGGGGCCTAATCTCTTCTCCTCTTTCTCTATTAAGATAATATTAAAGCCTGAATTCTAAGCCACCGTGGGGAGTCATCAATTTTTCCTTGGGTATCTCACATGTATACATGAGGTATACATGCATTTTATTAAATACATGTATATTTATTAAAATTATTAAAATTTTAATAAATACATTTATTAAAATTCTGCTTGCTTTTCTCTTAATATTTTATTACAGAGTGTCAGCTAAAGAGTAGAGGAAAAATTGTTTTCCTTCCCCTACACTAGGTGTCATGAATACCAGTATTACCACTTATCTATAGGGTGCAGAATATTTAGGACACTTTGTAGATCCATATTGAATGGATAAGTGTTCTTTTTTTAACCTCTGGTTCAGAGCTACAGACCTTGCCCCTCTGAAGCAGATTTTGTAAGTTAAGAAAACTACAGAGAATGCTCCAATTCATATGACTACAAAATGTCTTCTTCCTTTCTTCATCATAATAAATTGGGGGAAAAAAATAGTGTATCTGTACATGCAGGAAGCACTTTTGAGCTTTCTATATTGTACATAGAGGGGAAAGCAGGTTTTGAAAGGATCTTAGGCTCATTTTTAAGGAAGGGGTAGACAATACTATGTAATTCTTTATTCAGATTGCTTTGTCTTGCTGCATTGCTGGCTTTGTCATCAGCGAATGTTGCAATTACTTTAACAAGCAAAGGAAATGCCAATCAAGTGCAGCACCTGGGACCTCACCCGTGCAACATGTCAGGCCTCAGGCAAGAGACAAAAACGCTCAAGGCTGTGTGTGGAGACCAGGTAAAAAGGAAGTGGGTGGCTGTGAACCTGGGTGTGCAAGGGCGCCTTGTCCCCAAGGCCAATGTTTACATTAGCGATTCACTTCCACCTCTGGTACACTTAACCAGGCGCTTGTTATATATATTCCACGCAACATCCTGACTTCAGGACTTTGGAGGAAAGCTGGGGTCAGTAGACTGCTCAAAGTGTATATGACAATAAAATACTTTGTACAATCAAATGCAAATTCCACCTGCCAAGAAGCTTATGGTGACTGGTGCCGACCCAAATGGAGCTGGGCTTTCTTCACCACGAGAATCTCGTGAGGCAGATAAGTCCACCAACCACGCCGGCTATTCGGCCAAACATGATGCAACCTTAGAAGGTGTGTTACTGCTCTGCTCCAGCAGTCAGCCGGAGACAACAAATAAAATGGAAGATCGTCCTCTCTGGGAAAGCAGGCCTCAGATTTGAAGCGGGGGCTTCAGGGAGGGAGATGAGCAAAGAAAGGAAAGGCGAAGTCGCTTCTCCGAGAAGCCGGGTTCATTCAAACCCGGAGGACAGCAAACCCCGCCTCCCCATGCCGCCGCCCGCTCAATCGCTTCGCGCTCCGGGTGTGAGCTCGCCCCGCGGGGAGCGGCTTGGAGCCGAGGAGGCGGTGGCAGAGGTGGTTTGGGCAGCCCCGCGCGGCGGATAGGCCCAGGCAAATAACACCCATTCCCCCTCCTCCTCGCTCAGTTCAACTCCCACTCGGCCCGGCCACGCCCTGCCGCCACCGCCCCCTCGGGCAGCTTTCCGCTTGGCAGTACGGCCTCGGTCGGGGGCGGGAGGGAGGGCGGTGCCGCGGAGGGGCCGCCGCGGCCGCGGGAAACTACAAGGGCCGACAGTCTTTGCGGCAGTGCCCCGCCCCCTCGCTCCTACCACTCAGCGCGCGTCACCAGGGGCTCAGCCAATGAGGACCAAGCCAAGGAAAAAGGGCGCCCGGGTCCGGATGCGCCTCAGGAAAGGCATGCTCCCTGCGCGGGGGCAGCGGGCAGTTCACCCGGCGCGCCGAGCCGTCGGTGGCTCGTGCGTACCCTTGTCCACCCTTCTCACTTCTCTTGAGCGCTAGCCCTACTTTTTTCTTTAGTGGCAATTCCGAGGGATGCTGGAGCAGATTTTAGAGGGGAGGGCGCTGGGGAATGAGTAGGGGGCGGGATATCCTGAGACAACAAGTTTGGCTGTATGAAGAGCCTACTGGCAGCGCGCCTGAACTAGAACGTCGAGAGAAAGAGCGCCAGAGGAGCCGAGAGAGGAAAAGAAAAGCTGCAGAAAGAATAACCCCGAGAAAGGGGGGAGGAGAGGAGGCGGCCCCAGCGCCCCGGCCCCCGGCAGGTCGGCGGCCAATCCGCTGGGGGAAGGGGTGGAGA
>NW_006436282.1:15285815-15372967 GCF_000325575.1 Pteropus alecto
GAGTCAGCCGGGCTCGGGCGGAGAGAGGAGCTGCTACGCCACAGCCCAGCGGCGGCCATTCGCGGAAAAAGAGGCAGAGCCTGTGCCAGCTACAGCCTCCTCCGAGCCACCGCGGGCGGGCGGGACCAAAAAAAACACCTCTATCCCAGTGTCTCCGTCTGAGGGTTTGTCCTGTTAATGCGGGATGAGCGGTACGTATTCTCCACCCCCCTCGGTCTCCTTCACCGCCTCCCTCCCTCCCTCCCTCCCCAGACCCTGCTCGGTTCTCCCCCCTCCCCCGGGGCCGCTGAGATGCTTTAAGGGGAGGAGGAGAGGGCGGGAGGGAATCAGGGGGAGGGAAGGAGGGTTGTGTTTTGTCTTAATGTCTGAGAGAGAACAACCTCCTTCTGGGTGTTGCTCTGGAGCCGATGGGTCGGGTTTCAAACCACGTTTTGTGATATCCCCCTCCTCCCTTCCCTCCTTCTCCCCCACCCCCTGCCGGTGTGCGTGGATCGCGGGTTTATGGAGATTAATGTTCAGGGGGAGGGGGAGAAGAGAAGAGGGGGAAGACGAATAATAATCCTAATAACCTGTTGTCGTGTGTGTGTGGGGGGGGGTTTGTTGCAGATCAGAAGAAGGAGGAGGAGGAGGAGGCGGCGGCGGCAGCGGCGATGGCTACAGAAGGAGGGAAAACCTCTGAGCCAGAGAATAACAATAAAAAACCCAAAACCTCAGGCTCCCAGGTAAAAGCAAACATATAAAAAAATTAATCACGAAACGTAAGGGGAGAGAGGGAGTTATGCCCTTTAAATGCCCAGAAGTGAAGAACAGAATAAAAATGTTTATCCACTCAAAGCATCTTTCTGAGGAAGTTTAATTGTAAATTCATAAAGGTTTCACATGTTTGAGGGTAACGTTGTTTAGAATTACATATGTGACTCAGACTATACGAAAATGGTGTATATTTTTCCCAAGGGCATTTTGAGTTTAGAAAAAATAACACTTTAAGAAAGTTTTTAAAAAATTTCCTTTTATTTAAACTTTATGTTACAGGATCTACTTCCTTATTCCTCTATCTTACTGTTTTTGTTAGTATTTCTTTTTGATTTCTGCCACTTCCTCAGTAAGTTCTGAAATGTAGAGCTGTCAAAGTAAATAAATAAGCCCCTCCCAACTACTGGCCGCCACTAAATCCGCCCACCTTTTTTTCCCCCCCTCTCCTTTACCATCCCGTTTTGGGTAGGACTCTCAGCCCTCTCCTCTGGCTTTACTGGCAGCTACTTGCAGCAAAATAGGGACTCCTGGTGAAAATCAAGCAACTGGACAACAACAAATTATTATAGATCCAAGCCAAGGATTGGTGCAACTTCAAAATCAACCACAACAGCTAGAACTGGTAACCACACAACTTGCTGGGAACGCTTGGCAACTTGTTGCCTCCACTCCTCCTGCTTCAAAAGAAAATAACGTTTCTCAACCAGCTTCTAGTTCATCTAGTTCTTCCAGCAGTAATAACGGGAGTGCATCTCCTACAAAAACTAAATCAGGTAATTCTTCCACCCCTGGCCAGTTTCAAGTCATACAAGTACAAAATCCAAGTGGTAGTGTACAGTACCAAGTGATTCCACAACTTCAGACAGTGGAAGGCCAGCAAATTCAAATCAACCCAGCCAGTAGTTCATCTCTACAGGATTTGCAGGGTCAAATTCAGCTCATTTCTGCAGGTAATAATCAAGCTATACTCACGGCTGCTAACAGGACAGCTTCTGGGAATATTCTTGCTCAAAACTTGGCAAATCAGACAGTTCCAGTTCAAATTAGACCTGGTGTTTCAATACCACTGCAATTACAGACCCTTCCTGGTACTCAGGCTCAAGTTGTAACAACTCTACCAATTAACATTGGAGGAGTGACTTTGGCTTTGCCAGTGATAAACAATGTGGCTGCAGGAGGAGGGACTGGACAGGTTGGCCAACCTGCTACTACTACTGATAGTGGGACTTCCAATGGGAGTCAGTTAGTTTCCACACCCACCACCACCACCGCTTCTGCCAGTACTATGCCGGAATCTCCCTCCTCCTCCACTACCTGCACAACCACTGCTTCAACATCTCTGACGAGCAGTGACACGTTAGTGAGCTCAGCAGATACAGGCCAGTATGCAAGCACATCAGCCAGTAATTCTGAACGCACTGTTGAAGAATCTCAAACACCTGCTGCTGCTGAGTCTGAAGCCCAGAGCTCCAGTCAGCTTCAGTCTAATGGAATACAGAATACACAGGATCAGTCAAATTCTCTCCAGCAGGTGCAAATTGTAGGCCAGCCTATCTTACAGCAGATCCAAATCCAACAACCTCAGCAACAGATTATTCAGGCTATTCCACCACAGTCATTTCAACTCCAGCCAGGGCAGACGATTCAGACCATCCAGCAACAGCCTTTGCAGAATGTTCAACTTCAAGCAGTAAATCCGACTCAGGTGCTTATCAGGGCTCCAACGTTAACCCCTTCAGGGCAAATCAGTTGGCAAACTGTACAGGTTCAGAATATTCAGAGTCTTTCCAATTTGCAAGTTCAGAATGCTGGGTTATCCCAACAATTAACCATCACCCCAGTGTCTTCAAGTGGTGGCACAACTCTTGCTCAGATTGCTCCTGTGGCTGTTGCTGGTGCCCCAATAACTTTGAATACTGCCCAGCTTGCATCAGTGCCTAACCTTCAGACAGTGAGCGTTGCCAACCTGGGTGCTGCAGGTGTTCAAGTGCAAGGAGTTCCAGTCACAATCACTAGTGTTGCAGGTAAGTTACTACAATCTTTTTAAGATCCATTTATACCATTTTTAATAATAGTTATTGTTTTTCTTTGCTAATCCTTATGTTTGATGTAGACCTCTGAAGTACACATAACTAAGGAATCTAAAATATACAGGAATATTATACTAACTGTTATAACTCACCAGTGTAATCTGTTCACATTTGTACATTTTTGTATTAGGTATTATGTGTTAAATTTGTTAGACAGCTTAATAAAATTCTTCCGTAGAGCAAAACATGCTGATTAGAATCATAATTGTCTTCTGTAATTTAGACATCATATTGGAGTACATTTGAACTCTTTTCAGAAAACCCTAGTCAAAATGATGTTTATATATTCCTTAAGGGAAAGTAGTTCTAATGCTGAATTAGTACAGTTGTGAGTCTGTTGAAGTTTCAATTCTATTTTGTAATAAGGCTAACTTTCTTAAATTGGGAGTTACTTCTCATGCTTCAGCATCTTGTTGTCCATGCTTTTGCATTTTGTAATACAGCATTGTTCTAGACTAGATATCGATGCAGTTGAGATAATTTTAAGTTGCAAATTGTTTAACTTTTGTCTGCTTTTCTGCTAAACCTGGGATTTGCTCAAGCTTTTGAGTTTATAGTCCTTCACTTATAAAATTGTATTTAAGTAAATCGTCGTTATTTATAGGTGTTTTTAGTGTGAAGTTGGTGGAAAGCAATTAAAAATGAAGTTAGTAAAGTGTCACTAATTAGAATTAATTGCGGTAAGGTCATTTTAAAGCCAGTTATAAAGCAGTTATTTGTTATGCACATAAATTATACTTCTGAAGTAATTGGAAAACTAGTCTTGAGTATTTTAATCTTTCTGGACCAGTCTTATTTTACCTAATACCTTTTGTTTTCTAATAATTAAACACTTTATTGATTCTAATTTAGTGAAAGCCTAGTTGTGGTTTTAGTGCTTTTGATATTTTCAGATCTCTTTGGTTAAATATTTGTATTTTGATAATCTGAAATGAATAAGCATATCCCTTTTGAATTACTTTCTTAAAATAAATTTCAGAAAAATTAAGCAAGGTTCTTGTTTTACAGTTAATACCTAAAGTAGATGTATATATTTAAATTTGGAAATTGCTGGATAGAGTTCTCTTCTAGAAAACAGAGGTTACATGTTTTGTTTACTCATTACCTGTAAACCAGAGCTATCCAATGGAATTTTCTGTGATGATGGAAATGTTCTATATTTGTTTTATCCAATATATTAGCCACTAGCCATGTGTGGCTATTGAGCACTTAAAATGTGTCTAGTGCAACTGAGGGACTGATTTTAAATTTTATTTACTTTTAGTTTAAATAGCCCCATGTGGCTAGTGACTCCTGTGTTATCAGTAGGGTAGTCAGAGTATTTTGTGTGTGGTACTTTTTCCCTTAAAACTATTACAACACAGCTATGTGAATGTTTCTCTGGATTATAATCCTTAGCTTGCTTTGTTCCTACTCTTTTTCCATATGTTGACAATAAGTATCTCAGAAAAATGGCTGTTTTTGGTGGGTTGAAAGTTCGCATTGTCAAGAGCAAAAGTTATTCCACTTATATATTGTCTTGTCTATAAAACATTAGTTAGTGAATTATGACTATGAGAATTGAGTAATTTATAATTTATGTTAGATATGGTCAGTTCTGGTCTCTAATTAATATCAGTTACACTGTAGAGTTTTTCCCTTGCCCATTGTGGGGCTAAGCCAGTGTTACTGAAAGTCTAATCTGACTGCCTGACTCAGATTCACTTGAATGATGCATTATTATAAATACAGGATCCAGCTCCTGGAACTGTGATTTTGAGGGGATGTGGTCAAGGAATTTGCCTTTCAAACCAACTTTCCAGGTGATTTTAAATCTCACTGAAATTTCAGAACCAAGTTTCTAGTCATCAGCAATGAACCGGAGGAAAAATGTGGAAGCAGATGGATGTCGAACTAGTTCATATGTGCCTCAGAGAATGGATTTTGATGGCAAATACAACTTACAGTTTTTATTCCACAAACATATTGACTGGCCACATGCTGAGCACTTCCAATAGGTGTGTTTAGTCTTCCATTTTCAGGGCTAATTTTTTTTTTTTTTTAATTTAAAGAGTTTACATGTTGTGGGGGGCACTTAAGTGTGTGAAGAAATTTGAACTTTACATAATTGGATTTTTTTTTCCTCCTGAAACCAAAGATTTTAAATTTTGTTGATGTTGAAGAGTCTGTGTTCTAATAGATATGCTCAATCATTTTAAGTAGCCATGTTACAAAGACCAGAAATGTACCCTGATTTCTACAAGTCATTGCAGTTGATTTGGGCCTGGTTTGCAGATTTTACCCTATTTCCTAGCATATTAGGAGCTTGACAAATGTTTGCTTAATTAAGGTGTAGAAGATGATGGAGAAGATAGCAACTTGGAATTGTGAGCAATAGCCCGGAGTAGTTTTAATTAGGCTAATAAAATAGCTCTGTTTTCATTAATTTCTTTTGGTTTTGAGCTTTTAAGACCTTAAGAGTGGGACATGAGGTACTTTACTGTCTCTAGAAGGGAGAGAATGAGCAAGTGACTATATATCCCTTTTATAAATGAGCCCTGGGAGTTCAGATCTTATACTTTGTGTCCCCATTCACTTTTTAGTACTTTTTGGTTGTTTTAGTACCCCACCCCAGGAGAATGGTATTGTTTAATTTTAATTTATAGGGAAAAATTTGCTCTAAATATTCATGACAACTATTACCAGAGCTTGAAATAGTTATTAGTAGTCAGCTTTTACAGAATACAGTGGCTCACTCAAGATCAAGGAACTAAAACTATTCCACTATCCATCCTCGTGTTACTCTTCAGGAGGTAGGGGAAAGGTCTGTATGAGGAAGGCAGAAAAAGAAAAAAATATCATATGAGGCAGATTGAATAAAACCAGTTCTTGACTTTATGAAATGAGAATGTTAGTGACAACCTGCGGGGAACATCATTCCTTAATAATGTATTTAGAATAATATATTTTTGTGGTTCGGTCTCAGCTTGAAATCCTGAGTTCCAGGCTGAGTGAGCATCTAGCATTTAGATAGTTAGACTTATAGTAGGAACTACAAATACATTTAACCTCTACTAACTATTGTTTGTTTCCTTGTTGGGATTCTGAATTTGACTTTGACTAAAGGAGAAGCAGAAATACTTGTTATAAAAGCAAAGATAACCAGTTATCCTTTGTTTTAATTAAGTGAGGAAAGTGGAAGATGATTTGCTCAAAAACTGTCTTATCACAATGTACTGTGGTGGTCAAAAAGCCCTAAATAAAATGAACTTTAGGAATTTCATCTCTTTAAAGAATTTAGAATATGTAGGAACCATTGGTATCTAAATCCCTAATTACCTTGTATTGGCTAGCATTTGATTGATTTTTGGCTGTAATCACATAGAGTAACAGATCATGCTATTGCTTTATGGATGGATATTTCTTTGTCAGTTTTAGTGGCAATTAACATTTTTATGCTAATTCTCACACAAAAGAAGTTCGGACTTGAGGATAAGAGGTTGCTGGCCCTTCAAGAACTTGACTCTTACTTTTCTCTACTTCTTTGGGGATTTAAAATGTAAAATCTGCGGATGTAGCAGAACCAGGAATGGAAGGGCCAGTTTTTCATTGTTGCTGACATTGGGGACCAAAGAAAATAATTGACATATTTAAAAACCTAACTTAATTCAGTAGAATCAACCTCTTGCATCACACTTTTTTTTAGAGCTATTAAAATTAGAAAATTGACTTGAAGTTTAATACAAATATGGTTTTCCTTTGCTGTATATATTCTAATTAGAGATTTAGATACCAATGGTTCCTACATGTCCTACAGTCTTTAAAGAGATGAAATTCTTAAAGTTAATTAATTTGAATTTCCCTTCTAGGCATCTTTATATATACACATGTTATGCAAACATACACACAAATGTATATACACATGTATATACGTTTACACAGATATCTGTATACGTCTACATATAATCCTGTGTTTGGTTGTTATTTCATTTTTCAGAGAGGCCAGGTTTACTTCTTTAATTTTATTTCTCTAAAATCTTCTAATTCTGTTCATTATAGATTGAAATTTGTTTTGAGGAACTTACATCATACCCTGTACAAGTGATGTAGGTTCTGAACTACCAAGTTGGTTTGACCAATTAGATGATATACAGCATGATATATAGATGATATAAGATTTGTTGATGATAACAACAGTATTGTTGCCTATTTTTAAGATTTTCATGGAAGATAAAAAAGTACTCAATGTAGAGCCACATTAATTTTTTAAAAGGGCATCTTTGAGAGGGATTTCAGGATAGAGAGAAGAGCAAGGGGAAACAATTTTAATCGTCTGCTTTTAAAATTTGAACCAGGGAATATGTAACAAGTTATACTTAAGGATTACTGGAGCAGGGATAAAAGCAAGTTGAAAAAAATGAGAAGCTTGGTAAAGGAGGAAGATAGGGAAAAGTCGCTATACATAGATTTTGCAGAAAAAGCAGATGTACAAAATTATAGAATTTTAGTTTGAAAGGATCTTTGAGATTATTGCTCACCAGTTGTAGCCTTTTGATATTGCTGCTGATGTCTATTTATAAAGGAATTTTGTATTTTTACTGTTATGTGAAAGCAGAAATATGGGTCAGAGGTTCTTCAGTGCTTGCTACATGAAGTACTGTAGGGATGACATAGTGAGGCTTGACAGTGAAAGGGGGAACCTGGCCAGGTGCCAGACCATAGGTATGTGTAGGCTCTTCTGTATTCTTCTGATCTAGGTATGAATTGAGGTTGAATGTTCATAATACTTATCATTTTGCCACCTAGTCAATGAGGAAATTGTGGCAAAGGAAACCTGTTGAACCACAAATTGCTTATACAAGTGTAATAAGATAAAGGCTTAATGAAATTGTAGTTAACTAGGTAACTGAAAGATGATTGACCATCTTTCCTCCTCCCTCACTCTTAGGGGTGCTTTAGAAATGAAGCAACTGAAACCTAGAAAGACTTTCTGGTACCTTGTGGCAAAATGAGGACTAGACACTTGACTTCTGCTCCAGTTGTCTTTGTGCTGTATTTATGACTTTGTCATCCAAATATTTTGCTAGTAAATAAGTAAATGTAGTTGGGTTTAGTTTAGGGGCCAGAGAGGGAGAGTATCCAGATAAGACTGTCTGTTTTTTCCACTGGATATTCAGCCTTAGTATGTTGAATATGATATTGATGAAAAGCACAATTCTCCAGGTCTCTTTGTTATTGAATTTAACGGCGGAACCTAAGTGGTAGTATTTTGTTCTTTCTTGAAAGAGCACATTCAGAACTAAAGAGATCAGTACATTTGCAACAGCCTAAGGATTTGCTTACCTACACATAGAATGTGTAGGTAAGCAAATCCTTAGGCTGTTGAGGATGTATGTTTTCCTAAACTATAGTTAGAAATGGATTTTTAAAATGAAGCCTGTGGAGAGCAAAAACAAACATTTATTGTTTACCTAGTGTGTGTTAAATGCTGGGCTAGGTATTTATATTAACTCATTAAAACCCACAATATCCTTGTAAGATCGGTGTTATTGTACCACATTATAGATAGCCTCACTGAGCTCTAATTTCTGTGAGCAATTCTGCCCTCCAGTAACTGATAGTCATGATTTTAAGTCATCTCTGATTCTGAGGTTTTCATTCATGTGACATAAGGTGAAAGGGTAAGTCCACAAATAAAGGCTGTTTTTCACCCTTTTGTGTCTGATGCATACTAAAATCCTGTGAAGGGAATGCACTTTTGAAAATCGAAATACTGACTATGCAGTTAAGGTTTCTTCTAGCCCTAACATTCTATAGCACTAACAGACAATTATTAGCAAATGTAGTAAAAGATATGGTGGATAGAAACTAGTCTGGCTGCATGGAGGCCTGTGTGTTAAGCTCAGATTTTAAAATACTGTATGAAGATAGAAAGAAGCGCATAGGATTAAGAATAAAAACAAAAAGCAGCTTGACATTTTAAGAATAATGTCAGGAAAACAGAACCCCATAATAAAATCAGGCTTTTAAAATTATTTTAAACAACTTGTTAAATAAGGCTTGAAGTCAAAGCAAGAGACGCTCATTGCTTGAGCAAAATGGTGTATGTGGAGAAAACAAAAGGCAGAACTTGTCCATTTTGCTTCTTTAATGAGCAAGGAAAATGCAGTTATAGTTGAAATGACTAGAGCTATAACACACTCAGATATTTGTTCAAGGTAAGTGAGGAGATAAGGTACCTTTCATTGCTTTTTGGAAGTTACAGTGACCCAGATGAAAGCTAACTTAGGGGTCAGAAGGAACTTTTTAGGCCAGTATCAGTTAACTTAAAAATTATGTATCAGGGAAAAATTGAGCATGAGTAAGCACCTCACTTTTTAAAGACATTCTAAACTGCAGGTAAATGAGCTAGATAGCCATCTTTAACAGAATCCCTTGAATAAATTACCTATCAGTTGACTTTAAACTAGGTTCATCTGTTCATTCTTTAGGGTTTCCAAATGAGTATACAAAGGAAATAACGTCAGCACAGTGTATCTTGAGTTCAGTATTGATAGTCATGATTTCTCTAAAGGCTCATACTTGGTTGCTCAATTATATGAAAAATGGTGATTGTCCACCTCAGTAGAAGCCTTTGGTATTACAGCATAGGATTCTATCCTTGATATAGCCCTGTTTAACATCTTTATTCAAATACCAGACTGAAGGATGGCATATTTATTGAATTCAAAGATGAGACAAAGCTGGGAGACATTGCTAATAATTATGATGGGAAATAGAATTGAGATTCTGAGTGATCTTAATAGGCTAGAATGCTTGGCCAGAATTAGCAAGGTAAATACAACAGGTAAGATCCTCTATTGAGGCAGTGTGTACCTACAAGATGAAAAACCTGGCTTGGCAGTAGGACTTGTGAAAGTGATGTGGGATTTATTGTAGTTAATATGAACTAAGAGTAGAATAAAGCTCCTTCTGCTTGTTAGACCATTTCTTCAGTATTGTGTACAGTACTAGGTGGCATATTTTAAATGGGACATTGACAAACAGGCAAATTATCAAGAGATTCCTTGGATGAAAAGTGTGGAAAACATTTTATACCAACAATAATCGAAGAGTGGTCATTTTTATTGTTAAAAGAGAAAGTGTGACAGCTGTCTTTGGATATATGAAAGGCTGAGTTTTTTGAAATTGAAACAGTTCTGTTTTGTTTGTCCCTGGGAAAATAGTGGAATATGTATTTGGACTAAAGCTGTACAATAATAGAATGGTTTGATTCATGAAGTAGTGATCTTCCTATCATTAGAGGCTGGATGTTCATCTGTCAAAGACATTATTGAATGTAGAAGAATTTTTTGTACTGTATAGAAAGTTTGATTAGATAAAGTATGAGTCTTCATCTCATTCTAAATTTAAGATTCTATGAGTATTTGAGTACATGGTCCCATTCTGGGTACTTCCATCCTGCATATGGTGAGAGTGCTCAGTCAGTTAAACTGACATAATTGACTAAGTATTTAGGATTGGGGTTGGGGAGAGTGAGTGTCACATTTACCTTTTTTTTTTTTTTTTAATTAGAAAGGCAGAGTTAAGGTGAGTTCTGTTAAACAATAAATGCAGTACTTTCAGTCACAAATTAATAGATTTTTGTTCTTCATTATTCGTTAGACTTACTGTGTTCTTAGGTTGTATTTTTCTGGTCATTTGCACTTTTATTTGATGACTACCAAAGTATTCTTATTTTAAACATATACTTCAGTGTCCAACATTGAATTTGTAGTTAGGATATTTTGTCAGTAGCTATTTAACCATGGTCATGTTTCTGATACTGTCACTTTAGTGTGAAAATGTGATTACTTTTTCTTGAGAGGAATTGGAGAGCAGTTGGAAAATCAAGGATCCTAATTGACTTAAAACTTTGAGAAGTACTCACAGCCTCAAATTTGTTAATTTACCCTGTGGAGTAAGCAAATCCAGTGTGCCTGTCTTTTTGGCTCAGAATATCTAGCATCTAGGTGTTTTTAAAAGAAAATTTGAGACCTGAGACTCTTGAATTGAAAAACAGTAATTCAGTGAAGGGTCTCCTTTCCTTAGGAATGGTAATAAAGCTAGGAGTAGGAACTCTCTGTGCTTGGTCAGAGGTGCTATTCAAATAGTAGGTTTATTATTACTGCAGACGTGTGTACTGAGAGTCCTCCTCGCACGCAGATGTTTTGTGTTGGTCAGTCAGGGTGCAGCCACAAGAGGAGATACAGGAAAAAAAAGTTTATCATACTCACCGGTCCTAGAGAGACAGTCAGTGTACACCCAGAGGATCACATGGGAGGGAGTGTCAAGGGAGCTGACTCAACCACATGGATGGGAAGCAGAGAATAGAGCGAGGACCCGTGGGCAAGTGCTTTTATTGGGGGCTTGGGGTGGAGTATACAAGTAAAGGTGTGAGGGAATTTCATTGGTTGTGTAAATGTTACTAGGTCACGGGGGAAGCTAGGAAAGGGTATTTCTGGTAGAAGCCACTCACATCACACTAGGACGCCTGATTGCCTGGATAGGGTGCTCACAGCCTGCTTGTGGGGATGTTGAGGCAGCAGGAAAAAAAAATGACCTTTTAAAATTTATAATAAAACAGAACTAAGAATTAGAACTCTTACATTTTGGCTTGGGTGCTGCTCCCAACAGGTGGTACCTGTTCCATCCTGGACAAACATGTTATAATAGGACCTTCATTCTTTTTTTGTTCATTTATAAATTAGTGGTATTAATTCCTTCTCTCTTTACCTCATAGGGTTGCAAAGATCAGAGGAGATAATATGTATAAAAAGGCTTTGCATATTATGAAGAAAACTACATATAGAAGTTAGTAACCTCTTAAAATCTTTACTTAGCGACACCCACTAGAAGAATGTGAAATAGTAAAGTGGGAGAATGAGTAGTTTTAGATATGGATATTAGCTTGTGTTCAGTATCAGAGCTAAAGAAGAGAGTTGTATGAAAGGAATAGCTGAAAGCTTCAGTGAAATGCAGCCAAGGATGTGGGGAGCGGTATCTACAGGCGAGAAAGCAGCTCTCTTTCAGCGTAGTGAGAAATACTGTGTGCGCAGTCTGTGTTAGGCTCTGAGTGTACTAACCTGTCTTAAAAGGGTGCTTATGTTGGGGAGATAAGGCTTCCATATGTCGGACAATGGCATGGCAGCTGCAGTTGCATATGAGCATTTATACTTAAGTACTAGGTTTCGAGATATGAAAAATGAGTGTGAAAGCTCAAAAAAGTGAGATCAGTGGATTGTAGTAAACAAGGAAGGAAGACTTTCTGTGGTGGAGATAGGACTTGAAACAGGCCTTGAACATTGGTTTGGAAAGGGGACATCTGAGACTTCGAGGGTGGAGAGGTGGAGTGGTGTTCTCTCTGCTCCATAGAGGCATAGTGGTCTCAACAGAGTAGCTCGGGGAATGCCAGGTGAGCAGCCTGCCACCCCTGTATCAACTAGAGAGGTTGTGTGTTTATTGGATTATTTCCTAACATTTTGTTTGAAGATAAAATTCTGCCAAAATAATAAGTTTGAAAAACATGAATCTAGTAGATGGAAGGAATTGAATGCAAAGATTTATGGTGCTAATATTAGAATATTTCTTTATACATAAAAGTGTGGGAAAGTAATAAACCAGGAGCCTAGTAAAAAGAATGTTGTAGCAGTGATTTAGTCATGAACTCACAGTGGACTCTAAAAAGAGTATGGCAGTGATGTTGCTTAATATAAAAAACAGGTTGTCAAACTCTTCTTTAGTGCACAGAATGGTGACATGAAAGAAATGGTAAGGGATAAAGGAAAAACATCAGATTTGCTTGTTTTCCTCTACTCTGTATCAAGCACAATAATAGATATTGAGAAACTGAAGATGGATGAGACATGTTTGCTGCTCTCACAGAATGTTATCTGTTTTGGGAGACATAACACATTTCTTTGCTTCTAAGACATACTTTTTTTTTTCATCTTAACATCTCTGAAATTGTAGTGTACCTCAATATCCTAAGCACGTCACAGTTTAATTAGCAGATTTTTTCTTATGATCACTCACATCTTAGACTCAAAGGAATTTGATGAATATATAGTTAATTAAATTACAATGTGGCATTTGATTTATAAAGGCTATGAGTGAGGTGTTATAGAAACCTAGAAACCCAGAGGAAAGAAAAACTATTTCGGCTTGTAGGGTTCTGACAGTATTTTCATGGAGAGGGTGATAACTGAGCTCGGACATAAAGAATGACCAAAAATTTGCCAGGTCAGGATGAGAAGGGTAATTTCAGGTTATGTTGGATTTTACATGCACTTTGGAAATTCAGTCAAGGAGTCTTATATAAACATTGCCAAATTCAGGCTTAGATGAAGGAATATTAGTATACATTAAAGTTGAATTGTGAACCTCCTGTGGGCAGGAGCTGTGTTGTATATATTTATCTTATCTCACTTATTGATGAAACATTGCTCAGTAATCCTGATATTGAACTAAGAAAAAGGGTACAGGTGGAAAACTTTGATTTCATAGGAAACTGGGATGGATAGAGCCTTGGAATAGATTCAGGATGCATACTTGAAAAGGAATGAGAGAGTTTATGATCATAAAAATGATTAGTAAAATGAAATAGAAGGAACATACATCCGATTGTTTCATATGTTTTGGTACAGTTACAGGTGAGAATCTTAACAGTAAGGAATTTTGATAAGTGAAATTAAAGGTATTTAAAGTTTCCAGGTTGTTTCTGTCCCTCTGAAGGTATGACATAGGTGCCTCATAATATGTCCAGTCAGAGAGGGTTTAGTACAGTTCTGTAAATAAATGAGTCAAGTTACCATAGCTTTTTGTCCACAGAAGCGGAGCTGTTTTTGCACAGGAGTATAGGAACCAGATAGTGATCTGTGCTGTGGTAAGTGCGTACCTGTGCCTGGTGTGGGGTTGGGAGAGGAGGTGTAAAATCCTTACTGGGTTGTAGTTGAGGGTGTCTAGGCCAGAGATTTGAGGGACAAGAGGGAAGAGGAAAAGACTAGATGCATATGGTGGCAAGTACTAACTGGATTTATATAAGGGAAGTAATTATGCTCAGTAAATCCAACTTGTTTTCTCTTATATTTAAATCTACATGTGAACCAATTTGATTCATATTTGGTTCATAACATTTGACAGATATTCATCACAAATACTACAAACTATGCTTATCGAAGCAGTAATTTGATTATTGGCGATTTTATTAATATAGTTTAATAAAGTTAAAGCATGTTGTATTTTCATTTCTAGAATTTCTCACCTTTTGTACTCATTGATTCTAATGGTAGGGCAAGTAATTGGTTTTAGTAACCTCTTGATAGACTTTCATCCATTTCATGGACTCCTTGCTGGCAGACTGCATCCATTAAATTTAGTCAGCAAATAGGTACTCAGCACCTGTATTATGAGGCTCCCGTGTTCCTTCTAAGGTCGAATAATATGGAACCGAACTCTCACTTTCACAATGACCTTCTGATAGGTAAAGAAACCACGCAGTTTTCTTTCATGAATGAAACGAAATAAAAAGGTTCTTTTTTAACCCTTATGTTTGTTTTGTATTTTGGCTCACATTTACTGCATGTTTATAGTATGCCAGAAACTGTATGCAGCACTTGATACAGTAATTCATTTACTCTTCAGAATACTCTGTAAAGTTAAGTTTCATTGTAAGGTGCAAAAACTGAGGTCTGCAGTGGTAAAGAACTTGCCCAAGACCATATGATCCAAACACATTCTGTCTCTGGAACCCATACTTTAACGATTACCACTTGCTGTCTCTCCCTATATCTTTCTATGTCTGTGTTTTCTGTGATCATTTGTGGAATTAATTTTTTTTCTATGTGTCAGACACTGTCCTTAAGCATTTTATGTGTATTAACTCATTTAATTTTTGCAATTCTATGAAAAAAATAATGATGATCTGTAGAACAGTAAAGCAAGGCTATCAAAGGTTAATATCTTTTTTCTCATTTTTATAGTAACAAGCTCTCAAAGAAAATTAAAGCCCAATTTACATTTTACAAGAGATCGATACACCAGAGTAAATTTACAGTATATGAGAATAAATTTAGTCCATATTTGCAAAAGATGTGATTGAGTTCATTTTGTCTGTTTGTAAACTTGTATATGTGTGTACACATTTACATATGTACTTTTACTCATATTTGTGGACCTAGCATCGCCTTTGTTCTCCCAACCCTACCCTATATAACTAAAGATATCAACCCATTTGGGGGTAATTCTAGGTCATACAGTATGTTAAGCAGCCAGTAAGTGAGAATACCGTATAAGGCTAGTCTAAGAGAACAGCACTATCATTTGTCTTTACAGCTAAGCAATACTATCTTAAGTATCTTACTATGATTACTGTAGTATAATCAGTAAGGCACTGATTCTTATATCTTTAGTTGAGCACTCTATCTGTCTAGGGGCAAGGGACATATATGCCACAAAATGAGAGAATTTAAAAAGATGTTATTACTTTGTGGTAGTCTGTTGGTTGGGAATTTGAGGCTGATTAGAACATTTTCTTTGTTAAGTGTATGCATACTATAAACCAATTTTGAATGAGGTTTTTAAAACAGATTCTAGAAATATAAGCCATACAAGAGTCTTATATTTCATTTTCAATAACATTTGTGAAATAATATTGACATTTAATATAATGAAATATAATTTAAGTCACCATGTAGTAATATTAATATTTACATTAACATATACATTACTATTCATATTAATATAAAATTAACAAAGTTGTCAAAATGTACGAGGCCTATATTTTATGACTTGCTTCTTGATCAATATGTGACATGTCAGTAGATAGTAATTTGTCACTTTCTGAAGGAAATATCTTTAAAAAATGACTTTATGAAAACCCAGAGACCGTAAGAATTTTACATATAGAATTTGTGTTCTTCATATAATTCTGCATGTCATTTTTATGTGCTATTAATTCAGTTAAAAAAGACAGGGATGGCACTATAACTTTATTATTGTAGTCTAGTTAGTGAATAATAGTAATAAATATTTGCGTATTTGCTAATGTATACCAGACATTGTTCTAGATGCTGAGGAAATAAAACATGTTTTCTATTCATGGGGCCTTCATTTTGTTCTAGGTGAGTCTTGTTTTATCTCAATTTTAGATTATTGCCATTCTTAATAGATGAGAAAATCAAGGCTCACAAAGTTAAATAATTTGCCCATTGTTACAGAATTAACACATGGGAGTGTTGGGGAAAGAACCCAGTTTCTCTCTGGCTTCAAAACTTACTGCTGTTTTATCATAAATCCTTGGAGCCATGAAAATTAGTTTTCATGAAAAGTTTTTAAAGACTTTTTTCTCATTTTTACGGTAACAAGCTATCAAAGAAAATTAAAGCCCAGTTTACATTTTACAAGAGATCGATACACCAGAGTAAATTTATAGTATATGAGAATAAATTTAGTCTATATTTGCAAAAGATGTGATTGAGTTCATTTTGTGTGTTTGTAAATTTGTATATGTGTGTACATATTTACATATGTACTTTTACTCATATTTGTGGACCTAGCATCGCCTTTGTTCTCCCAACCCTACCCTATATAACTAAAGATATCGACTCATTTGGGAGTAGTTCTAAAAAGTTAGCACATCTCCTCATACTCTCATTCTTACCCCAAGTCACAAGGAAAACTTGATTATTGAAATCAAAGTATTTAGACCGCTTTTAGTGTTTTTAAAAGGATCTCTTGGCAGCTATCTGACTGGTTATGATAACTATGTATAATTTTCAAAATGGAAGACAAACATTTCATTCCATAAACAGTTTGTGATGAGCAGAAGTATGACATTTAAGGAAAGAGCTCTGTACTCTTTACCTGTTCAGGTCATCTCTACCATTAAATACTTATGTCACCTTTGGGAATGGAGGTCTTGATTTTTTTCTTCTGTAACAAGAAAGTACTTCTATATGTATGCATTTTGTAAAATGAAATATTTGAGATGTTTTCATTTAGTGTTAAAGTCCTATAATTTTAAGCAGAAATGTGTGGAAACCAGTTGAGCTTATATTTTGTTTCATTGAGGCAAGAGGAAAACTCGGGAAAAATCATTTAACAATATTTCTAGTTTTAAAATCAAATTGATTACTTTTTGGAGTAAAATTCTGAATGAGATATGTATTTCCAAAAATGTGAAGTTGCGTTCTGTTTTTGTTTTGGAAAATCTTTGAAGGCAAATATTGAATCTAATGCTATTGTCCTTTAAAGAAGGTACCAGTCATCTAGGTTTGAGTCATTTTTAAGGATTCTCAGAACTTTTTAGAAAATGATTTGCCACCATCCTTTTAACTAGGCACAAGCCCAGGCTTTGGCAACAGCTAAGATGAGGGCCAGGGCCCTAAACCCTTGGGCATTCAGATTGCCATCTGGGACCTCATTTGACTACTCAAAATGCCCTTGCCAGTGGATATAGACATAGAAGATGCCTGGTCAGAGACCAGCTGCCTTTAAGCCGGGGAGTATGCTTTCTTAGGCCAGAGCTTCTTTAGCTAATAAGCAGCATAGATAGCCCCTTGAGAATAAACACTGCCACAGTAACTGTGCAGAGAGCTCTCTTATCCAGTATTACCTCTTAACCTTTCCAGCTAGTTCCTGATCTTCAGACCAAAGATTTTACCGTAGTCCTTTCTGCCTTCTGGCTCCAACTTCACAGTAACCATGCCAACCTACCTATCCATTTACCTTAGCATCTCTAGACTTAGACTTCTTTGTCAGTCTGCCCCAGCCTGCCCCAGCGACAATTGTGTTAAAATCTAGAAATACAGAAGTAAAAGAGTTAAGATAGATCTTTATACCTCATTTGCAAAGGAGAAAACTTTATTCCTTATTCCAAAAGGTGAAAAATATAACATGATTTTTAGTACAAAGAGGTCTCTTCAGAGCAGTAGTATCTTTATCTGCTGGAACTTTAGAGTTTTCTGATAGTGGTATTAGCACAAATGGAGTTTAATATCAGATTCTGGCTGCTTCCTTGAGAAGAAAGTACTTCTTTAAATGCTGGATCGCACTAATGTCAAGATGCATTTGTAGAAGGACTCCTGTGAAGAATTTTGTAAAATTAACAATAGATTTTTTTAAAAAAAAAAACAGGAATTTCAAAATAATTTTTAATATATTTGCTTGGATTTCATTTGGTAAATTAAGTTTATAGAAACACTTTAAAAAGTTTGTATTTAATTTCCTATGATTATTGAATCTAATGCTATTGTCCTTTAAAGAAGGTACCAGTCATCTAGGTTTGAGTCATTATTAAGGATTCTCAGAACTTTTTAGAAAATGATTTGCCACCATCCTTTTAACTAGGCACAAGCCCAGGCTTCGGCAACAGCTAAGATGAGGGCCAGGGCCCTAAACCCTGTGGGGCTGTTTTAGAAAAAATGTCTTAGAAAGGTTTTGTAAGGTTTAGCACTCTACTGTTATTACAGAAGTTGAAAAAAACCCAAAACCTAACACAGTTGTGCCATCAAATACCACTTACAAATACCCCTAGTAAAAGAGTGAATGTTTTATTTGTTAATAAGAATGTACATGCTTTTCCATATGTTAGCCCAGTTGTTAGAGTAAAAGCCATTGAGTAATCAAGCCTCGGTGATTAGGATTAGCTGGTTTTTTTCTATACAATAATACGATAGGTTTAATTTAAAATAAAAGAGACATTGTGGTGCTAGTGAAAGTAGTGGTGGACAGAATTCAAGACCAGGCTTCAGTTCTCTGGCCTGCCAGTTACTATCTATGATGTGCGGGTGTCCTTTAGCTTTCTTGAGCCTTAGTCATGATCACCTGTAAAATGCAGATAACAAACTGCCTACTGCACAAGGTTTTTCTGAGGATCGAAGGGAGTAACGTATGAAAATGTTTTGTAAATGCTAAAGCAAATAGATGTAAACCATTATTAATTTTTACAAATAGACCCATATTCTTTTCTTCTCAATTAATATGTGTATGTGTTTAGCATTTTGCAGTCCCATTTTCTATTACATGGTCATTTTTTATCTGCAGCATATAATACAGTGCTAGTATATAGTGGGTGTTCAAATAAATAATGTCCAGTAAAAATGAGACTTCTCTATAATGAGCTTTATTGGGTATGTTAACTATGGGTTTTATTTCCTGTATTCTGAAGCTTTGATGTCTGGAGCCTTGCGGACTCTGAAGGGACTATCCCTTCCAGGGTTAACCTGTTCTTAGAGATAGTAAACAACTCCCCCTTGAATGCCAACCAATCCAGAACCCACTCCCCAACCACATTGGCCTTCACACTTAGGCCACTGTTCCCCTGCCCTAATCACCCCGGGGCCAGGTACCAGACAACTAGGGACAGTCCCTATGCCCTGAATCCTCTGAAATGATTAGCCAGTTCTAAGCCTGTTTCCCCCGCCTCTTTCCCCTCCTGTGGAAACCACAGTAAAGGCTCTTGCCCACAATTCTTCCCCCTCCCTCCACCTCCTGACCAATCCTGGTGCTTCCCTATGTGGCACCTGTGGCATGGTATGCCCCCTCCTTGGGAACTGTAAATAACAGACTGTCTTTTCAATGGTGGTCTTCTCATCTGTTAGCCTTACTATACCTCAGATTTGCTGTTAATACATTATATTTTAAAACAGCAGGTTACTGGGCTACTGATTCATTTTATCTATATGCTAAAGAGTCTTATTAAGAAATAGTATTAAATATTGCTAAGTTTAAAGTTTTCTTTAGAAATAACTTGACTAGAGATTCAGAATGGTATTGAGATATAAATGTTTGTGTGTAGGTAAATATATGCATATGTGCATCTGTGTGTGTATACATATATGTATGTATGTGTGTATAAAAATTTTTATTTAACCTAGGTGGAAGATGACAGAAATTCTGACCTCTGAGCTACCTTTATAGATCATGTTTGGTTCAGCTCTTTTTGTTGATAAGTGAAAAAAACGGAGGCCAAAGTGGATATGTAATTCACATCTTTAGTTGTTGGCGAAGCCAGGATAACCCAGGTGTAACTCCTTGAGGCTTAAATAGACATGCAAGTGTCATAAGCTTTTTTATTAGAAAGAACTTATAGGCAAGTTTTTCTTGCTTCTTATCTTTCTCAAGGGAGTAGTCTGAAAGTTAATTTTGTTTTCTCCTTTCCCAAGTGGCAGTGGTTTGGTTGCTAAGTAATCGTTCCAATTAATATAGTTTTTTCATCTAGCAAAACTAAAGTATAATATAGGTATTTAAATTTCATTTCATAAACTTTTTAATAGTAGAATCTAGATATTTTATGTCCAAATTTCACCCATTTTTGTATCTCAGCTTTTTTTTTTTTCTTAATTTTGGTTTTGGTGTTAGATTCACAAACTTAGAAACTTGTAATGGCCATTAAGCTAGGTTCTTTGTGGTAAATGTTTTCCAGTATTTGTACTTTTATGATAAATTTGACTGGGTCATATAATCATATGGTGAACCAAGATAATATGGGGAGAAATCGTTGGGAGACCAATGAATTATAGTTAATCAAAAAATGAGTTAGGAATTTTAGTGGGTTTTTCTTAGCGGGTTTTTGGTTTGTTTTTTATTTTTTGGTAGACATAATGTTAAGAGGTTAAATATACAAGATTGGGGGTAAAATAGTTTTCTGTTGTGTTCTGTATTGCTGTGTCTTTTTCTAAATATTGGATCAAGTTTGGTTTTCCACATTTGAAGAACATAATTAAGCAGGATATAACTTATTAACCTATTATAGTATAACTTCATATCATGGAGAAATAATGTAGAATAATCTGGTTGGTTTACTCATGGATTAAAACAATACAGTTTCGTTTTCTACCAGATTAACTGTCTACCTTTTTCTTGCCAATTTTTATACCTGGTCTGTTAAAGGCCCTGAGATGTTCTTACTGCCACAGACTTCAGCTTTTGTACTGGAAAATAAACAGCTCTAAATGGGAGCTAAGTAATGGTCCTCTGTACTACTTCTCATATGTACTCTGATTATCTTGGCTTCTTCCAGTGAACATTGACAGTACATTGCAAAAAGTTGATGCTTGGTAAATATTTGACTGAATACATGCAGCTCTGTTGAAAAAAATTGCTTTGTATTTAGTTACTTGATTCCATTTATGAGTATGTGGGAAGTTTTCAAAACTTGTCAATTATTTTAAGGACTGTTATTTCAGCTGTAGTAAGCATACGGAAACTTTGGATTTCATCTTTTGGAATGCTTTACCTTTTTTTTTAATTGAATAAAAGGTGATAATTTTATGAATTCCTCGATAGCACGAAAAGTTTAATATTTCGTAATACTATAAAATCTCATTTAATGATAAGTATCAGTTTTATGTTGACTTGGTGTTTTGTAACTGCTGCTAAAAGTAGAAGTTTCGTTTTTTGGTTTTTTGGTTTTTTTGGTGTGTTTCAGCATTATTTCCTTTTCATACTGAAACCCTAGGTGCTACCTGGACAGCTATATTCCAGGGACTGTAAATCTGGCCAAATTTTATACTTTTTTGTTTAGGATTTAAAAATCATTCACAGTTCTTTGTTTACTACTTAAAACAAAGTTTCATGTCACACTAATTTACTAGCAGCCTTGGGAAGAACTTAAGTTAGTAACATTTTAAGTTTTCTAAAACATGTAACTAAATGTAGTTCTTTTTTTCAAGGCATTCTTTGTTTATATAGTATTTACTAAGGAAATAAAAACACTTGCATATTCCTTTCCTTCTAGAATTATCAAGGGTAAGCAGGCAAAGAGTATTTGATAATGAATAGATGATTGTCAGCCCAAGCTGAATAAAGCACATTGAATTTTTCCAAGGGACAGCAAAATAGAAATGTAAAGTAATTAAACTCTCTAATTTGACAAAGGAGAAAGAGATATGAAAGTGATCCCTTGTTTTTTGTTTTGCTTTGTTTTGTTTGCCATTAGTTCTTTCACTTCATATCCATTATTTATCTGTTGCCATATATCATTGTTAAATGCACACATGTGGAAATAATATTGAACTATCTCAACTGTGAGCAATTAAGGAAATAAACCAGTAGTTTGTAAAATAGTAATATAGGTATTATAAATTCATGGTCTTTTAGAGCTTTACTGTGATGGAGAAATTAAAAGGACAAATTAGTTAAACTTAAGAGTTATTACAACTATTTTGAAGAGGAAATGTAGAGCTTATCAAAATTATTCTTTGATTATAATTTTGTAGTGAAGTTTATTCCTTTTCTTGTCTGCACATGTCTTTAAATTGTTTAGGTTAGTGTCTTCCATCAAATGCACAGATAGTTCTATCTGTCTCAAGGTTTATTTCTAGAAATGATTTTTTTAAGTTAATCAGATTATAAATTCATGTAAGTGAATAAAACCTTTTCTTTGCCTATGTTCTAACCTCCTGCCCCCAAATATGCCAAATGTTACTTACGTACAATATAATTTTTTTTAAAAAAATCCTCTTTTCCCCCAAAGATGTGCTCATACTCTCCTCATCTTAATTGGAAAGGAAAAGAGATGACTAGAACTGAATTCCCCACAAGTGAAGATGGGTCTGAATTGCATGGTATAGGATGTAGGATGGTTCTTATATGGTTAGAATGATCCTCTCTATGTTTTTAGAGAAAATCTGTGGCTAGTTCGTCTACACTTGAAGGTAGAAAGCTACTATTTCCTGGTTGCTCCATTTGCTGTTTAGAGATGTAGCTTAAAATAGTCATCTATGGGGTTGGATATGACAGCCTAACAGTATTGGTCCAGCCTCCCTTGGCCCTGAACTATACAACTATTTTAAGCTGTAACCCTCCGAACTGACAGCATACTGTACCCTCGTAGCCCTGAATGCCAGTTCTGTGTTTCCGGGGCTGTACAGATCAGCTATAAACTTCTATGCAATTAATGCTGTCATTTTAATGTTTTGGGAATTCTCATACCCACATGCACAAGCTACTAGCTTGCCTTGATATATCAGATTTCATTAAAATAAAAACCATTGTATGGGAAAAAAAATTAAAACACAAACCATATGTTTTACCTGTTTATTTTGAGTACTGCTTGCTTGGGTGAACTGCCTGTAAAACAAAAATCCCAAGAGTCATTTGATGATTATTGTTATAAGAATTTGCTGTTTTTAGGTGGTTAGTACACTCATGCCTGATTCTGTGACTGCCTTTGCCTATATTCTCTGCTCTCGTGTTAAATTGCTTTTTTCCCCCCACTATTTCCAATTTTAACTATTGGTTGTTAGTGTTCCTGGTCACTGATTTTCTCTTTTTCTTATTATTTTTAACATCTCAGCTACAGAACTGTTTTTTTTTAAATGATTATTCCTTAAGTTCCTACTAAATGTAGGATCAAAGCTAAGTTCCTAGAACATAAAGGTGGTATAAGACCCAGTCCTTGCCTTCTGTTCTAGTTGAAGAAGCAGAATATTCGATAAGTACATAGAAATAATAGTACATGTTATTTAGTATAATAATAGTACATATTATAATAGTATAATGGCATATACCAGAAGCAAACCGAATGATAAAAGGTAATAATAATATTGAAATTAAGAGCAGGAAGAAGTCACTGAGAGCGAGGGCAGAAATGAAAGGCTTCATGAAGCCTAGGAGGCTTAAAGGAAAGGAAAGCCAAAAAGAATATGAATAAAGAAGGAATGCATTATAGGCTAAAGAAACAACAGGTGCAGAGCGGAGGAAGCTGGAATATGCTTTACATATTTAGGAAAGAATTGGTAGACCATGTAAGTTAGTGGAGACTTTGAGGGAAATGGTAAAAGATAAAGTTGGCAAGGTTGATAGAAGTCTGATTATAGAATGACAGTGTCAGACCAAGGACAGGTGACAAGTCATTGAAGGAGTCTCTAAAGGTGAGTATTTTGGAAGGGTTAGGGGAGGGGAGGTTTCATTTATAAAGTGCTGTTTTAGTTTTAGTATCTAGCAGACACAGAAACAGGAAAGCCAATTTGGGGATCATAGTGTTAGTTCAGATATCAATGACGGGAAATAGGAAGTTGGTGTAAAATATGTGATTCAAGAGACTTTAAGAAAATAATTGACAGAATTTGATGCACGAATATAAAGAGAGAAAATAACTCAAGAGTTCTTAAGAGTTTGAGACTAGGCGACCATGAGAGAGAGTGATTGTACCTTTAAAATAAATGACGTTGAGAAAAAGATGAAGAATCTGAACTTCGTATCTCTTAAGTTTGAGTTAATAGTCAAACATTCCATTGGGGATGTCTAGTTTGTATTTGGAGATTGGATCTGAGAAAAGGGATCAGAGATGTCATTCTGGATGTGGAAGTCTTCTATATAGAGTTGATGGTAGTAGCCCAATGTGATCAGAGAGCTACAGATAGTTTCATGTATTCAGACTAAAGTTCATGTTCTGTGGTCATGATGGCAAGGAGCCAGGTTATGGAGATTTTCCCTTACCATGATAAGGAATTTAAACAGTATCTTGAAAGTTATGAGGGACCTTAGGAAGTAGAATATCATGGTCAAATTTACATTTTAGATTGCATACTGTGGATTTACAGGACAGGAAGCTAATCTAGTTTCAAAGAGATTGGTTCAATAGGAACATGGAGGTAGTAGAGAGGAAAGCTCAGTGTTTTCTAAGCAGTAGTAGATTAAATCAAATTGTTTTCAGAGGATTTACCACCAGATATGGTGAAAGTTCAAAGAAGCAAGGGATGAGCAAAAGATGCCAAATGAAGCTGGAGGAGGGTTGCTGGATTGAGAATACGTGTCCAATCAAATGACTGGAGAACAAAGAGGATGAAGATGACGTTCAGAAGTATTGGCAGGAAGAATGAGAGGTCAGAGAAGCGGCAGTGCCACGCTTGACATCTTGGGGGATGGAACAGTCTAACTGATGACAGTTGGAGCTGGAATTCTGCTTGTAGGAAGCATCTGGAGCGTAGGACTGATTTCCTAACCTGTTGTCCCTCCTGGGTTCCTTTGTCTCAGTCAGTGAGCTCATCCTCCTTGTGGCACAGACCAGAATCCTTATAGATGGATATGATCTTAATAATAGTGCTTTTAACCAAAGTTTGTGGTTTTATGCCTGAACTTTAAAATTAGACTTTGATTTAAGTCTCGGTTTTGCCACATACGTCTTGATCAAGTATTTCTCTAGATTTGAATGTCCTCATTCGCATAATCGCAATCATCACATCACTTTAGGGGGATAATACATGCTGAATGTTTTGCACAGTGCTTAGAACACAGAAAATTTTTCACTGAATGCTAGCAGCTACTTATTATTATTATAATAATTATTCCTGTGTCCAGTTTTCGTTTTCTTTTGTCAGTATTCTTTTTCAGGGCCTCATCATCTAGAAGGTAAAATAGTTTCTTAACGGGCTTCTTTGCCTCTAGCTTTTCTTTCACATACTTGACATTCCAGAGTTGTCCTAAAACCCAGATTTTATTATGCAGTCTTTTTTCCTTCTTCAAAAACTAAATAGATTTCCAGTTGCGGAAATTTGGAGTTATTAAAACTTAAATATATTGTATTTTCAAGAAGTGAAAGATCCTAAAGTAGGATAAAGTTGGCGATAGAGACTGTATCAGTTCAGGACTACCTATGGTGACTTCATTTACCTCTAAAGGACTGTGTGAATAAGCTTTAAAGCTCTACAAACTATATTAAAATTCCACATAGAAGTAGTCAGGTTTTCTTTTGATTTTTTTTTTTTTTCCCCACCACCCTCTTAAATGAGTATGGTTCATTAAAGAATGAATGGAATGTAGGAAAATTAGAAGTTTTTTTTTTCCAGTGTTGTAATTCTGTTTAAAGGAAATATTCAGATTCTTCTGGGGTCTGTCATTTGCTAACTGGAAAGGGTTTCTACCACATAAACTTGTCCCTTTATGGACAGAGTTGAGAAGAGTTGACCCTTACTCTGGATAAAGGCCAGCATGAATAGAAATAACTAGAAGTTAGGAGTATATGTCTTTGTTTTGACTGAGATTTTCTCCCCAACTCTTGCCTTATTCATCTGTGTATTTCTAAACCATGGAAGCCACTGAATAATTGCTTATTGTATGTAGTAAATTGAACTGAATACATGAACTGGAGCTGCTTTATACATTGGATTATTTATGCATCAACCTCCTAAACTATGAGGAGGAAAAAGACACATAAATTGAGTCCTTTTATTTGTGTGCTAGTTGTTACTTTGTAACCTGAGAATTGTCTAGTACTATTCTATAACCCAGTAATTTTGGAGGAAAATTTGAACTTTTATTATGAACATCAAATATTTTCATCATTAAATAATCTGGTGCAAGTTAAGTGTAAGAATATAAACAAGATTTCCCGTGGAACATGGACTCTAGAAAGTGACGGGAACACACTTAAATACTTAAAAAGAGCCAGTGTCATATATTTTAAACAAGGCATTTATGGAGGTCTGTTAACTTCGCTGTTACACTAGGGAATCGCCAGTCTCTGGGGCATTAACTGGGGAGTCTCTACCACTGCTTCCTCAGAGTTCTTATGCAGGCACATTTGTTATGACTCAGTGTGTATTTTGTATGTTATTGCATAATTTGCAAGCTGTTTATATTTGCTTATATAAATTCTAAAAGGCAGTTTTTAAATTATTTGTTGTTTCATTATCAAATGCGTGTGTGTAATTATTTTTATTTAATATGGTTAGGTAGTTTTCCTATTTCAGAACAGAGCTTCCCTAAAGTGTTCTTTCATAGGGTCAAAATAGATCTGTGATTTACTTTCTAGCTTTGCAATTTTAGGAACTGGTTTTTAAGTTCAAATTCTAGACAGATTGTATTATAAAAATCAGTATTCACAAGACACTGGTTTATAAACTAGAATGTTTAGAGTTGTTTGTTTGTTTGTTTGTTTTTAATATAAGCTAAGAGATAAATCTTTCCAGTTATTGGAATGCTCGGAATCTTCTATTCCTGATGTCAGGTACTTGAGAAACCAAATAATAATCAAAATTAATTGGTGAGCATGGAGTCAGAGCATTAGGAGGAGGGTCATCTTTTAGAGCAATCACCTATCTCAGCAGGTTATGTGTGAAGTATGTGAAAGCACTTGACATGGTGCCTGATGGTGGCCATTATGATTTTCCTCCAGATTGAAGCTCTATCCACTACTGGAGAGTTTATCTTTCTAATAACTAGAATATTGTTGCCTTCTAGTTGTTGTCTTTGTCAATATGATAGTTGTAGATAAGTAGTGATAAATTTTTACTATTCACTTTTTTTCCATATTCTATACTGGACATTAAAAATGTCTTTGGATTTTCCCAAGAAGAGCATGATAAAATTAAATTTTAGTTACACTTCCACATATAAAATTCTATAGGGAAAATTATTTGTACAGTGACTTTTTAAGTCTATTTAATGTTCCTTGTCAGAAACGGTTTTACATGCTGTTTATTAGCAATGTCTTCAAATCTTGGTATGACACTTTTAGGAAATTTATAATTCCTTTGATGAATACGCTTCTTTTTAAAAAGCAATTTAGATAGATAGATGGATAGATTGATAGATCGATCTCCAAATCAAATTATATCCATATCAGTGAAGTAGGTTTTGAATTAACTTATCAGCAAGTTAAGCAGCATTAAACACATAGCAGCTACTCAGGAAATGTTTGTTGAATGAATAATACTAGATTCTCATTCAGAGATCAGAGATCTAAGACAGAAATCTGAATGGCTGTTATTAAGTATTTATAATTAATTATGCAGTTTTTTATGTATTGGAGTTAACATTCCTCTTGAGTGTTTATCATATTCCAGACATTGTGCTAAGTGTGTTCTCAGTTAATTCCCATCAGTCCCAAGTCCTCAAACGAAGAAACTACAGAGAAAATTAGAACTCAGAGACAGATCTGCCTCACCCCAAAGCTCTGTTTAATCTGTCAACTCTGCTAAACTGTTGTATCTACTCAGTAACTCAATATTGGTTTACAGATTAACATGACCCATGATATGTAAATAGTCCTGGAAGTCATTGGCTAATATGGTTCACCTTCGTTTAAGAAGTACTGAGAGCACTCAGTTATTTCTTAATATTCTCAGGTTATAGTTCACCTGTAGAAAAACACATAGTTACAGCTTTTGAATAAGATAAAGAAGCATTTTGTAATTAATAAGCATAATTTCCAAACTCAGAATATTAATTTTTACACTCACTGTACTATGGAATCTTTGCAAGTCATATATATGTCAAAGCTGTCAAAGCCTAAGTTTATATTTATTTATTCCTAAAGTTATATTACTCTTTGTAAAGGCATTAATTCAGTCATGTAGTTTCTCACTATTTTTATGAAGACTCATGTAGTTTATAGTTGTTGTTGTTGTTTTTACAGTAGAAAAGTTTTATTAGAAGGGAAAGTATACTTCCAGATGTGGAAGCGAGCATGAGCAAGAGAAGCATGGCTCAAAAGGCCAGTTTATACTTTTTATAGGTATCACACAAATATACCATATTTTATTTTTCATATATTTGATTTTAGTGATGGTTGTTATAATGATATGAATAAATGAGAGCCATGATCAGCAGTTATGTGGAAGCTCAGTTTAAGCTTATTAACCAGAGCACTTTTGGCATTCTAGGCTAGATAATTCTTTGTTTTGGAGGCACTGTGCATACTATGTACCAGTAGTAGTTCCCCAAGTTGTGACAGCCAAAAATATCTCCAGACATTGCCAAATATCCCCTAGAAGACAAAATTATCTCATTGAGAACCACTAGTTGAGATTTAGAACCAAGAAAAGTCAGGTTTTTTTTCAGTTACCTTTTTTTTTGAACAGCTTTATTGAGTTATGATTCATGTACTTATACAATATAGCCATTTAAAATTTACATTCGCTGGTTTTTAGTATATTCAAAGAATTCTACAGCCATCACCATGATCTAATTTTAGGACATTTTCATAACCTCATGAAGAAACCCCAGACGCATTAACTGTGTCTTCCCATTTTTCCTCCCCAAACCTCCAGCCGTAGACATACCTTGTTATCTTTTTATGTTTAGGAATCTCTTTACTTGTTTTTATAAAGCAAACCAAATTCTACTTCAGACTATGTTTATTTATTGAAATTTATTTGCGACATAGAGACATTCATTGTATCCTGTATGTATCTTCAGAGGCCTTCAGATAGTTGTTTAGATAGACTTTAAATTTAATCTGTAGAGGAAATACATAAACCTAAATAAACTGAGTTAAGAATCATTTTAGGATTATTCAGAATAGTAAGGAGTCCCTCTAACCCACCATGGCAGGTTTTATATCCTAGAAATCACCAGTTTTTGTTTTTCCTGATCAGTTCTAGTATATAACTTTATTTCTTAGGCTACGTGTAAACAACACAATTGTAAAACACATGTACCTAAAATACTATGTTGAACCTGCTACTTCACTGTTATTAAATAGGTCATTTGCAGTGAATTGGTAGTTGGGTTAAATTTTTTACACATAGTTGGTTTTGTTTTGTTTCATTTTTCAAATTTGTGATTCCGTTTTACCTATACAATAATGTTACCTAATACTATGATAAAAACTTGCAAGTCATTTTTTTTCCCGTTAGAAAAGGAACAATTGGATTATATATTTTTTTATCTATACATTGGAAATATTACTGTCCTACTTATCTCAAAGGGTTGGTGTGAAATGCTAAAAGAATCAAATCAGTAACAGTTGAAGGAACTGGACAATAAGGTTTTTACCTTCATCTTTTATTATTACTTCTATTTTACCCCCTATTTTCCCATTGTGTTTAAATTTTATTAAGATGTCAGAATTTTTTAAATGTCATTTATAGCTGACTTCACAGTGGTTGACCAAGCCATATTTCCTTTGGTTTCAATGTATATGCTTAGTATTTATACACTATATAAAATGTTTTCAACAAATAAGACCAAGGATTTTTAATAAATAGAGTACATAAAAGAAAAGGCATGAGCCCTAGTAGATAAATGGCAAAGGACATGAACACACATTTCAGAAAGAGTATTCAGCGGCCAACAAACATTTGAGAAAATGTTTTCAGCTCCATTAGGAATCAAATAAATGCAGATAAAAGCAATAATGAAATGCCATATTAGTCTATTATCAACTTTTTTTTCCTTTTAAGATTATTCTTTAATTTGCTGGTAATATATAGAAACATTTTCCTTGTTTTTTTAAAAAAAATGCAACCGGTACACATAAGGCTAAAGCTCTTGCTGACTACACTCCAATCTCTGACACCTTTTGAGAAGTAAGCACTCTGAATCACTTTGTTACATAACCTTTCAGACTTTTTCTCATTTATTTATTACATGTGAGTATCATTGTAGGAACTACATAATACCTGTAGTGGTATATATTATAGTATAAACATCGGTTACTGTGATTGCTTCATTCAACCATATGTTTTAGAGATCTCTCAGGTTAGTACATAAAGGTTTCTCTCATTCTTTTTAACTAGTGCAGAACATTCCTACTGTGTAACTGTTCCACATTTAACTGCCTATTCCTTGTAATTCATAGTTACTTAGGTTGTTTCTGAGTTTTTACTGTTTAAAAACTGCTACAATGTATGCATCTTTTGGTGGTCTATGGGAAAAGAAAAGTTAAGCAAAGTGTAAGGGGGTTGACATTCCTGGGGAGGGGAGGTCATAACTTTTAAATAGAACCGTCAGGTTAGGCAGGACAGATTGAGAAGGTGATATTAGACCAAAGACTTGAAGGAATTAAGAAAGTTGAACATACATACGTATGCTGGAAAAAAAATTCTAGGCGGAGAGATCAGAGTGGAACACCCTCTGAAGTTAGGACTAGGCCTAGTGTGTTCGAAGAATGGTAAGGAGGCCAGCAGTGGTGAAGCTGAGAATGAGCCAGGGAATGAGATTGGAAAAGTGATGGGTGGCCACTTGTGGGCAATAATGAGGCCTTTAGCTTTCACTCAGAATGAAATGAGACACCATTGTAGGATATTAAGCAGAGAAGTGACACGATCTGACCTAACGTTTTAGGTTGAATCTTCTGAGAACTATGTTAAGAATGCATTTATAGAGGCAAGGAACTAATGTAATAATCAAGGGGGGAAAAAAAGGTAGCTTTGACTAAGGTACAATCAGTGGAGGTGGTAGAGAAATGCTTGGATCCTGAATCTATTTTGAAGGAGCAGTCAGTAGGGTAGGTAAAGAGTATGAGAGAAAGACAGGAATCAAGAGTAAGGCTTACTGCAAAGATTTTGATATAAGCCAGGGGTCCCCAATCCCCAGGCCACAGAAAAGTACCAGTCCATGGCCTGTTAGGAACTGGGCTGCACAGCAGGTGAGCGGTGGGCAAGTGAGTGAAGCTTCATCTGTATTTGCAGCTGCTCCCCAGCGCTAGCATCACCACCTCAGCTCCACCTTGGATCATCAGGTACTAGATGCTCATAGGAGCACTGGTCCCTGGTGCCAAAAAAGATTGAGGACTGCTGATAAACAATTGGTAGGTGGAGTTGTGTACTCATCTTAAGAAACTTAAAACTCATAATGGTTAAATTTATTAGTATTTCCTTTATCTTTTGTTTTGGAGTCTTATTTAAAAGACCCTGTGATTATTCTATATTTTCTTCTAACATTTTTTTTTGTTTTGTGTTTTGTTATAGTTTTGTTTTTACATTTAGTTTTTTTAATTAAAAACTTTTTCAAATGGTGTGAGATTATCTAAACTTCTTTGCCCTTCCTTTACCCCAACCCCATGCACATTCAGATAGCCAATAATCCTAAGCCAAAACATATATTTCCTTTCCTTCTGATTTCAGAGATGTCATTTTTATCATATACTAAATTTTCATATATTCACTCATCTGTTTTAAACCTTGTATTCAGTTCTGTTACCCTAATTTTAAGCCATTATCACATTGTTTTAATTCCTATGGCTTTTAACATATTATTCTACTACTTTTTAAAAATTGTCTTGGCTTATCTTTCACATGTTGAGCTAATAGAGTTTCATGGAAAATTTACTAATTTCTGATTTCATTCACTTTATGTGGATTAATTTTAGGAAAATTAACACATTTGTAATAAGAACTCTTCCCATACATAAGAACATATATTTCTCTCTATTCAGATCTTGCTTTATGTCCTTTATTAAATCTTCTTCCTTAAGACCCTGAACATTTTTAATAAGATTGATTCTTGGGTATTCATGCTTACGGATGCTGTTATGAAGGGAATATTTTTTCTTTTACTTTGTGAATGCGTCGCTGATATAGAGGGAAGCTGTAGCTTTTTTATGTTGCTTTTATTGTTTGGCCATCTTGCTGAAATGTCTTATTCTAATACTTTGTTGATTTTCTAGAATTTTTTTTTCCTTCTATATCTGTTACTTGTTTATCTTATTGCATTGGCTTCTACTTTCAGGATATATAGATTAGAGGTGAAAGTAGGAATCACTTCGTTGTAAACCACAGTGAGATACCAATTTTTTGTCTATTAAAAATTTTTTAAATTTTCTAATTTGTATATGAAGTCTTAAGAGTGTTTCATATCCTTTGACTAGTAATCTCAGTTCTAGAACTATATCCTTTGGAAGTAATAAGGAAAAATATTTTTGTTCAAGTTGTTTATTATTTATATTGCTTATATGTTACTTATAATGAGTGTTTCAAAATAACCTAAATGTCTAATATTAGGGTAATTTTTTATAAATCACAGTGTGTATATATGATGGAATATTGTGCAACCATTTATTATCTTAAAAGAATTTGTAATAACTTGGAAGTACTTATCATTAAATAAAAAAGAACAGAAGCAGAATTATTTAGTAGAATTGCATCATTATCAAAATGCACAAAACAAAGGTTAGAAGGAAATACACCAAAATGGTAATAGTGAAATCTAAGAGTGAGTAATATGTGATTTTATTTGCTCCTTCATACTTTTCTATGGTGATGACCATACTTTGTTAATATTAGAATACCAAAAACTTAAAGTAATTATATCTGTAATAATAAGCTATATTTACCTTCAAAATAGGTGGAAAGGGAGAAATCTTAGCTTATTCCCTTATTAAATGGTAAGTTTAGTTGTAATTTTTTAAAAAGTACACTTTATAATACTCTCCAAAAAGGGTATTGCCGAATATGGATAACACATGTTATAGGATAAATCCGATACCTGAGAGAAGAGAAACAATGGTTTCAGGTTGTGATTTATCCTCTGGAACATAATCCTAAATGATCTGAATTCAGATCAGTGAAGCAGGAGAGAACTGTCATTGTGGTAAGTGTCCACTTACTCTGTTTCTTACTATCTTGCTATCCATATAGCATGTTTTCTGCAAGCTGAGAGTCATTTAGTAGTCCTGTGATCTATTGCTGGCCTACTTTTGTAAGAAAGCTTCTGTGTTTACGTGCATTTTAGATTACCATTCACTTTATTTAAGAAACATTTATTGAGTACTTCCAGTGTGCTAGGAACTCTGATAGCCAAAGGACATAAAACCACACAGAGGTCCTCTGTCTTGAGCAGCTTTTGTTAGAAATAATTTGTGTTTAATACTGCGGTAGAATGATATGGTATCTGATTAGAGAAAACAAGAATACTCAAATTCCAACTCAGCCAGTCCCCGAGGTCACATAGGGAGCTAAGTGTAGTGAAATTCAAGTCAGAGTAATACTTCACTGGCTTAGGTATAGATCCCCTGCCTCAAACTCCAGAGAACTGGGTTAGTTTGTATGGAAAATGCCATCTTACTTTAATTAAATCTGCTTTCTTGTCTCCCTCTAAGCTTAAATACAAGTCTCAGATCTTACTACTCTATGAGGCAAAAGACTACTCCAGCTGGTGCCATAGGAAAATGTGCAAGAAACAGAATTTCTCCTGAATACCTATTCTAGATGTTCTTGAGTATCTAGCAATCTAATATTCTACCTACTAACCAACTGCTCCCAGTTACCCTTGGCCCAGTTTCTATATTTGAAAAAAGGGACAGTAAAAAAGGAAAGGCGTAAGATAGCCAGGTTGCTCCAAGCAGCCTTGGAGTGTTTTCTGCTTCTGGCAGCACAGAAGGAAGAGGTTACATTACCAAGAAATTTTCAGTTATTTATAAAATTATGTTATAACACAGTTTCAGTGGTAACAGAGAGGTTAGAGTTTCAGAGGAGCATTAATAACGTTTTTCCTCCAGACATTTCAATAATGAAGGTATTTTACAACTGTAAAAACATAGTTTGTTTCTGTAATGACTTACCTTTCCCATTGTCACCAACATTGTCATTGGCACGGTTTCTTATATTTTTAAACATCTTTATGATCACCTTTTACTTGACAAATTGAACACACAGTCAGTCCAACTAACCAACTACTTTTCCTGTGTAACAGCTTTTTCCTGCACTTATTTTTTTTTTTATTATAGTCCTGACTTTCCTGATTGAACTACAACTAGTAGTGGTCATCCTATAAAAAAAATTACAATTTAAGAGAAATTTCTATACTCATGACTTTAGCTCAACACAGTGACAGCATTCAGTACCATATGGCCCAATCATTTGTTCATAAGTCTTAACATACCCAGGCAATACACTTTTCGGAATGGAAAACAGAGGGAGTTGTACTTAGCTCTTCAAAGACAATATGCCATCTATTAGGAAAGACAAAATAAACAACAATTTGCAGTACGAATTCACCATATAATTTATCTGTTGATAATGATAAAATTAAGCACAGGATATTATTGGAAAATAGGAAAGAGATATTTGACTTAGATTTAGAGAGGCACTCATCAAGAAGACTTCCCAACGGAATGACACCTGCATGAGTTCTGTAAGATGAGTTGCCTTTGTCACACCAAGGGAGATGGAGGTTTGGGATGGGAGAATGTGTTAGATTCCAGCTACATTATTCAGAGGCCCAGAGACAATCGAGCATGCAACATTAGAGGAAATAGGAGTTCAGTGTAGCTGGTGTTGAGAGTGGGAATGAAGGAGGAGTGCCAAGAGATGAATTTATAAAAGTATGCAAGCACTAGATTATGGAGAACCTTATGCACTATGATAAGTAATATTGACCTTATTGTGAATGCACTGAGGGCCCATTAATTTGGCGGGGGGAGGGGGGCGCGGGGGGACCAGATTTGTATCAGCATTATGGAAATAACTAGTATAATTGTGATAAGGACCTGTGCTAATGTATACAGGCAACAGGGATGGAGAAAATGAACAAATTTGAGATATTTTGAAGAGATAGACTCAACAAGGACTACTGATCAACATAAGTAGTATATGTGGTGGAAAGAGAGTAGCCTTTGTAGTTAGCTAGCACTGGGTTCAAATCCCAGTTCTGTCACATAGTGTTTTGTGACCTTGTGTACCTCTCAGAACCTCAGTATTCTCAACTTAAAATTTAGACATCAGTACTCAACCCATAGGGATGTGGGGTGATAATAAAATAATGTATGTGAGACATCCAGTAAAGTAAGTATAAAGTGATAGCTACTGTTGTTGTGGGGGATGAAAGAGATGGAGGGGAGTCAAGAATAACTTCCAAGTTTTCTGTTCAAACAGTGAGAAAGAGCTAGTTTAGGAAAGTGAGATAACCTGTCTGATTTCTAGACAGATTGCTGTGAGAAATCTGGGTGGAAATGTTCCCTGACAGACAACAATAAGAGTATGACACTCATGAGAGGTATTTGAGCAGAAGATACAGATTTGGGAGAGAGCAGTTTATATACACATAATAGTAAAAGTCATGAAAGTGAATGCAATAACCTAAGGAGAGAGTTGGAATAAGAAGTCAGAACAGTGAAGAGTAGCCTAGGAAGGACATCAGTGTAGCTGTGGTTAGAGAAGTAGCAGGAACACCAGTGGTGAGTAGTATCAGAGAAACACAAAGGGGGGAACATTGCATGAAGAGAGTGAGATTAGCAGCTCCAGTTGCTCCAGAGAAAAATAAAGTGGAAGAGTACCTTTGGATTTACCAACGAAGAAATATTTAGTTCTGACATGATTTTAGCAGAGTGATTTGGACACCTCATTTCACTAGTTTGAAGAGAGAATGGGAAATGAGCAGTAAAAGCAACCTGTGTAGATAATCTTTTAAGACTGTGACGTAAGCTTAGATTTAAATGCTGATAAGAAGAGCTAATATAGAAGAAGGGGTTTCTGAGAATGTAGGGAGTTAGAGTCAGTGGTGTCAAATGCAGCAGAGCAATCCTGTAATGCTTATTGACAAAATGAACCTTGGATTTGGTCATTAGGAGGAAGTCTGTGAACCAGGGACAAAGTTCTTGTGGTAGAATCATTTGAGTACCAGATTTTGGTCATTGGCGAATGGTTGAGAGTTATTGAGCAGGGAAGTGATATGATCAGAACAGCGGTTAACATTTTTTTCTGGCAGCAGTTTGAAGAATGAGATAAGTGGCATGTGTCCCATTTAGGCTGGTAGAGGCACA
Organism: Pteropus alecto; assembly: GCF_000325575.1. Taxonomy (NCBI): domain Eukaryota; kingdom Metazoa; phylum Chordata; class Mammalia; order Chiroptera; family Pteropodidae; genus Pteropus; species Pteropus alecto. The sequence goes on from NW_006436282.1 coordinate 15,322,107, forward strand.
GAGTAACAAGGACCAGGGTGATAGTTTTGACAACAGAAAGATAAGATGAACCCAAGAATTATAATGCTATTACGTATCTTTTAACTTGGCTCTCCTATAAATTAATGGGTAAAGAAGTAGCCTAAAAGTTGACTTTTTAAGATTTTGAGTGTAGGTAGGTAATCAGGAGAGTAGTAGCAGCAGTTACTAGAACAGAAACATTAGTAGAAGCAAGATTTAAAGATGAATTCATTTTTAAGCTTTCCTTTATTAAGCTACTGTACGTTGGGCACTGTTCCAAGTGTTGGAGATATAGCAGTGAATGTAACAGGCAAGGTCCCTGTTCTCATGCACTCAACATTGAGAAGTTGAGGCGAAGACAGAAAAAATAAGAAAAGGACAAGATAACTTAAGGCAAGTAAGATAAAACTTGGTGATGGTATAGAAACGGATTAGTGGGGCCATTTTAAGCGATGTGGTCAGAAATGGCATTTCTAAAGAGGAGAGGTTTGAACTGAGAACACCAGAATATTACTAAGGAGTCAGCTCTGCAGAGATCTGGATGCAAAGGCATCCCCACCCAGACCAAACAGTATGTGCAGAGTCCCTAAGAAGGGAATGAGCTTAATTTGTTTGAGGGCCAGAATAAAAGTCCAGTGTGTCAGGAGCATAGTAAACAAGTGATAGGCTAATCCATGATGAGGGGTTGGTAAAGTTAGACTTGAACAGGGCCTTGAAGACCTTCCTTGGTAAGGAGTTTAGTGACTTGTACGTGATTAGTAACAGCAGAAATGAAAGAAAAGTAATATTGAAATATGTTGAACCTGAACTGTCTAGAATATCTAGGTAAAGAAGTCAAGAGTATTGTCAGGCTTAAATATATAAATTCAAATATGAATTGCTTAGTAGTATTCATTGAAACAACCTCCCAAGTTGTTTAGGCATTGAATAACAAATGTTCACAATATGGAGGCTCGAGAAAATGGTCAGGGGATTTGAGGGGAATGATTAGCCAGGGATCTCTAGCAGCTTTTTGACATAAAGGGTATCTTAAATATCATTGCAACCTGAAAGGAATGACCAACTGTTAAATGAACAGTAGCTGGAAAAATTATGGCCAGAAATATCTCATGACTTCAGAGGAGGTAAAGAATACTTGCCAGCTTAAAATACCTGTGTCTTTATAGGGACCAAGTCATAAAGACTATAAAAACAAAACAAAACACTATATAGTACTAGTTCAGATAGAACTCCCATTTCTAACAGTACATTCTTTTTGCAGTAAATAGAATATGTGTATCACTGCGCTTCTAAATATACAAGTAATTTGAATAGTTTGCTTAGTCAAGGTCATCCTTTTGGAATCTGGTTTTATTGGATATGTAAAACATTTATGTCCTCAAAAGATAAAATGAGGCATAATAATTTTACTTTACATTTATGTGTTGCTTTGCAACTCACAGTCTTTACTCACTAGGAAATCGACTTGATCTTTATGAACAACTCTTTAGAGTAGATAGGAGACAGGAATTTTAGGGAGGTCAGCAGTAATTAGAGGTGAGGAAACTGAGGATTTCCGAGTACGGTTACTGAAGGGGACAGGAATTCACAACTTATGACTTACCACGTGTTGCTTTACCTATCGCACCTTGTTAAATTCAAAGGTGAACAAAAATTTAACTGTAGTAGAAGAACTAATATATATATAGATATATGTATATCTATCTATCTATCTATATATCCTTACTAAAACAGTGACAAAAATACATATTTTTTATTTGTATTTTAGTTATTGGTGCCACCAAAGGTTTCAGAGTGCTGTGAGCACATAGGAAGGTGAGACTGATTTTGGCTGGCAGAATCAGAGGTTTAATTTTGTTTGGAAAATATGTGCTGTTTTTTTACTTGCTATTTTTTATTATCTTTTCTTGGTTGCTGTACACATTTAAAGTACTACATGTGCAGCTTTAAAATAAGCCCTTTTAGTACTCACATGTAGTACTCACATGTTTATTTCTGCTACCATATTTTGTTCTTATATTGCCACCCAACTCAGTTGAGACTAATAATAATAATAATAGCTAGCATGTAATGTACAATTCTGTGCCAAGCACTGTGTTCAAGGGTTTGTAAAAATTAATTTGATCTGTATATCAACTCTGTGAGGTGGGAGCATTCCTTCATAAATAGGTGGTGTTTTCTTTTCTGTCCATTTTATGTACTTTGTATTCCCACACCTGAAAGTAGAACTGTGGTGAAAGAACGGATAAGTATAAGCCATACTCATGTGCCCTTCGGGATCAGCTTAAGCCATGTAAACAGCTTTTTGGGGTAATATTTTGTATTATTTATCATATTTTTCTGTAGGTGAAGCCAAGTTGGTATATGTGCTAACCTGGGAGATGAAGTCTAAACTATATATAACATAAGTGAACAAAGTAACAATATCCTAAATGTCTGTTTTATGATTCTAGTATCAGTATGTAATAATTATGGGTGATTTTGCATTTTAACAAACTCAATGCGTGTAATAAAAAAGGCTCATCAATAAAGAAATGTTTGCTTAATTTGAAGTATTTAGGAATGAGAAATGTCCAAAACTTAATCCTTTTAGTTTACTTTTCATTCATTTTCTTGGAGTGAATGAGATATGTTGCTTACTGTGGAAATGGTAATAATAATGCTTTGTATTTATATAGCATCTTTCATCTGAGGATCTCAAAGTACTTTTCAAATAATGTCTCATGAATCCTCACAGCACTTCAGTGAGGTAGGTAGGTGGCAAGTATTATTATCCTCATTTTACAGATGGAGAAGTTAAGCCACAAGAGGGTTAAATGATTTATGTATATAGTCCCACCAACCAGATAGAGAGGCAGCCTAAGCTACTAAAGTAAAAAATACTAGATTGTGGAGGATTGGCATAGTGTAAATCATTAACCCCTTTGCTTTTGTACTTTACACAGATTATGTATTAGAACAAATACAATAGCTTTAAAATGTCCACATGGAATTTTTTTTTAGCCTTTCTTGAGGAATAGAAAACATTATAATACTCTTTTTCCCTCCCATTTTTAGGTCAGCAGCAAGGACAAGATGGCGTAAAAGTCCAACAAGCTACGATAGCCCCTGTTACCGTAGCAGTTGGAGGAATTGCTAATGCAACGATAGGTGCTGTTAGTCCTGACCAACTCACACAAGTGCATTTGCAGCAAGGCCAGCAAGCTTCTGATCAAGAGGTACAGCCTGGCAAGAGGCTTCGAAGAGTTGCCTGTTCCTGTCCTAATTGTAGGGAAGGAGAAGGAAGGTAAATGCTGTGTCTTTCTGGAGGGCAGAAAATAGTTAAAACCAAGCCATTGGCTGGGTACTTTGATCATTAGAACATCATTAGCTTTGTAGTCCAGAAGTCAAGATTTAATATTGTTCTGAAGGAGGTTAAGTTGAGCTATTCAGGAATGGGATTTCAGCGGTCCTCTTCCTTGAACCTTATACTTTTTTTTTTTATGGTTTACTTTCTTCATTTATTTTTCTTCTCTTGACTTTCTTCAATTATGTAAAATTTTAAAGAACTTTATTGACATAAAACATTCCTTATAATTCACTCACTTAAAGTATACATTTCAGTAGTTTTTAATATATTCACAGAATTGTGCATTCATCACCACAGTTAATTTTAGCACATTTTTGTCACCCCTAAAAGAAACTATGTATTCTTTAGCTATCATCCCCTTATTCCCCAACCCTCCCAGCTCTTGACAACCACTAAACCTTTTCTGTTTTTATAGATTTGCCTATTCCAAACATTCATGTAAATGGAATCACATAATATGTGGTCTTTTGTGACTGGTTTCATTCATTCATTTGACATGTTTTCAAATGGTTATCCATATGCTAGCATGTCTTAGCATTTCATTCTTTTTAATGAACAAGTACTATTCCAGTGTATGGATATACAATATTTTACTTATCCGTTCATCAGTGGATGGACATTTGGCATTTTCCACCTGTTGGCTATTATGGTGCTATGAACATTCGTATACAAATTTTTATATGGACATATGTTTTCATTTCTCTTAGGTATATACCTAGGAATGGAATACTGGTAACTCTAGGTCAAACCATTTGAGGAACTGCCAGACTGCTTTCCAAAGTGGGTGTATCATTTTACATTCCATGAGCAGTGTATAAGGGTTCTGATTGCTCCACATAATTGTCAATACTTGTTATAATCTGACTCTTTTTAATAGCTGTCCTAGTGGGTGCGAAGTGGTATCTCAATGTGGTTTTGATTTGTATTTCCCTGATAACTAATGATGTATATTTTCATGTGCTTAGTAGCAATTTGTTTATCTTCTTTGAAGAAATGTCTGTTGAGATCTTTTGCCCATTTTTAGTTAAACTATTTATCTTTTTATTATTGAATTGGTTCTTTGTATATTCCAGATACGAGTGCCTTAGCACATCAGATACATGATTGCAAATATTTTCTCTCAGTCTGTGTTGTCTTTTCATTTTCTCGATAGTGTCCTTTGAAACACAAATTTTTTGTTTTAATGAAGTCCGTCTTGTCTTTGATTGATTCCACTTTTGGTGCCATATCTTAAGAATCTATTGCCAAATCTGAGGTCACAAAGATTCCTAGCTTTTTTGTGGGAGTTTTTTATAGCATTTGTTCTTATAGTTAGGTCTTTGATTAATTTGAGGTTAAATTTTTTTATATGATATGAGGTAAGGTTTTATTCAACACCATTTGTTGAAAAGACTAACGCTTCCCCATGTATTGAATGGTCACAGCATCCTTGTCAAAAATCAGTTGACCGTGATGCATTTATTTCTGGACTCTTCAGTTGTATTCCATTGTTCTATATATCTGTCTCTATGTCAGTACTACATGGTCTTGATTACTTTGGCTTGGTAATAACTTTTGAAATTGGGAGGTATAAGTCCTCTGATATTGTTTTGACTCTATAGGGACATTTGCAATGAGTGAATTTTTAGAATCAGCTTGTCAGTTTCTACAAAGAAGGCAGATGAGATTCTGATGGGGTGGCATTGGGTCTTTAGATCAACTTAGTAAATATTGCCAACTTAACAATGTTAAGTTTTCTGATCCTTATATGTGGTATGTATTTTTCTGTTTATTTAGATCTTCTCTAATTTCTTCCAATACTGTTTTATAGTTTTCAGAGTGTATGTTTTGCACTTTTTAAATTAAATTTATTTCTGAATATTTTATTCTTTTTGATGCTATTGTAAATGAAACTGTTTTCTTGATGGTTCATTGCAAATGTTTAGAAATATAATTAATTTGTGCATATTAATCGCGTATCCTGCAGTCTTGCTGAACTCTTGTTAGTTTGCTTAGTTTTTCTGTAAGATTATGTCATCTACAAATAGAGATAGTTTTATTTCAGTTTTTTCACTCTCAATGATTTTTCTTTTTCTTACCCTAATTGTTTTGTCCAGAAGCTACAGTACATGTTGAATAGAAGTGAAAGTGGGTGGCATTTTTTTGTTCATCTTAGAGGAAAAGCATATACTCTTTTACCATTAAGTATGATTTTGTCTCTCGGTTTTTTAAATATGCCTTTTATTGAGAAAGCACCCTCTATTCCTACTATGTTGAATGTTTTTATCTTGAAAAGGTGTTGGATTGTGTCCAGTGTTTTTCTGTATCTGTTGAGATGATCATGTAGTTTTTGGTTCTTATTCTAGCAGTAAGGGTATATTATATTACATCGATTGATTGTCAGATGTTAACGTACTTTTACATTCATGGGATTAAATCCAACTTGGTCATGGTTTATAATTTTTTTCCCTTTTTAAAAAATTTTATTTTATTATTAGTTTCAAGTATATAGTACATTGGTTAGACATTTATGTAGTTTATGAAACGATCCCCCTAATGGCTCTTTCGCTCCTCTGGCTCTCCATCTAGCCATCACATTAATGCTAACTGCATTCCCTATGCCATGTTCCCCATCCTTGTGTCCATCTGTTAACTAATTTGTCCTTCTTTAACCCTTCATCCCATTCTCCCAGCTCCCCATTATAATTATTTTTACTTGTTGCTGGATTTTGTTTGCCAGTATTTTTTTTTGAGGGTTTTTGTGTCTATGTTCATGAGAGTTTTATAATGAATGTCTTTGCTTTTAGTATGGGTAATACTGGCCTCATAGAATGAGTTGGGAAGTGTTCTCCAGTTTTATTTTTTAAAAGAGTTTGTTGAAAAAAAAAAAGTATTAATTTAAAAATGTTTTATGGACTCGACTAGTGTAGCTATTTTTTCCTGGGCTTTCCTTTTGGGTGTTTTTTTGACTACTAATCCAATCTCCTGTTACGGTTTTTTTCTGATTATTTGTTTGTGAGTCAGTTTCGGTACTTTGTGTCTTTCTAGTAATTTGTCCATCCTATCTGTGTTATTTAATTTAACTAATTGGCATACAGTTGTTCTTGTTTATGAAAATATCACCGACTTCAGCTATTATTGTTGAATTGTCTATTCCTTCATTTGTTAGTTTTTACTTCATATGTTTTGGTGCTCTTTTGTCACTCTCTTGCTTAAGTGCATGTATGTTTATAGTTGTTATATCTTTCTGATGAATTCACCAATCTGTCCTTATCAAATCTCCCTCTTTATCTCTAATAACGTCTTTTGTCTGATGTTAGTGCAGCCACACCAGCTTTCTTGTGGTTGTTATTGGCATCTTTTTTCATTTTACTTTCGATCTCTTTGTATCTTTCAAATAAAGTATGTCACCTGCAGACAGCATGTAGTTGGCTCTTGTTCTTTTTAAAATTCCAATCTGAAAAAATCTGCCTTTTGATTGGATTGTATAATCCATTTACATTTATGTTACTGATGTAGTTGAATTTATTTGCTATTTTTTGTTTTCTGTATCGCATGCCTTTTTTTGTTCCTCTGTGCCTCCTTTACTTTCTTTTGCATTAAGCGAATATAATATAGCATCTTAACTTATAATTTAGCATTTTAATTTCATTAATGATTTTTTCACTGTATTATTTTGAGTTATTTCCTTAGTGGTTGCTCTAGGCCTTAATATATATTTCGTAACTTAGGATCGGTTTAAGATTTATAGTAACTTAATTCCAGTGAGTTATTGAAAAGTTACTCCTATTGAGGTCTATTCGCTTTTACTTCTTTTGTGGTATTATTGTTATTATAGATATCTATTAGTGTTACAAACCCAACAATAATTATAGTGATTGTTTTATATAATTTTACTTTTAAAGAAGTGAAGAGAAGGCCAGCAAGTATATATAGCTTTTCCTGTGTTAACTGCCTCATTTCTAGTTCTCTTTATTTGTTCCTGTGGATTTGAGATCCCATCTGGAGTCATTTCTTTAGTCCAATACAGCTTTGCTCCCATTTTTGTGCTATTATTGGCAAATATGTTACATATATTGCATTTCTCTAATGTTATGGGCTTGAAAGTACATTTTATACATACTGTTTTATAAAATTGCTTTTTAAAACCAGTTAAAAGAAGAAATATGCACTTAAACTGATCTTTATAATTACATAATTACGATTGCTGGTGCCCTTTTGTTTCTTTGTGTGCTTTTGGGTTCATTTGCTTTCAGCCTGAAGAACTTGCTTTAGTGTTCCTTTCAAAGCAGGTCTGCTAGCAACAAATTATGTCCGTTTTTGTTCATCTGGGAATATCTTTATTTCATCTTCATTTTTGAAAGATAGCTTTGCTGGATATAAGATTCTTAGTTGAGATTTTTTGTTTGAATAAATTTTCCCACTGCCTTCTAAACATCATTGTTTGTGCTGAGAAGACAGCTTTTAATCTCTGTGGGGTTCCCTTGTAAGTGACGACATTTTTCTCTTGCTGCTTTCAAGTTTTTGTCCTTATATTTGGGTTTCAAGATTTTTAGTATAAGGTGTCTATTTATGGATCTCTGCATTTATCCTACTTGGAGTTTATTGAGCTTCATGAATGTGTAGGTTCATGTTTTTCCATACTTTTTCAGCCATTTTTTCTTTGAATGTTTTTTCCTACTCTTTCATCACTTCTCTACTCTCCCATCCTCTCCCCACCCCTCCCTTCCCATATTTATGTTGGTATCCCACATTTCTGTGATACTGTTCATTTTTCTTTATTTCTTTTCTTGTTTATTTGGGTTGCATGATCTCCGTTGTATATTCAACATCCCTATTTCTTTTCTCGAATACCTCTAGTGAATTTTCATTTCAGATGTACTTCGCATCGCTAGAGTTTCCCATTGGTTCTTTTAAAAATTATTTCTAACTCTTTATTGATATTCTCTACTTGATGTGACATTGTCTTTATATCTTGCTTTTGTTTCTTTAATCATGATGTCCTTTAGGTCTTTGAACATATTTTCAGTGGCTCCTTTGACGTCTTGTTAAATCTGGTTGCTGTCACAGGCGGTTTCTCTTCCCGGCTTTTTTTCCCGGGTGCAGGTCATAGAGTGTGGGTCATACTTTTTGTTTTTTATTTTTGTTTACATAACTCAATTTTGTGTTAAATCAATTTTTTGTTTACAGAAATCTTTTTGTTAGAAACTGGACAGTTTAGATACTATATCGTAGCAGCCGTTAGTACTTGCCCCCTGTGCTTCCCCACTCCAGCTTGTTATTGTTGTTCCCTTGTTTAGTGACTGGCTGGATTATTTTAGAGACACCCCTCCCACCTCCAGTAGGAAGCTGTCACTCCCCAGTGGATGCAGACTCAGGTGTTCTGATAATGACTCTGGGATGACTGTGGTTTTGGCTGAGCTATTTTTGACAGTCCTCAATTGCCAGCTGATTGCTCTATTATTTTCAACAATGCCTTGGAGCATCTGTTCCTCCCACAGACTGATCCGATCAGATTCCTTTAAGTGCTAGATCACTAGGTCTGTGTTTGAGAATTTATTCTGATCTTGGAAGTTGCCTCCTAGCTGTCTCTTTTCTGGCTTCTCTCTGTCAACCTAAGCAAGCCTATAGTTTAGTCCATTTCTCCAATTGCCTTTTGCAATAATCTCCACTGTTTTTTAAGAGCCCCCTGAGGCTCAAAGTTCTTCACACTTTGTTGCAAATGAAGTCAGTCAACAGTGTGGGGGAGATTTGGAGCCCTCTGTTTTATCCTGTGCTCTCCCTCTGGCCAAAATCTGTGTCACAGGTCTTGAATTGAGGGTTGAGACAGTGGCATGTTTTCTGAGTGGCATCCCTGCTATAGGAGCTGGGCATGTGGGCATGTGGGGGCGGGCAGCAGTAATCTCAGATTTTCTTGGCTTGCCTCTCCTGGCTTGGGACCTCTGATTTATGGACTGCAAATGAGCTGGGTTAATAGTGATCTGGACCCCCAGTATTTTCTTCGTGCCCTATCCAAGGTAAACCCTGTCTCAGGAGTTGGGATTTAGTGGGGGAAGGGAGTTCTGTACCTGTTATCCACACTCACCTTAGCCTCAGCCACAGGTAGCTGGGAGTAGAATGAGAAATGCTGACGACCTGCCCCGCTTGGGGACATAGTTCTCTCACTAGAAGGTGGGAGGAGGGGGAACCCTGTCCTTGGCTCCACTAGTCTGCAGTTTCTGTGTCAAGGGAGGAGTGGGAGAGAGGGAGCGTCTTGGTTCACATATCACATTCTCTCACTTTTCATACCAAGTTCTATTCCATTTTCATGAATAAGTGTTTCTTTATTTGCTGTATGCTCTTAGGGCCATTTCCAGAGACTATAGATGGTGTTTGTTTTTTATAATTTTCACCAGTTTCATTGGGGTGTCGGTCCATGGAGCGTGTCACACTGTCTTGCTGGAATTGAAGCTCTGAAGCTTACGTTTAAATGGGGAATATCATCTTTTGGTATTTTAGAGAAGAATCTTCAAATGTCTTGTAAAGCTGAGAGACTTTTTTCCTAAGGGAAGAGCCTATGAAGAAATGAACATGAGGTCCATGACAGAACATAAACACTCTGATATTAATGTTTTTCATAGCATTTTTGAGTTTAGTACATAACCTGGGTTTTTTTTTAATTGATTTTTTTTTTACTATTTAACTACAGTTAAGGCATCATAATTTTAAAAACCCATTCAGAAAAGCACAATTTCTCTTTTATTTTCCATAATGGTAAGCTTGGTGTTTGGGATTGTAATTAATGTTTGGTTTTTGTTTCTGTTAGAGGCAGTAATGAACCAGGAAAAAAGAAACAGCATATCTGTCATATTGAAGGATGTGGAAAAGTTTATGGCAAAACATCTCACCTACGAGCACATCTTCGCTGGCATACTGGAGAAAGACCTTTTGTGTGCAACTGGATGTTTTGTGGCAAAAGATTCACAAGGAGTGATGAGCTTCAGAGACATAGAAGAACCCATACAGGTTAGTTGGTTTATTAGGACTTGTAAATACAGCACTTAAATGCTTGTTTTTACAGCACTTAAATGAAAATTTTAGTGACAGATAGCTATCAAATTGGAAATACAGAAATTAAAAAGAGAATTCACTGTGGTGATTATATGGAAGATGTTAAGATCAAAATTCTTTATCTCATTTCTGAGACATATTTCCTAGTTTTTATAAGCTTTATCAATGTAAGGAGACTCTACTCCCACCCCTATTCTGCTGTCCAAAGAAAACCATATTTAATCTTTTAACTATTTTTATATTTTTATTCTTCCTGTGATGGCCGCCATATATTTAAATAATACACTGTTACTTGTTAATCTTTCAGTTTTAGACAGTATCTGTTGACTTCTTACACTGAGAGTTAAGAATTTACCTCACTTTGAACCATCTGATGACATTCAGTTATTTTTAACTGTGTGCAGGCCTGGCGTTGTCTCTTGACTCACTGCTCTCCGATTTGTTATTACCATGTCTGTTCTTCATTTCTCATCCCTTTCACCTCCTAACTTCTCTCACCTAAACTTTTACTGTCTTCTCTTTCTCTTAATGTTAAAATGTTTACATTCTTTTCAGTAAGCACTTTCTCCTTTTTTAAAATAGCTTATTTGTTTTTAAGGTTTAAAATTAGTAAACAGTAATTACATCATGACTGTAATGTACTGTGGTTACATATTCTTTCCTGTGTGTTTTTTGTTTTTTCGTAGTTTTTAATTGCCTTTTCCCCACTTGCATTGTTATTTCAACTTTTTTATTATTTCAGCTTTTCAAGAATAGTATCAACTCCATCTACGTTCTCCATATTCTTGGAGGTCTCCAGCTTTCTGATCAAACACAGACTGGTTCCTCTCTAGGACTCGAGACTTTTTTTCCCTGCTTTATTGGTTTATACCCAGTGTTATCAAGATCTCATATCTTCGTTTTTCTCAGTTTGCTCCCTTAGTTGCTGGAAAACATTCTGAATTGCCTTCTATAAAAATGCATGCATGGGGAAGTAAGTTTGTCTGAAGTGTTATTGTTTTGCTTATCCACTTAATTGATAGTTCGGCCAACACAGAATTCTAGGTTGAATGTTGTATCAAAACATTAACGGCACTGCTCTGTTGTCTTCTTTCGTGGTATACTAATACGAAGTCTATTGTTGTTGTTCTCTTGTTTTTTGTAGGTGACCTAATTTTTCCCTTAAACTTTTAAGAGCTTGTTTGTTTATAACTTTTTGTTTTGATATAATTTTGTACATTTGGAAGAGTTGCAAAGATAGTATAGAGAGTTCTCATATCCTAAACCAAGCTTCCTCCAAAATTAACCTCTCTCGTAACCACAGTAACTTATAAAAACTAAAAAATTAACATTGGTACAATACTATTAATTAAACTAAAAACTTTCCCACAAATACACTTTTTCTGTTCCAAGCAGACATTCAATCCAGAATACCACGTTACATTTATCTTTTATGGCTCTTTAGTCTTCTGCAGTCTGTGAAATTTTTTTCTGCTTTCCTTGGCTTTTCTTGACCTTGACATTTTTGAAGGTTAGGTATTTTGGAGAATATCCCTCAATTTGGGTTTGTCTGATATTTTCTTATGATTAGATTGAGGTTATGAATTGCTGTTAGGAAAAATATCATAGACATTATTGCCCTTCTCAGCACATTATGTCAGGGAGTACAGGACGTCAGTATGTCTTATTGGCGATATTAACCTTGATGAATTGGTTAAGTTAGTATGTGCCAGGTATCTCCACTGTGAAGTTATTTTATTCTTTCTAAAAAAATAACTTCATTATAAGCAAGTAAGTAAGTCCAGTCCACACTCAAGGGGAGGGGAAATTAAGCTCTACTTCCTGTAAAGAGAATTATCAAAGAATTTGTGGCTTTTCATGAAAACCACAGTAATTAGTAAATATTTTTGAGGCAATTCATCGAGTCTACACAAATATCCTGTTTCTCTTTAAAGAAAATACTAACATTTTACTTTTAGCATTCCTCGTTGTACTGTGCCTACAGCCGTTATTGCTATGGTGTTCTAAAAGTCATTTTACTTGTACAGTTTTCACTTGTACTTCTTGTGTAAGGAAGATTTATACCTTCTTCCCCAATTACTTGTTTATTCAGTCATTTATTTATATCATTATGGACTCAAGTATTTTATTTTGAGGGTTATAATCCATTACTGTCATTATTTATTTTTCTTGCTCAAATGTTTCATCTTTGGCCAATGTAAGTAGTTTTAGATGGTCCTTCTATCCTTTTGACATGCCCTCATCTAATTTGAACTGTAAGAGTTTCTTTTAATCTTTATTGTTCTCTTAATTTTGTAATTATGTATGTAGTCATAAATTTTCATTTATTGTACAAACTGTTTGGACTCATCAACTCTCGGTTCTCCTTCATCCACATTTTAATTGGAGAGTTTAATACATTTACATTTAATACAGTTACTGGTAAGGACTTCTGCCATTCTGTTATTTGTTTCCTGTGTGTCTTCTTTTTTGTTCCTATGTTCCTCCATTATTGACATTTTGAGTTAAATAAATTTTCCTCATGTGTTATTTTAATTCTTGTTATTTTTAATCATATATAATATATTTTAGTTATTTTCTTAGTGGTTGCCTACCTTGGGGATGATAATTACATTGTATAATGATCTAGTTTGGATTAATACTTACTTTATATCCATAGTGTACAAAAACTTTTCTCCCATATAGCTCTGTCTCCCCATCTGCTGTTACTTTAACCAATTACATTTTCATACATTATGTACCTATCAACACAGCTTTATAATTATTGCTTTATGCAGTTGTGTTTTAAACCAGATAGGAGAAAAAAAGGAGTCACAAATCAAAAATGCATTTATACTGCCTTTTACATTTAACTATAATTACCTTACCTGTTCTTTATTTTTTCATGTGGATTTAAGTTACCATCTAGTGCCTTTTTCACTTCAGCCTGAAGAACTTCCTTTCGTATTTCTTGTGGGTGCAAATCTCCTGGTGGCAAATATTTCAGTTCTTATTAATCTAGGAATGTCTTAATTTTTCCTTACTTTTGAAAGATAGTTTTTCTGTATAGAGAATTCTTGGTTGACAATTTATTTTTTCTTTATCTTTGACTATATCATCCAATTGCTTTCCAGCCTCCATGATCTCCAATGAAAAAAATATTTTTATTAACAATCCCTTGTAGGTAATGAGTCATTTTTCTCTTGCTGCTTTCTAGATTCTCTCTTTGTTTTTTGTTTTTTGGGTTTTTTTTACTTTAAACATTTTATTATTATGTGTCTCATTGCCAATCTCTTTGCATTTAACCTTGCTTTGAGTTTATTGGATTACCTCCAAGTCTGGTTAAATACAACAATCTTATATTTGGAGTTTTCCAAAGAACCACTGGATGGATCAGAGAATGAGAATTTTGGGGGAATGAGGTTTTGAAAGAGCTCCAGCTCTGTTCTGCTTCCTCTGGTGGCTTCTAGGCTACTGGGGAATAGAAAATGGAAATAGGCCAATTAAAACACAAAGCTTTCTGTTCTTATCAAGATTTCAGCCATTTTTCTTTAGTAAACACTCTCTGAATTACTGCAAGCCTTGATTAATTTCTAGATTCTAAGAGGCTTGATTTTGATTGTTTTGGTTTGATTTTCTAATTCTTTTCATAGAGGAGTGAATTTTTGGAGGTCACCATCTTTACTGACATTACCTCTTAATAATTTCCTCCTTCTCCCTTTATTTCTGAAGAATTACAAGGATTGGAAAGAGTTGATAAGTTCTGTTTGTGGCATGTTGAGTGATGCTGCCTGTGGCACATCTAGGAGATGTCAGGTTCACAGTTGAGTTAAGGAATCTGGATCTTGATGTAGTCATCTATTTATAGATAATAGTTAATATTATTAGTGTACATAAGTTTTTTTTTAAAGGCATTTATGATGAAATGACCAAAGGGCTTCTGTATTTGACTAGATAATTGCTGAAGGAGAAAATGAAAAATTACACATTATGCAAATTGATGTCCCTGTAAATCCATGGACTCAGATGTCAGCCAGTCTCTCAGAGTAGCCTATCAATCTTATCCTTTTTTGTCAAATTCCTTAGTACTTTAATAATTACCTAAACCACCTTAAGTGTTCTTATGTCCCTTGTATTTCTCACTCAGTCTCCCCTTACTCCCAGTCGTTTACTTCAAGAAAATTAAATCCACATGACTTCTCTCAAATTGTCATCATGCCCCCTTTTAATTTACTTTTATCCACAGGTAATAATAAAGGAGAATTGAGGGTACTCATGAAAAGATTTGTTTAGATATTCTAGGCTGGGTAAGAGTATCCAGTAAGGCCTGATGGGTTGAGGGCACTGGAGGGGGAGGGTCAGAGGGATCCAGAGACTGCAGGTTTCTCAGTTTGAATTACTAGGTTTCTTAGAACAAATCAAAAAAAATATTTTTGTAATGTGAGTTATATATAAAAGTCTGGTTATTTTTTCTAAGAAATTGTATATAGCTGCATATGGACATTTGATGTAAGTTACTCATTGAAAAAGGGTGTATTTATAATTGGCTATAACAAATTGAAGATATTTAAATAAATATTTCCACATAGTGGGTTAAATTGTGTCTCACAGAAAGATATGTTCAAGTCCTAATCTCTGGTATCTCTGAATGCAAACTTATTCAGAAATAGATTCTTTGCGAATTGAGCAAATTAAGATGAGGTGATACTGTGCCTGGTGCCTAGGTTTTAGGACCTAGTAGACTTTCACTCCAATGACTGACGACCATCTAAAAAGGGGAGAAGACACAGAGACACTGGAGAAGAGGCCACGTGAAGACAGGCAGAAATTGGAGAGATATGCAGCTTCAAGCCAGCGAGTGCCAAGGATTTGCCAGAAGTCACCAGAAGCTAGGATGAGGCAAGGCAGGATTCTTCTCTAGAGCCTCTGGTGGAAACATTGCCCTACTGACACCTTAGTTTTGGATATCTAGCCTCCAGAACTTTGAGAGAATAAATATCTGTCGTTTTAAGCTACCCGGTTTGTGGTATTTTCTTATGGAAGCCATAGGAAACTAATATAGCCCCTTAGTTTGCTCCTGAAATTAATTAATTTGTATATAGGGAGATGTGTTATTAAATGAAAAATTCAGAAATAACAATAATTCATAAAATGTTTTGTACATTGTAATAGCTTAGGTTTGAGGGTAACATTTCAAACATCAGGTTACAGTCAGCACTGTAACAGCTATGATCGGTTCCTGATGGTTACTTCCGATGAATAAAGCTTAAAAGATCTGTTTTATTCCATTCATCCCTCAAATCTATGATTCCACTTGAAAATTGTAGCAGATTTTTTTCTGAGAGAAATTACTGTTAGGAATATCATATTAGGCAAAAGAAGCAATTTTTTCTTCTATCAGTTTATTAAACCAGAATCATTTGGGTTGTTTTTGAGAATTTTTTTTAGAGAAATAAAATATGAAATTTGTCCTTGACATGCTTTGGATACTTGTAATGAAGACATTTTACAGATCTTGAACTATATAATGTATCAGCTATAATTTATTTTATTATTAGGCTTTATTTCTTTCAAGGTTTTATCTTCTATAACTATTAGTTTTCTGTCACTGCCGTAACAAACTACCACAAATTTAGCACCTTAAAAACACACACATTTATTATATAACAGTTTCGTTAAGTCAAAAGTTTGAGTAAGCTTGGTCTAGGTCCATTTACCCTCTTAAAAAGTCGAAATCAAGGTGTCAGCTGGGCTGTGTTCCTTACCGAAGGCTCTGGGGAAGAATTTGCTTCCAAAATCACTCAGGCTATCAACCAAATTCAGTTTTTGCTGTTGTAGGATAAGGGTCCCTGTTTCATTGCTGGCTGTCAGCTAGGGGCTGGTGTTTTTGCTCTGGAAGTTGCTAACATTCCTTCTCATACTTCTTCTGTGGCCCCCTCCAGCAGTGTAGGTCAAGTCCCTCTCAGACTTCTGATTTATCCGATTTCTGATTTCTCCTGCTGCATCCCTCCAACTCCAGCTGAAGAAAGCTCTCTGCTTTTAAGAGCTCATATGATTAGATCAGGCCCACTCAGATGTTTCAGAATAATCTTATATTAAGCTCTATAACTTTAGTTAGTATTTCTTTTTTCATGTAATAAAACATATTCATTAGTTCCAGGGATTAGGGCATGGACATTTGGGGGGGAGGGGGACAATTCTGCTGATCATAAGTAAACTCATATCAAGTTTTAATAATTAATTACATTAATTATGAAAAGTATTAGCCTACTAAGAATAATTGTGAAATAATTAAAATAATAAAAACATTGTAGTACATATAATTAGTACAAGAACTCTGTACCTCCTTGAGATAAAGTATAATGATAATGTTTGCTAAGAGTAGGAGATTTAGAAATTGATACCACAGAAAATATAGTTCTGTATGGAAGGATAGTTTAATTGTACAACATAATTTACTTATTTAGAGGTTCTAGCCACTTTCATTGCTTGAAGTTAATTGGACACCCACACCATTTAGGAGTAGACAGACTACAAAGTCCGTACACAAATCATTTCCCATTTATCTTACGGTTTGCCGTGGAGTAGCTGAGGACTTAGATTTCTTTCTTAATTGAAACTTAACCATAGCTCTATGTGGTTGCAAATGACTATCCCAAGAAAATGGAAGTTGCTTTAAAGTAAGAAATTCTCACTTATTTATTTCATTTTTGTATCACCAGTGTATCATCAAGTGTTCCACAAATGTTTGTTGAAAAATGACTAAGTTCCTGAACATTACAGCTTACAAATATTTATCGAACAGCCAGTGTGTAGGTTGATCACCCAGTTGATTCAGTGCTTATTGAATGATTGCATGCCATCAGGCCATCACCACCTGATTTCTTTTTGATTTTTCTTGGCCGTTGTTGCTATGGAGCAAATTAACTTCCGAGCCAACGCTCACTCATCAATAAAATGAAAATGTAAAATTAGATCTTTAAGATTTCTTCCAGCTTTAACATTTTTCAACAGAATTTTTCTTTTGAAAGCAAATGGGGAACTTGCAAGGTGTAAAGTTCAAAATTGATCCTAAACTTAAACCCTTGTTTAATTGCTTTCCATCCTTATCTAGGTGTTAGCATTCATAAAATGCAAGTCGTTTTACTTTAAAGCTTAACTGCCTTTATTTTTAATGTCTTTGAGAATTTTGTATAAACCATTTATTTATCCTTTTATTCAATTTTTCAAGACTGAAAGAGAAAGAAAAGTTCAATGAGATACTGCAAATGCAATTTTTTAAAAAATAAAAGCAAACACATAAAGAAGAGGGGAAATTATCTGACATGGACAAACTTGAACCTATAGATTTTCTCTTGGTAAGTCAAAAGCAGGGCCAAGCTAAGAAGTCAGCTGAACTGAACTTCCTTGTTATCCAAGTTCTACTGTCAGACTGAGAAAACATTTCATTCCCTTAAGTAACAGTTTTAGAAGGAAGGACCAAAGATAGTAGGTCTATTGTGAATATCACAATATACGAATTAACCAGATTTTTCATGCCCGATCTATTATACACAAAATTGAAATGTTTTTCTTCCCTTATTATTTAACATTTCATTTTTATTCCAGAATATGGAAGTGGTTAGTTCTAGAAGACCTATCTTATATCTTAAACAGAGCATATTTAAGGATCACGTTGTATACCAGAACCTGACAGTCTTATTCTGGGAAACTTAAAAACTCTATTAGTTGAAATGTAGTATTTGTCTGACTCTCATTTTTGCCTTGTGAGGAAACTGAAAACACTATTAAATTATTAACTGATTTTATTTGAAATCGTTCTAAGATATGTTCATGCCTTTAGGCATTATAACCAAAACCCAGGTAGTAGTTTTAAAGGAAGAGTAGATGTGAGCCTTGAACATTATATATTTTTATACCTAGAAGTGATTCTCCAGATCACGTTTGAAACCCTCTTGTTTCATAGATGAGAAACTGAGGCCCAGAGTGGTTATTTCACTTGCTCCGTTTTATTTCCAGTTCTTGATAAAACCAGGACTTAACTCAGGTCTTTTATTCTCAGTCACATGCTCTTTCTCCTCTAACTACACTACTTGTTTGATAGCATTTTAAAATAAAAACAAAGTAGTTTGCAGCTAGTCAAAAGTTAAATGAAAATGTAGTATGACCAGAAGAGAAATTACTTAAAATTAAGATTTTATTTAAACACAGTGAATTACTATTTATTTGCTATTTTTCTGTTTAGGTGAAAAGAGATTTGAATGCCCAGAATGTTCTAAAAGATTTATGCGGAGTGATCATCTCTCCAAACATGTCAAAACGCACCAGAATAAGAAAGGTGGTGGGACAGCTCTTGCCATTGTTACCTCGGGAGAACTGGACTCGTCGGTTACAGAGGTGCTTGGCTCCCCAAGAATTGTCACAGTTGCAGCCATTTCTCAAGATTCAAATCCAGCAACTCCCAATGTTTCAGCCAACATGGAAGAATTCTGAAAAGTTATTCATAACAGAGACCTCTAGTGCTGCACTTAAGTTTACACATCTTTGAAAATCTGGAAATGGGCTGGTCAAGTGGATTACAGAGTAGGAAATCACATTTTCATTTTTGGCTTCTTTAAGTATTCCAAAATTTTCAGTCAACATGTGAAGTGTTGGATTTTTAAAAACACAAAAAGCAAACTGATGTACTGGAAACAGATAGAAAAGTATTTCCTCCATACTGTAAGTTGTAGTTATTTGAAAATGTCTCACATAATGTTTAAAATGAATCTTCCCCTCTCTTAACATCATGTGTTAATGTGTTTAGAAAGACAGACCTCAAGTAGTTTACAGGCTGGACCTTAATTGGACTTGTTTTCTTTGAAATTCAATCAGTAATAATGTACATGATTTTTTTTTTCCTACAGCACAGAAAACAAGATAGCTAATTGATGATAGGGACAATACTTTATTTTCTTAGCTTGATTTTTGGAAAGCCAACTAAAAATGGTTTTGGCCGTCTTTTCTAAATGTTAGGAATTCTTCAACAGTTGAATTAGTTAAGTCCCAAAACAGTAATCTGAGATGCCTCTCAGATCATTATGACCACTACATTATAGTAGTGTGTATGCAGACAATCAGTGAAGTTTAATTACTTTCTCCATTTGGAGACACAAGAGGAACTTAGAGCTAAACCTTAGGTTAAATTTTAGATTAAAACCTTAGGAAAATACTGGGGTGGGGGGGAAATGGTTAAAACAAAACTCTTAAAAGCTTCAGAAAAATAAAATGAGGCAACTTAACATGTAAGGTTTTGAAGTTAGGATTGATTATATTCTTAATCCTAGGTCGTACCACAAAATTCATTTTAAATGTTTATATTGGAAATATTTGCATAGAGTATAAATTGTTCTGTAGTTTCATATTCTGTAAATATGAGTTATGTTGACAATGTGCAGAATTCTTTATGCTTTGACTTGGTAGCCAAAGAAAGAATTATCACACTTTTTTTTAAGGCCAGCAGAAAATTATGTTTTAACTACATTATAATTTTCGTTTTCCTCTCTACTAAAGATTAGCTAATCCCATTTTATTTCTAGTACTGTTAGAAGGCTGATTAAGAATTCATAGCACAGTAATGTCTCTGTGTTATGTCAATAACTGAATTTTCCCTAAAAAGACAGCCTAACAAATATATAACAGACGTGATATTATGAAGCAAAAATTATTTTTTAAAAATCAGAATGATTTTTAGTCAAGTGACTAAAGAAAAAATGTATTTCATTGTTTATGCAAGGGTCTTATAGGAAAGATGGCCAAAAGTTTCGTATGAAAAAAGTTTGGATTATATCAGTAGCTTAACTATTAGTAAGATATTTCCTATTTTAAAAATGTATTTACACAGAATCATAATGGAATTGGAGTCAACCGTTTGAAAACTAAAGTTTTTAACTGCTTGGTTTATTAACATCATTAGATTGGGGACTGTTTGAATATCAGTAATGTTTTCTTGTGTGTTCTCTATTATTTCAGGAAAAGTACTACTCATGTGAATTCTCTTCCAAAATTGTGATGTTTCTTGTATTTTTGATGAAGGAGAAATACTGTAATGATCACTGTTTACACTATGTACACTTTAGGCCAGCCCTTTGTAGCGTTATATAAAACTGAAGGTCTTTTGTGCTTTCAGTTTGTATAAAAAAGCTTTGAGATTAAAGGAAAAAAAATTTTTACACTGTGGTTATAAATTTCAAGTTTCTTAAAGCTTTTGTAGACTTGTAACAAAGTCTTTAAATTTTAGTTGGATTTTGTAAATTGTTTTGTATATTTTATTTAATGTACTCTTAACAACTGATGTATCTGGCTTTAAGACATCAGACTCAGTTTGTTGTTTTGTTTGGTACAGAGGAGCATTTGGTAGTGTTAATTTTAATTTTATTATATAGGAGCTGAAACATCAAATATATATTTTATCTATCATTATGCTACACAATCAGTGCTATAAATTTTTTTATGCAAAGAAACTTTCCTAATGTTTGAATCATGTTTTCTCAGAGTGACACTTTCTGTTGTTGATAATACCAAGTATGAGCTCTCTGCACCATTATTCCATGAACCAGTTTTAATGCATACCTATGTATGCTCTTCACCAACGGAAGTTACTTTTTAATCAACAATGAGGCCTATTATAAATTTAACAAACTGAATCTGGATAGCTTTAGAGCATATAAAATATAGTAATTTGTGTTAGCAGGTGCACATTTTACCACTGAAATTAGAAATATTTTGACAGTCAGTTCTGCATACCATTCTGAATCCACTCTCCTGTCTTATATGAATCGTAAATTTCAATGTCCTTTATTTGACTCAGTGGGATATAGCTGTTATAAGTAATAGGGCACAGATGTGCAGTAGTCTTGTTTAATGGCATTTCACTGTTCATTCTCTCTGCCACTGTTATAAAACTTTTCTTTATTGTAATTATCAGTGCAAAGCTATGTATTTATCATGGTAGAACTCCAGTGTTAGAATAGTTTTTTCTTACAGTATTCTTTTTTTGGTTAGGTTTGTGTATGTGTTGCTGATTACATTAGAACTTGATGTTAAGTCATTATTTATCACACTCTCATGAGAGCAGTAATAAAAGTGTGTAATCTAGGAGAAAAAGTTAATTTGTCAAACTTAGATAAGCATGATGTTTAGGTCCTATTTTTCAATTTTATAACTGTTTTATTGCAACAATATTTGTATTTAAGTCTTCATTTTAATGCCTTGTGGTGTTTTTTTATGCATGTCACTAGGTTGTCATCCCACATAAATTGATGTGCAGCATAGGGTATTAAATCTACATAATGATTTTAAAACAGAAATAGTTGATGGTAAAATGTAAATGTTTTGCAAAAATTCCTTATAAAAAGTTTTGTAGTAACATTTCACTTGTAAATTTTTTGTAAGAAAAAAAAGAAAAAGAAAAAGGAAAAAAAAGATGAATTCAGAAAAATTCCTGTTTCCCATATCCTAGAATTTAGACAATTATTCTGCCAGCAAAGCCTCCGGGGGCTATAATTGACATTTTTACAGTGCTGATTTGTATAAAATTTGTTTTTTGTGGATTTGGAAATAAAATCATGTACAAGTTGTTGCCTGCAATAACAATTGCAAGTAACCTATAAAAATTCCCTTGAGTTTAACATGTTTCTTCATTTAATTATGTATACTGTAAAGCAGCAATAAATTGTTTGAACTATCAACCTTATCACAATGAACACTGGAAAGTAAATGCTTCTCACTAGAAAACGTGGGCAACTCTTCATAATTCCTGGTATTAAGATCTGGTCACTATTTCTCCGAACAGACTGCCAAGGAAGACCAATTCAAACTTCCTATTAATTTGTAACCATTGCTCTGGACATTTATGGATATTAAAACTTGATTTAGGGTCATTTTTTACTTAAATATTTTTATAAATACTTAAATATTTTACTTAAATATTAAATATGCCACATAGATGCCACAGAAGTCTGTAAGCAAAAGCTGTTGTGTTTTCCTCCTGGGAGAGCCCTGCAAATCTTATGAAGAACCTTATTGATGAATACACCATTGTAACAACTTCAGTTAAATTAGATTTTCAAGCCCAGGCCAGATTATATACGGCGAGATGAGGGCTGGGGGATGTGAGGCAGCAGGGGAAGTACACTGGCCCACTCGCTGATGGAAGCTTCCAAAGAGTCTGTTTAAATGTATAGTAATTAAGGGCTATAAAGTATAGTATGTGGGTAGATCGTACAGCAAAGCCCTAAGGTAAAGTTACAACTTAGTGTCGTATATATTCATAGATGACTGTGAATCAAAAAAAAAAAAGTTAAATGTATGCTACTCTGCTAAACAAGACCAGTAAGGAGTAAATTTTTCAAAAGATACATGTGTGAAAACTTAAGATGTATATTTCAGTTACTTGAAAAATTCACATTTAGAAGCATTAGGATGATATTGTATAAAAGGAGGGGATGATGCAATTAGAAAATTAACATTTTGTTGTTATTTTAATATAGTAATACCAGTTTGATTCTTGGACTTCTAGGGACCGAATAACCATGAACACGACAATCACAGAGAACGCCATAAAAGTAGATTGTCATAGATTGTCGACATAAAACTATTAGTGCAAAAGAACCATTGGCGTAGGAAAGTGGAAGTAGTGCTCAGAGCAACGCTGACACAAAGTGGTTTACTTCGAGAAGTCAGGAAAAAACAGTCGCTTGTTATTTTTATTTTAAAGTTCAGATGCTTAAAGGGGTGGAGAGACTTCAGATATATGCGAGAAATGCGAAATAACTTTATTCGATACATCTGAATCGTATGACTATTTACTGCCCGAGCAGTAATGTATGTTTAATATACACACAACCAACTTAATTGTGTAGGAGGATTTTTTAAGGCATGTATTTCTTTTAAGATTTGCTTATTAGCATAGGTATTAGGCTGTGTCCCTCCTAGTAGCAGGTGGCAATGAAATAATTTAATTTGAAATACCTGAGAGTAATCTCAAGTGCAAGAGAGGGAAAGAAGGAAGGAAGAAGGGAGATCTTATAAACCTTTATTTTTGTCTAAGGTATAGTTTGGCAAATGCTAGGATAATTTCTCCTGAAAGAAAAAGTGTTCCAAATTAATAGGGATACTAGGTTTCAGAATTTTAATAAATACCCCAAATTTTCATGTATAAGAGGAAAATATCAACATGCGATTTGTAATACCTTGGCCCAGAAAAGCAATTTATGTATGCGTGTACATATATAGCAACTCTACAATAAGGATTTGAATTAGCAATACATATATTGTATTAGACTACTGTCATAAAATTTATTCTCTTTAAAACAGTAAAGGTATTTTCAAGATAAAGTATCACTATTCTCATAGTGAAGTACAGATACTCCAGCTTTAAGTACATTGTACATTCTCTAGTGAAGTCCACCAGGAAAATTGGGCGACAGTCAAGCAAAACTTTCACATGAGCTTATATTTAAAGTGTTCCATAGAAACATAATATTTTATAATAAATTTTTTCAAGGAAATAATAGCTATGTTTCCCTCCAATTATTCCTTTGCATAACTGCGGCACTTTAAATTTTTTGTTCAATCGAAAGTAACGGTTTTTTGTTTTCTATATTTAATAAAATTACATTTATATAAATAATATATAGGCTATGTGTAACATTTTAGATATATATCATAACGTTTGAGTTGGATAAGAAAGTTCAAACCTCAAAACTGTTTTTAAAGCTGCTGAAAGAAAAACCACAAACTACAGATTGGCCTAAATGTACACACATGGCCTTTTATAAACTCTGTATAAAGATTTGCAATAATAGAAAAGTAAGGGCAAAGGAGTGCAAGTATGATAAAGGAGATGAAGTCATCATTCGGGTCGTCAGGGAAACCTTCCTGAAGTGATGTCAGAGCAAAATGAGGTGAGGAGTAAGCCTTGCAAATCGGTCTTCGAGGGGAAGCTGGGAGAAGAGGTATCCAGCAAAAGGGATGAGCCCCAGACTGGACCATGGCTGCAGCACAACAGTCTAGAGAAGCCAAAAAGGAGACAGCAGGAGAGAGAGGAGATGCTGGTACAACAACATCCTACAGGCCCCGTAATCCTTGCCATTGGAGTGTCAAGGCTGCTTTCGGTGCAGAGGGACAATCTTCCTGGGAATATCAAAGCCCTGTGACAGAGATCACCAACTGTGAGGGAAATGGGTGTGGTTTGGACTCATTAGCCACACAACTTTGGGCAAGTTAACCTTTCTGCACCCTGTTTTTCTCATTTGCAAAACGGGCATAATACTTTATAGTTCTGTTAAGTGGATCAAGTAAGGTAGCTAACAAGCCCCCTGACAATAATGTTCAATAGATAGAAGTTATTATTGTTAATTATCAGTTAACCCAAAAGGCAGGGAGGCATAGAATATTTCCTGGTTGGACCAATGCCGAGACGCTTCGACAATGGGCAACAATACATCGAAAAGTTAATTCTCCATATCATATAAAGGAAAAAGACAAGTGGGGTTTCTTCAACTACATTTTTCTCAAACTATCTGCCTATGAGCTAGTTTGGGTTTTCTCAAAATTATATGATAGTTGTCTTTTCCAAATACTAAGCAAAATTCAATTTTTAAATTTTAGTTATTTCTTAATTTTAAAATGTTAATTCTGACTACTACTTGCCTTCCTCAAAGTGGTAGCAGACAACCAAACAAGTGAACAAAGAAGCAAGTCATTTAGTGAAAAACAAACAGTTGTCCATGTGTTGTTCAATAACTTTTTTTGATATTTAAAATCATTCCCTATGTGCAGACATATGTTTATGAAATAAATGGACCTGGGCTTACAGGGCGGAAGTACTTAATTTTTCAGCTTTCTACCAAATTGCAGCCACAAAAAGAAAATGTCTAATTTGATGTCCAAATGTTTTCTTATCCTAGACAACCTCTCAGACTTGGTGTAGAAAAGAATAATAGGATGTTCTACATTTATGAGCTCTAAGCTACTCTTTGCTCAGTTTTTCAGCATCTTTGTAGAATAAGATAGGATAAACAAACTGTCCAAACTGGCTTAGTGCATTGCCAGGCTCCAAGGCACCTCTGGCTAGATTCTGCTCTCCACTTCCAGCCTTCTTGTCCAATTAACTACCTTACCTTCGCTTCGCCTTAGGAGAAGCTTTTTTTAACCAGTCAGTACATTTGTTGAGCACCTTTTTTGTGCCAGACTCAGGCACAAGAGATGTTCCTCTTTTCTGCGTGAATCCTGCCTCACTGCATCCCTAGCTGGGCTAGATTTCTAGAGAGTTTGGAGATGCCCTGGCCCCACTCCTGGAGCACCTGCATTAAGCATGCTTCTACAGGGAGGAGCTGGGGCTCAGATCTTGTTGGGCCAAGTTAAGATGAACAGGTTTCAAGTCAGAGTCAGAGAACCAAGAAATCAGTCCCTGAGAGCTACGATCAGACAAAAGTAAATTACAGGGAAGAGGAGGAAATTAAACGAGCAGTTGTTGCAAACACCCAATCTTTGAATGATGCCTTTCTAGATAGTTGGCTTGGCTCGAATTGTGTTATTTATTATGCTGCTATGAAATGTGGTTTAATATGTATTTTATTTATAGTAGTAGTATTTTTGAGATGTGGAAGCCAAAATAGTTATATTTTCTTCTGGTAAAATCATTCCTAGATTGTATAATTTTATGTTGGAATTAAAAACATCAGTAATTCATGGTGCCATGTAAAGGGCATCATGGTTGCCAAGTGTTTGGTCAACTTAACTGTTTTGAAAACTGCTGTGAGGAAAGTAATTTAAAGGCAAACAATAAGTTAACTGAAAAAAGATTCCAATTCGATTCATGAACATTGTAAATGGTTACAACTTTATGTCTTTAAAGCTTGCTTTATTTTTGCTTGTTCTTTGTCAAATTCATATATGTATATATGAAATGTGTGTGGTGAGTGGTGAAGCATCGTACGTATTTCTAATTACAGTTCCTAGGTCCAAATTAAGTTTGTAAGTTATTGTGGTTTTGTATTGTAGTTGCTTCTTCTCACTTTCTATAATTGTGTGGACAGATAGAAAACATTGTTAGAAAATTAAGCCCAATTCTAATGATAATACGTAATCTTATTTTAATTCTCATTTTTATGGAGTAAGTCATGAATAGAACAAGATTTGGATCCTTTGGAAAAAGGCTCCGTTTTTCATTTGTTTTCTTGTTCGTTTTGTTTTTCAGAATACTGGTGTTGCTAATGTGTATTAAAAGTCTGTGTACGTATGTCCACCAATGCTGTAAGTAGTTGGGAGCACTTTTATTCTTGTGTCCAGTTTACTGTAAATGTAGACTTGGACATGAAAAAAGGGAAATGAAAAAGAAGGGCAAACCTGCCTAAAAACTTTTATTAAATTGATTATTCTGCAGCTCTAAGATATATTGTTCTGTATTTTAAGGAAAAGTATTACCTTGTTTACAAAATGTTTCTAAAATACTAATTTTCTTTTAATTATCCTTATTTGAGTTTATGACCTTGTCAAATTCTCTGAAAAATTGCTTTGAGAAAAAAGGTGATAATCACCAGAGAAGACATTCAGATAAAATATTTGTTTTCAGTTTTGTTTTAATAGAAACATAGATCAGATTTATGATTTAAGTATTTATGTCTCTAAGAAAAATATATGATGTCTTTTAACTTGCTATTGTTCAGAACACTCGCAAAAGAATTATGGTCTTTAAAAATTTAGGAAAATTCTCCTGTTTTAATTTTTTTATAGCTGGGCTTTAACTTGGCCTAAAATACATCCAGCTTGTGAATCCAGAGGACATTGTTTTTTTTTCTCAATATATAACAACCAATCAAAATTAGACATATTTAGATATCAAACTAAGAGTTACTATATTTTAAGTTCAGTTCATCCCCCTTAAACAAAAGAATATAAAATTAATTATTGGTTCTCATTATCATAGGTACAGGGGTGACAGTCAAAATACTTAATAACGGACACAGCACAGCATGCATCAATCAGACAGGATGCTAGACATAGTAATGTAGGAAAGTCCCGGAGCCCTTCCCTGTCCCTTTACCTTCACATCCCACACCCCCTCACCCGATCCTCTGATGCCAGAGGAATCAGAGAAAGGGTAAACTGTCACAGCTGGTTTGTTAAATCAACAAAGGTGATTGCATCCTAAACTTTATTTTCGGTGATTTTTTAAAGCCTGTTAATTGCATTTATTGAATCTAAGACATGATAGATTCTTTTATACATATTAATTAATATACCACTAAAAAAAAAAACCTGCCAATTACACTACAACACAAGGCTTTAATATCACCTAGAAGTTTTGTTTTACACTTATGAAAGAGCTCTATTAGTTTTATTTAGGCAGATATTTTATCATATACCACTGCTGTATATACGTTAAAAATAGAAATGAAATAGTTTCTTCATATTCGGTGACTAACTTTTCTATCATGTTTTTGCCCAAGAGTAGTGGTTTTAAATCTATGTTCCTAAATTCTTTGATACTCCTCCCTTCAAGAGGGGTAGCCTAATTCCCCTCCCCTCGAGAGTGGACTGGACTTAGTGACTTGCTTCTAACGAATAGAATAAAGTGGATGTGACAGTGTGAGACTTCAGAGACTAGGACATAAGAAATCACTGTGGCTTCCTTCTTAGTTGGATTATTCACTTCAGAGGAAGCCAGCTGCCATGTTGCAAATAACCCTATGGAGAGACTCACACGGTAAGGCACTGAGACCTCTAGACAACTGCCCTCTAAATGAACTTGAAGTGGATCTTCCAGCCTAGTCAGGAGTTCAGGTGATGGCAGCGCCAGATACCATCTGAATATCAACCTCATGACAGACTCTGAGCCAAAGCCCCGAGCTAACCCCTCTTAGATTCTTGACCATCCGGAACTCTGCGAGCTAACAAATGTTTGTTGTTTCAAGCTGGTACATTTTGGGAGTCATTTGTTATGCAGCAATAGATAACTGATATAGTAGGAGTCATCAGTTTTCCACCTATGTCATCTGTGCCATTAAGAATATTAATGCATTTCATAAAAGAATGAAATTACCTCCAGCAATTTCCTCTGTGCTGATGGCATTCTATTCTGCAAGTTTTGCCGCAAGTGTGTGGGCAATAACTACAACAGACAGGCCTCTGTGCAGACCACAAACGTAGGCCATACCCCGATTTCAGTGATGGGGGAGTGTAAAAACATGCACAGCATGGAATCGGTGAAACACACACTCAGCAAAGTGCACCGTTTCCCTTCTGCTTCCATCAACCTCCTTTCTTTGCCAAGACCTTGATCTTACCAATTGCAGTTTTGTTGACCGTTTCAGGACAAAACTCCTGAGGTTCACAGAAGGTTATTGTACTTGCCTACTCCGTTTACATGGGGGAGTGAAGGGCTTGGGTTGCTGTAGGAAAAGACTGTTGGTGGGAACCGAGAGTTTATTTCCCAGCCCGAGCAAGCCTCGCCATGTCACAGAGGCATGCTCTTTCTGCAAGGGGCTGGACATGCTGGGAAAGTGGTGGCGGCTTCTTGGTGCTTGAGGGGGTTGGGCGTTAAAGAGGGCATGCTTATCCTTGGAGGTCTGGGAATATTCCAGTTATATGTGATATTCTATTTCCTGGAACAATTCACTACTGGCATATGAAGGATATAAATATGTATTTTTAGGGAGAAAAGCAAAAAAGCAAACAGCTTACTGGTTTAGGAGGAAACCTTTGCAATGTTACAATGGGCGCAAATATTACCTGACCTAAGTACACTGCTCTCTCCTTTTTTAAATCTCTCTCTCCACTAAATAAGATATCACACATGTGAGGGTTTTATAAACTGTTGAGGGCTAGACAAACGTAAGGCTTACTTACATATATGCATGGTGACTCCATGCTGGCAGGAATCACTAAGCCTCATTTAATTTGTACCTGTACCCTACTCTTAGTACTTCCTCTGGGCTTGCTCCTCAGGTGTAACATACAAGAATAGAAATCATAATGTTTAATACGGTTTAGGAGAGATTCACAAATGATTGTGCTTATATCTCCTACAACTTAACTCCCTTTCATATTCTTTTGACAAATTTATTTAATCTCTAAATTATCTTCCTTCTCTGGAAACGAGTGCTCCTCAAATAAAGCTGCTTTCTTGTTCTGATCACCTGTAATTTAAGTAGTCTCTTTTTACGGATTTATGTTTCTCTTCTCCCTTCAGAGGCTCTCTTTCTCTGACTATAAAATTTCTTGGGTCACAGATGTCCTTCCTTTGCTGGTATTTATTTATTTTTAAATGAATGGCTTTTTTCAATTCAACAAATGTTTGAACGGTAGTACTTCTAGTGGGTCTATGCTAGATGCTCTAAGGGATAAAATTAAATAAATGTCACAGTCCCTCATAGTGCCTACCTTCGAAGGGCTTAGTTACCAATAAGGAAAAATAAGAAAGCTGCACAAATAACTATAGTGCAAAGTAGCGTGCGTTAGACTCGTACAGGAAGAGATAACGCCAAGCAGTGGGTGAGGGTTTCCTCTCCCAAGAGGCTTGTGGTGACCGTTTGCTAGCTTGCTTGCTTTTTCGTTCATTTCCAGTATACCTCAGTAGTTTCTCTCTAAATACTACGACACTATGCTTTCCCGCAAACCCATTGGTTTTCTACTGCCTTTCCCTTTTTAACTTTTACATTCATGCTTATTCTCTGCAAAGATGCTTTCGGTCCTTTTTTTTTTTTTTTAAATCAAAACCAATAGTAATACGAAAATGTTATTCAACTATTGTTTAATGTGTTCTTTGAATGATCTTGACATTCCTGCCTGTGATTTGCATTTGTGTCTTGACCGGCACATTACTCTTCATAATTCATGGGAAATCATGTTTAATATGGTATTTCCCATGATGTTATATGTATTAGGGCCATCTGAGAAAAAAACACTTCCAATACCTTTCTTGGTTAACTACCAAATGACACTTTTTCCCCTTTTTCCTCACTAAACAGAACCCAGACTTTGCTCAGGCTCCTCCTAGTGGCCATCTCCTTAAGAGGAGTCTGGAGCTGGATCTCGACAAGTTAAACTTCCCTTTGACAAATGCAAGGTTGAGACATGGGCACAAGATGTCATTCTAGCCAATTAAGATACAAGGAGACGTCTTCTGGAAAGTTTTCTTCCCTCAAAAATGAAGATGTTCTCTTTTCTTGCCTCTGGACATTGTCACCTACGTGGAATGCTGGAAAGTATGATTGCCATTTAGCGACCATGATAGAAGAGTCACTGACCTATTGAAGACCACAGAAAAGAGAGAGGAACAACAGTCTCACCCCTGTGTCATTGAATTAACCAACCCGTGACTTCCCTGTAATCAGATTTATCGTGTGAGGTTATAAATGTCCTCACCGTGTGCCACTATTAGTTGGGTTTTCTGTAAACCACAGTTGAGAGCAAAGCATCCTCTCCGACAGATGCGCTGTGGTGGAGTACACACAGTGTTAAATTATTTTCCATTTCCACTGCTGTTGCTCTTTATTCTTCTCCTCGGGGCACTCTTTTTGTTGTTATTGTTGGGTATCCTCCTACTCCTTTCAATACTCTGTGCATTAAATTTGAAAAGAGTTGGGAAATAGATCATTTGCCCTCAGAATAATTCTGTGATTGGAGCAAATGGTGGATTTTAGGTGTGGGGAAGAATCGAGGAAACTCTTTATGGAGGCTGGAAATAATCTCTCACTTATGAGGCTAGTCTTGAAGGCTAAGTACGATTTCATCCTCGGACGACTTCTACTTTCCCAGAGGAGAGACTGAATATTTACCTTACTTTAGGCAACTTATTTAACCTCCCTCAGTGTCAGAATCCATTGATTCTATCACCTTGTACTGCCCTTTAACCCCTATTTCCCAGCTTAGATACCATAGTAAAATATTTTTTCTAGCTTTATTGAGATATAATTGACATATAACATTGTGTAAGTTTAAAGTGTACACCATGATGATAAAATACGTTAGAGCCACAGAATTATTTAACTTATAAATGGAAGTTTGTACCATTTAACCAATATTGTCCCATTTTCCCCAACCTCAGCCAAATCACTTAGTTTGTTAGGTATATTCTCTACTTACTGCTTTACTACAGGTGACAGTGCTGATAAACAATTTGCTACTATGTAAGAATCTCCCTTCCTTCAATTTCCAATAAGATTTTTCTGACTTTCCTTTAAGACTTCATCCACCGTAGGCTGTGGGTGAAGACTTTGTACCAGTGTTGCCAAGATTTTACCAACACTTTCCTAAAATTATTTGCAGCTTCCTCCCATTCCTACATTTTTGGTATTTGTTATGGCAACACCCTGCTTTGAGGTACCAAAATCTACATGCAAAATTATTCTAAAATCCGATGATTTAAAGCAACAAACATTTATTATCTCACAGTTCCTGTGGGTCAGTGATTTTCGAGCAGCTTAGTTGGGGGTTTCTGACAAAGGGTCATTTGCATGATTAGTTAGGATGTTGGCAGGGGCGGAAGTCATCTGAAGGTGTGACTGGGGCTGTAGGAAGGAGAAGGTTGTCACAATATGATAATTAAATTACCCCAGTGTGAGTGATCCATGAGAGAGAGGAAGGAAGCTGTTGGGTCCTTTACGACCTAGTCACTCATTGTCACTTCTGTCGTATTCTGTTCATTGCAAGCGTCACTAAATCCAGCCTAACCTCCATCCTTTGGAGAGAAGAGTGTTGATGAATTTATTTACTCCTTTGTGATGTCAAGAGAGGTATTTTCTTTTTTAAAAAATTGAGATATAATTGACATATAAGTGTGTAAATGTAAGATGTACAATATGTCGATTTGATACATTTATATTTTGCAATATAATTTTCTTTTGGGGGGAAGGAGTGCTGATGAAAGCTAGCCCAGGAGGGACAGGGATAAAGGATCAAAATGGGGTCTTGCGCTCCTTCTTTAGAGCTGAACCCCAAAGAAGCCTTTCTCAGGACTCTCACCAAACTTTTTTATTAAGATTCTTGGGACATCCATGGAGAAGAGCCTGTGAGTGGATACAAATTCGCCTTGTATCTCTGGCCACAGTGGTCCTTATATTCTCTAGGTAGACCACACTAGTGAGAGCCATTTGCTTAAAAATTTAGCTAAATGTTTCTTACTAGTGTCTAGTCTAGTGGTATCTATTCTAGCTACCCAAGCGTTCATGTCCTATCTCTTCAAAGCCTTCAGAGTAATTCATTACCTTGATCTCTGATGGGTTCAAGTTAAGTTGTAATTTTGCAGATTTCTCAGCTTTTTTTGTTATTGTAGTAAAGGTAGGAGCGAAGGTCTTCTCAAATTTCTATATCATAAGCAGGAGCTGGAAGCATACTTCCATTAGACATTCATAGACTGACATATACTTGAAGCATTTCGAGCTTTTGATGTTTTTGTTCTTATTGAAGCTCAGATTTCAGGTAGTGGAAGCCTCTATATGTTGGCTCCTGAAAAATTTTGACCCACCATCTCAAGTATTTGATAGCTTCCCTGCTTTCTGCTCTCACAAAATGTTTAAAGACCAACTTGTATTTTTTTTCCACACCAAAGCTGCAATCAGCCATTTCTCAAAGTTTCCTTGTTTGTTTGAGTGGGAAATGGTATTTAGAGACCAACATCTAAGCACTAGGCATGCTCACTGCAAAGCGTTGCTTCTTGTTTCAAACTCTTTTCAGTGAACAAAGCTAAGTAATGGATTATTTTATTAAAGACAAAATAGATCATGAGTTTAATTGAAATTTTAATTTCAAAAATCAGGTCTAAAGTGTTTTTACTTTGCCTTATCTATTTTATGTCTATTTCTCCTTTCTACTGTGCCCAGTTCCTGGTTTCCAATGATACCAGCTAATCGTTCATTTGCTTTTGTAGCAGATGCTGCCCAGAGCTTCCCCTCCTGTGTCTGCTGGAAATGTTGCCTGCTGAGCCTCGCACCAAGTCCTTCTCCGGGAATTGTTCTCAGCCAAAGGTTACTGCCTTGGTCAAGGTTATGCCTCCTCCCCTGGTGCAATACGGGGCTACAGAAGTGTGGTTTCTTGCTTCAGTTTGGGACATCTCTAAAGCACCATCACAGTTTAAGAGCTCCGCATAGGCTCAACCAATCCTTCTCTTGCAACTGCCTGACAATTCAGCGTCTCCCTCTACCTACTCTTGCTTCCTTCAGTCCCTTACAGGTTTTCTTTCTTTCTTTCTTTCTCTCTCTCTCTTTCTCTCTCTCTCTCTTTCTCTCTCTCTCTCTTTCTCTCTCTCTCTCTTTCTCTCTCTCTCTCTTTCTCTCTCTCTCTCTTTCTCTCTCTCTCTCTTTCTCTCTCTCTCTCTTTCTCTCTCTCTCTCTTTCTCTCTCTCTCTCTTTCTCTCTCTCTCTCTTTCTCTCTCTCTCTCTTTCTCTCTCTCTCTCTTTCTCTCTCTCTCTCTTTCTCTCTCTCTCTCTTTCTCTCTCTCTCTCTTTCTCTCTCTCTCTCTTTCTCTCTCTCTCTCTTTCTCTCTCTCTCTCTTTCTCTCTCTCTCTCTTTCTCTCTCTCTCTCTTTCTCTCTCTCTCTCTTTCTCTCTCTCTCTCTTTCTCTCTCTCTCTCTTTCTCTCTCTCTCTCTTTCTCTCTCTCTCTCTTTCTCTCTCTCTCTCTTTCTCTCTCTCTCTCTTTCTCTCTCTCTTTCGTTCTTTCTCTCTTTCTCTCTTTCTTCCTTCCTTCCTTCTTTCCTTCCTTCCTTCCTTTTCTGAGAGTCTTCCCTAACAAATGATCTGCATGCAAATCTCACAAAAGAGTTTCAGAGTCTATCTATTTGGAAATCCAACCTATGACAGCTTTATTCTCACATTAGTCTTATAATAATGTGACCGACACTATTACCAACGTAATTACTGAAAACAATTTAAAATTACTTGTTTATATTTTATTTTGTGCAGTTATTTTTGTTATTAGGTTATATCTCTTTAGGGATATACTAATTACAGTTTTAAAATTACTTGAAATAGTTCCTCTCTGTATGGTTATACCCATAACTCAATATGCAAGGAAGATAATTTGGTTCATTTTGCTTTTTATTTTTAGAGAAATTTTTTAAACATTACACTTTAAAATTATGTAAAATATTTACATGATTCCTAAGTCAATTACAGAATGATGTCTCTTTTCAGAAGCCTAGCTTCTATCCCTGCATTCTTCACACTTTCTCATGTGTAAACTCTTTTAAAAGTTCTCGGATTATTATTCCATTGTGATATTTACATTTTAATATAAACAAATACTTCGTGTGGGAGGGAGGGTACACCTCTGCTGTTTTCATAGATAAATGATAATATAATATACACATTTTTCTCTCTTTTTCATTTTTCACTTGAAAATATATCTTGGAAATCAATCCACTAAAGTATATAGAGGTTCTCATCACTCTTTTTTGTAGCTGCATATTATCCTATTATCTGAAAATTATATGGTTTATTCAACCAGCCTCCTATTGCTGGTCATTGGGTTGTTTCCAGCCTTCTGCTTTTAGTTAGTGCTGTGATAAGATTGCTGGGTCAAAGGGCAAATGCACAGGCAATTTTTCTAGATGACAAATTGTCTGGGGTTGTATCATTTTGAATTCCTCGCCCTGTGTGTGAGTGCCTGTTTCCCCAGCCAAGAATATGATATCAGTCTTAAAGGTAGTAAATAAAACAATAGTTATTGTACTATAGTTTGAATTTGTATTTTTCTTTTTGTGAGGAAAGTTGAAGCCTATTTTCATATGTTTCAGGGGCATGTGCATGATTGAACATGGCTCAGCATACCGTTTTCATATACTATCCAGCCAGCAAGCTTGCAAGATGGGAAGAAACGGAGGCTGGTGGGTTCTCTTTAAGAATATGACATACAAGTCATACCTCATTACTTTTACTTTCCATTAGTTGTAGGAGAAACTAAGAAATGAAACTTCCAGCTAAGTGACCTTGGAATGGGGCTGAGTGTTCTATTACCAAGGTGAGTAATGAGTGAGTGGGCATTGGGGACAGTGAGCAGTTTCTGCCACACCATCTCATTTTAAGAAAAAGTAAGCTGTTAACAGTCCTGCATGATTGGGTCCTTTATTTCTCTCTGTTCTCATTTCCTAATATTTTCCCTTTTACTGGACTTCTTGCTGTTTCTCCAGAAACCAAGCATCTTCCCTATGGGTCTATTAGCTCTATTCTCTGCCTGGAATATTCTTCTCTCAGAAATCCGTGGTTCACTCTCTCACTCAGATTTCTGCTCAAAAGTGAGGCTTCTTGAACACTGACACTAATTAACATCTCCTCTCCCCTTACCCTTTACTCTCCTTTGCTTTTCTTCTTAATCATCATCTGACATAATAAATGTACTTTATTTGTTTAGTTTCTCACATTTGCTACTCCCTAACCAATAATAAACCCTTTATAAAGCTTAAATATGCCATGCACTGACCTAAGTGTTTGTTCTTTCTATGTATTTAAACTGAATTAATTCTCACAACAACACTTGATTGACTGTTGCCATGCTAGGGCTACATAACAAACCTCACCACAGTTATGTAACTTACAACAGTCATTTATTCTTGTTCATGCATCTGTGGGTTGACTGAGGGTCGACTGATCTAGACCAGACTTAGCTGGACTTGCCTTTGAGCTACACATCGGGTCGAGGTTGGTTCCTTGCACCAGCAAGCTAGTTAGCTAGTTAGGGATATTCTTCTTATGACAATGGCAGAGGCATAAGAAGGCAAGCTCCACTATGCAAGGACATTTCAAGCCTATGTGTCATGTCTGCTAACATCCCATGGACCCAAGCAAGTCATATGATTAAGCACAACTTCATGGGAACAGAAAAATATACTCTTATCATGAAGCGGGGTGGAGGGGATAGAGAATATTTACTGAAAAAAATCTAAACTACCATTTTATTATTCCTGTTTCAGATAAGGAAACCAAGGTACCTAAAATGTCAGTAGCTGGCTGAGGCCACACACAGCATCTAGTAGAAGTGGAATGCAAACTCAGTCGGTATAGCACCTGTCCGGCCAGTATAAATCAAGCCTATACCAGTGTTGTAAGAGTGGGAACTTAGTCTGTTTTTTTTTCTTGTTATTTCCAGCCCCTAGAAGAGCGCTCTGCACTTAGCTGCCATTCGATAAGTATTCATGGAGCAAATAAATGGACTTATCACAGTACATGGCCCTTGTTGGTTGGTACTTCATAAATGTTAGTTATTGTATTTAAAAAAAATATTCAAACTATGGGAATAAGGTAAAAAAGGCAGCATGTCCTTTCAGCGTCACTTTGGAACATTGTTTAACTGGTCCACAAAAGGATTACTCAATTATCTAGGGAAATGTACTTTTCTTTGACTCATTATCTACTATATGACAGACCCAAACTCTGTGTAAAGTTATATTTTTATTTTTGTTCATTACAGATGTAAATTATTTCCGAAATACAAATTATTAAAAAAAAAAAAAAAGACACCCCTGCCCCACAAGATTACATTGCCTGAGAGGACATTAAGGAGTATTGTATCTAATCTAGCCCCAAGGATTGCAGCCTTGACAGCCCAAAGCATTATTTCCAGGAGCTGATTAATTCAAGATTCTGATCATGTAACTCAAAAACTTATAGATGTCTGCCAGAGACAATATCCTGAAAAGAAAAATTGTTGAAGCTCTGAATCTTGCCGGAAACACCTACTTATCAATAATCAGTTTTATATGGATTATTGAGAGCAACACTCCATAGCTCCTACAGGAGGGATGGGAGTTGAAGTTTTTGCAGGCGTACCTCGGAGAGATTGCAGTTTTGGTTCCAGACCGCCACGGTACAGCCAGTTGTGCTCTTTTTATTGGTGGAATATCTTGCCTTACATTTGTAAAAAAAACCCATCAACAGTGAAGTGCAATGAAGTGAAGATATGCCTGTATTTTGAAATGAACCATTAAAGGGGACCGACTAACTTTAGTTCAAGGACAACCGCCCAACTCCACCCCGCTCCATTCTGGCTACTTCGGGAATTAGAATTTCCTGAATAACCTCAACAAATGCCATTAATAGACTGTACTGAAATTCCATTTCAATACGATGAGGACTGTTATTAATCTGAAACTTTTCTCCCTTTGCCTTTTACTCTTGGATTGAATAACAGTTCTACATATTTCCCGAGCACTTTGGCGTCTACAAAGAACGCTATGCATTCTCTTTTTGGACGTACTAACATTCCAGTAAGCGGCTGGCGAGGGTCAGAATGAGGACTTGGAACACCAAGAAGCTGGATTTCCACACCGAGGAAAGTTGGCTTGCAGGGTTGGCTCTTTTCTGGTAATATTCGGACAACCTTCGGCCAAGGCAATAAAAGACCTCAGTGCGGGGTCTGAATCCCGGTTTCCCCCTTCTTCTTCCTTAGTCCCTTTGTGACTGCGTTCCCTTGCCCAAACAAATAAGATGACCAGCTAGAGAGACCTGCCTTTCTAGAAATTACATGAAAGAATCAAGGATTTAGCATGGAGCTCGACCCCAAAGGGTACTGCTTAAACCACAGAGTTAACCAGTGCTGGGCTGCGGTTCTTTCTCACTGGGAGCCCCACGGAGATGTCCAGCGGGCAGAGGAGCGGGAGGGCAATGGTGGGGGCCCACGGAGCGGCTCAGACCAGCACAAGGCACTCCCCTCCCCAGTCGGGTTTGAGGCCCGGAGCCTGAAGGCCGCGCCCCTCTGTGCTCACTCCGCCCCCCAGCGGGCCGGGGCGGGGACTCTGTCCCCAGGGAAACGGGACGCGCAGCTGGTCCTGGGCCGGCGCCTCAGTCTGCAGGTT
Source organism: Pteropus alecto (assembly GCF_000325575.1). Lineage (NCBI taxonomy): Eukaryota > Metazoa > Chordata > Mammalia > Chiroptera > Pteropodidae > Pteropus > Pteropus alecto. The sequence goes on from NW_006436282.1 coordinate 15,360,298, forward strand.
CGCACCGCGCGCAGAAGCTGGCCGCCAAGTAGCTGCAGGTGGGACGCGCGGCAGCGCACGCGGCGGTCGCGGGAGGACGTGGGAGCCACCCCGGGGCGCGCGTGCGGAGGGGTGCTCTCGCCCACCCAGGGCTGGGCAGGGGCGCGCGCGGAGCGGGCCAGTCCTGCATCCCTAGGACGTGCCCGATGGCAGCCTCGGAGGTAGCTCAGAAGGAGCGAGACGTCCCGACCCTTCGCCGAACCGCGGGCGCCGGCCTGGAGGTGGCGGGCGCGCTGGGGCTGGAGCTGGAGGAAGACGAGGAGGAGGCGGCGGCCAGGAGAGCGCGGAGTTTCGCCCAAGACGCGCGGGTGCGCTTCCTAGGAGGCCGCCTGGAGCAGGTGCTGGGGCTCCCGGCGGAGAAATGGAGCCGGCATTTGGAGAGCGAGGACAACCGGCAGGTCTTGGGCGCGTTTTTGGAGAGCCCCAGCCCCGCCTGCCTCGTGTTCAGCGTAGCAGCCGCGGGGTGGCTCGCAGCCTCCTGGAAGGTAAGGAACCACGGGCGAGGGGACCCGGCCTCGCCGCCGCCCAGCGTAACGGATCCCCGGGCGGGGCAGGCCAGCCGCGCCTCCTCGGGTTCCCGCGGCGCACGCACTCGGGCGCTGGAAAAAAAACTTTTGTTGAAGTTGCCCCCGGAGTCTGCAGAATTAACCCCAAGTGCGCCCACTCTGCAGTGCAGCGAATGGCTGCATGTGGTTTTCTAGAAGGTCAGCCCTTGTGCCTCCTCGCCCCGGATAAAGCAGGACGAGCAGAGCTAAGTTCAGCTTCCCGGGCGGTGGGCGTAAGGTGGGTTCTGTGCCCGATAACTTCCGTTTCGGTCGCTCTTGGGTCACTGTGGAGATACATCCTTAAAAAATGTATTTGGCAGAACTCAAATTACTTGTCACGTACTCTGACTGTTAACCACACTTCATCCCAGGAGAAAGAATACTTAGTCCTTAAAAACAAGTGCTGGGGTAATATGCGCAAACGTGTTTACCAGCCATTGTGGGGTCCCTCCTTTATTTCCTTCTTCCCTGTGTTCCTTTTATATCCCACTCCCTTTTAAAAAAAAAATTTAGACTCTTCGCCCACTTGAAGGTTAACGTTCCACTTACAAGTATAGCATTGGCATTTAGCATTTTTAAAGTGTGAAGAGTTTGGAGCAAGGTTGTACAGCGCCTCAGTGAATGTAAAGTGTTACTATCATGACTAGATGTCGTTAGTAGCTGGTAAATAGAATCCCAGAGAAGCGAGTAAAGGGGCATGCCTTCGGGTTTTGTGGGTTTTGAAATTTTTTTTTGTTTTGCTACTTTCCTAATTGTAACTAATTCTTGAAAATCGTCAGTAGACGAGGAGCTGGAACACTTAACTCTAGGAGATGCCAGGTTTTGTTTCTTCTGCGAGCAATCCAGCCACCAGTAAGATACAGCAAACCCTTCATGCAACCTCCATTGTGGACTTACACTGCATTGTTCTTGTTTCAGATTCCAAGAGATGCGAGACAGAAACTTGTTTATATTGCCAAGATTACCAAAAGCGTTGAAGTAAATGACTTCTCTCAAACGGTTTTATTTGGAGAGTTACCACCCTCGTCTCTTGGACATGTAACTGCTTTCCTAGAGGAGGTATCAGTCCATCTTTAGTATTTGAATCTTTTATTTATCTCTGTGATACTTGGAATTATCTGGGACAACTAACTCTTTTTTTTTTTTAAAGAGAATTTAGAAGCTAGTAAACTCTTTAGCCTGGTGGATGGAGTGTGACAGCATTTAGACTGTTTCCGAAATCAGCTGATAATTAACTGATGCTAATATTCAACAGGTGGTAGTTCGTAGGACCATCTTTTTCCTCTTTCTAAATAATGGAAGTAAATAAAAAGCAGCTCGCATTGAAATCTATACTTAGCTACAAGTTTTAAACTTCACATTCGGAGTAGAGATAAACTTATATTTTGGAAAAGGTTTTGAAAAATCAGTTTTTCAGATTCCTGTTAGTTTCTAAGTGTCGCTCATGACAAATAATGGCAAAAAGTAATGGAAACAATGTTAGAAATGGTTACCCTGAATGTCCTTTCTCTCTCCTTAAATCAGAGAAATGTTCCCTAAACCAATGTTACTGGCACTTCAATGTGCATTATAACCGCCCGAGGATTTGGGTAAAGGCAGGCTGATTTCGTAGGTCTGGGGTGGGGCCGATATTCTGCGTTTCTCACCTGATGTTGAAGTTCTTTGTGCATGGACCAGCTTTGAGGAAAAACAAACTAAGTGACCAGGTTCTGTAGAACCAGAGCAGTGGTTTTGAAACTTTGATGAACGTTAGACTCATGGGGAATTTTCTAATCTACCCATGCCACACCTCAAATCAATGTCTGGAGGTAGGAGCCAGGGGACAGTAGTTGTTAAAGATCCCCAGGTGATTTTCATGTGCCCCAAACTTTGGGAACCACTGGGTTAGACAGCAGTAAATCAGATGTCAATAATCAATGCAGTCCTGCCAAGGCCAAAACTTAAGGTAGGAATATTCGCCAATGTGTTTATCATTAATGATCCGCCATCTCTCACCTCTCTTCTACTTCTGGCATCCCTTTTCTGTTCTTTTGAAAGGAGGTATTTTCTTGCTGTCTCCGGCCTCTCCCAACTTCAGTACCTTACCTCGGTTTCTCTCCCTTTCTGTGGAATTTACTTGGTTTTGGCTGATTTCAGGAGACACTAAGAAAGGAGTTTTCTCTGTTCAGCACTGGGACAATTCAAGAAATTTTTTATCAAACTGAATCTGATTAAAGGATTTCACGTGAAATGTGAATGACTTTTGGTCCTTCCATTCCAGACTGCCGTCAGCTGGCTCGGAAGGGCACGGTTGCGGTCATCAGTGGTATTCTTGCTCTTTCAAGTTTATCTGATCTTGCTCTGAATTTATCTCAGTCTCAATGCATACCACTCTGAATAAAGGTTTAAATGAAAGAGTAAGCTGTTAATAAGTACATCTATAGAAGGTATGAAACATTCAGAACCTCAGAAGTTAAAGTGCTTTGGAAGATTCTCATTTAATTATGCTTGAGGATATGCTACTGGGAAGAAAAGAAAACAACAACATCACACTTACGATGCCACTTGGGTTTATTTATGGAAAAGGCTTAAATTCAATATGAATAGGGCCCTAAGGCATGGCTATAGATTTTTAGGTTAAAGGCTTCCAAGGCTTGTCTTTGCTTAGGATCCCTTACCACTCACAGAACTGGCTGATGAACAGCGGTTTACGCTGACGTGCGAAGTACTCCTAACCCACTCTGTAGCCAAGATCTCTCTCCCAAATTCCATACTTGGAGATCCACCTGCCTTCCTGCCATTGCCTTCCCTCTTGATGATTAATAGATACCTCAAACCTGATGTTGCAAGTTGAACTGATCTTCCCCAACCTGCTTTACTTGCTGTCCCCAGAAAAGTAGATGTGAAGTCCATCCTTCTAGTCGCTCAAGCTGGAAGACCTCTGAGTCAGCCTTGTCTCACACCTTGTAGCCATGCTGTTAGTAAATCAAGTTCCACCTTCAAAATAGATCCAGAATGGGTCCCATTCTCCCTCCATGGCTGCACTCTGATCCCTGTGTTACTCCATCGGTCTCCTAACTGGTCTTCCTGCTTCTGCGTGTCTCCCATCTAGAACCTATCAGCAGCTGAAATGGTCCTTGTTGAAACATGGGTCAGAACATGTCACTTATTGCTCAGACCCTGCACTGGCCCCCGTTTCACTCCGACTGAGGGGCCACCCAGCTGCTTATAGAAGTCCAGACTTTGCCTTGTTGCTTACCGTGCATCAGCAGTATCAGAATCATCTGGAAACTTAGAACTATAGACTCTCAGCCCCCCTCCAGAGCTGCTGCATCAAGACCATTAGGTGTTTCTTATGCCTGTTAAGGATGAAGGCTCTGGTCCAAAATCTCTGATCTACCGTCCTCCTCACCTCTCTAAACTCATCTCACTTGCTAACTCATGGCCCCTTGCTGATCCTCGATTGTTTCAGGCACACTGCTGGGCCTTTGCTCTTGCTATTTCTTTATCATCTCCAGAATTTTCTCAGCCAACCTCTTGATGTTCTTTAAGTCCTTTTGCTCAAATATCTCTTTTCAATGAAATCTACCTCATGGAGAGCAGGGGTCTTTGCAGGGCGGGGATTAGGGTCAGGCAAGTGAGGCACCTACTTCAAAAACAAAATTCACCAGGGGCTGGAGGAAGGGAACAAAAACAACTCAGTCATCAAGATAAATATATTTTAATATAATATTTAGAATCAAAATTAATGCAAGCCCCCGTAACACTTTACATAAAAATAGGATCACTGATAGTGCCATGCCAAGTCATATTGAAGTATGAGCCAAAAAAAAAAGTAGGTAATACTGATACTGTCTTTATTGAAAAATGTTGATGTTACTCATTGTGAATTTCTTGCATTAATTTTGATTCAAAAATATTTTAAACTATTCATCTTGATTATCGAGTTTTTTGGTGCCTTGGGGTGCCTCTGTTGTTCCCAAGTGAGTGCCTTACTTGTCTGAGCCCTGAATCTTTGTTAGCTCACTGCTGTGTCCCAAACACCCAAGACATTGCCTGACACAGAGTAGGAGCTCAGTAAATACTTGAAGGTTAAATAAGGGCTAGCTGATACCGTGTTCCTATAAGGGACAAATTAGTGAAGCTTCAAGATATTTAGAGAAAAAGCATTTGTTGCATAATCTCTGCTATCTCTATTTGAATTTTTTGACATTTAGGTGCAAAGGACACTTTGGGAATTTTATGCTAATAAGCCCACAGTGGTTATTTGTTCAGTTAATATTTATCGTTACCTATTTGATGCTAGTGAATGGACACACCTGGCAATTAGCGATGCAGTTTCTGCCCTCAGAAAGCATGTATTCGAATTAGGGAGGCAGGCAGCTAAGCCAATGGTAATAGGGCATGTTTACCATAGAGGTCTTAGTAGCGTGCCGTGGGAGCCTACTGGCATCGTCCCACATCTGGAAGAACAGCAGGGAAGGTAGGAAGTCTTGAATAGGATAATCATAGGTCTCTGTTTGCCTGGAGCTTTTTTGGTTTGTACCTGTTACAGATGAGTAAACATCTAATAACTTTTAGTGTTCTTTTGACTATCAAAAGCATCCATAGTTGTATGGTAACTCATTTGGTTCCCGTAGTGTCGAAGGACAAGGAGGAGATAGCTAGATGTAGGAAATAGAGGCAGAGTATTCCGACCAGAGGGAGAAGCACTGCAGAGGAACAGGTGAGGAAATGCAAGTTCATTTTTTAAAAGCAAGTTAACCAATGTAACTAGATTGGGCAACCGGAGCTGGAGGGTGGTGAGAAATAAGGCTGGAGAGGCTGATGAGGAAATAAACAGCCATGTAACTTTTTTCAGACGGTTGCCTGCAAAGACAATTGCCAAACCCAAATCTTTGTATTTATTGGAAGATGGTCGTGATAATGCATGTTTTATGAAGGTGTTTTTTTGGTTTTGTTTTGTTTTGTTTTTTAATCAGGACAGGCTTAATTTGGAAGTGTCAGCCAAATGAAATGTCAGTGGTCATTTATGACTTTCATTTCGATCAACTTCTCACTTTCTGGGTGATTTGTACATTAACAAGAAAAGCATTAAGTTCAAGGTTTGGTGAATTGGTGACTCAGTTGAAAAGTAAGGGAGAGACTTATTGAGGCAGTGATTGGATTGAAAAGTATTGAGCGAATTTTTTAGTGTTGGGATTCTTAAGTGGGACAGATTAAGGAAGGGATGGACCAGGTGAACTGAAGGCGGGGAAAGTCATTTGTGACTTTGTATTTTTTTTTCTCATTTAAAAGATCAAATACACTCTCATATTCAATGTTGAATAATCTTTGGAGTCTGACACATATTTACCGATTTACGGTAATTCATGCTGATGTGCTGGGGCCTCTCAGCTTTTCTCTCCGGCTTCAGTCTCTTTTCTGAACTCCAAGCTTAGACATCCACCTTCTATCCTTCCACGTGTGGCCACTTGATGCATCATGACATCTCAAGACTGATGTCCAAAATTGAACTCTCCATCTGCCCTTCAACATTGTGTGTCTCCTTACATTATTATTAGTAACTGTATTATATAATTATATTTAGCAAAAGTATTTTAGATGTCATATAGTTATTGCTTTTATTATATATTATTGAAAGAAATCATAATTGTGAATGCTCATCAATCCAGAAAAGTCTGATTTGGTTCTTGTTGTCAGTGTCTGAGCCCATATCCTTGGACATTCCAATTTAAGAAGTCTGGGAGAGGCCCAAGTCTGTATTTTGAAAATGTTTCCCAAGTAATAGTCTCTACTGATTTAAGAAGCATTGTAAAAAGAAATTCCCCAGTTTAAAAACGGTTAAAAGAAAGATGGTAAGAGAACCACAGCAAAGGCACTATAGTTCTTTTACCTATAATTATATGTATCCTTAGTAAACATCTCCAAGTTCTTTTGGTTCACAGAGAAAGTTTGGGTTTTGGGGTTTCTTTTTTTTAATAAAGCATTTATTATTTTTTTTAATTTAAAATTTTTTATCAATTACAGTTGACATTCAATATGATATTAGTTTCAGGTGCAGAGCATAGTGGTTAGACATTTATATAACTTAATAAGTGATCTCACCAACAAGTGTAGTACCTCCTGCCCCTTGCATATATCTGTCCAGTACCCCCTGGTACCATACATAGTTATTACCGTATTATTGACTATATTCCCTATGCTGTATTTACATCCCCATGACTATTTTGTAACTGCCCATTTGTACTACTTAATCCTTTCACCATCCCACCTGGCAACCATCAGTTTGTTCTCTGTATTTATGAGTTTATTTCTGATTTGTTTGTTGATTTTTTTTTTTTGATTCCACATATAAGTGAAATCATATAGTATTTGACTTATTTCATTTAGTATAATACCATTTGGGTCCATCCATGTTGTTGCAAATGGTAAGATTTCATTCTATTTTATGACTGAGTATGTGTGTACCACCTCTTTATCCAGTCGTCTATTGATGGACACTTAGGTTGCTTCCATATCTTGGCTATTGTAAATAATGCTGCAGTGAAAAAATAGGGATGCATATATCTTTTCAAATTAGTGTTTTGGATTTCTTTGGATAAATACTCAGAAGTGGGATTGCTGGGTCATATGGTTGTTTTACTTTGAATATTTTGAAGAACTTCCATACTGTTTTCCATAGTGTCTGTACCAATTTGCAATTCCATCAAGAGTGTATAAAGGTTCGCTTTTTTCAACATCCTCACCAATACTTGTTGTTTGTTGAGTTTTTGATGATAGCCATTCTGACAAGTGTGAGGTTATATCTAATTGTGGTTTTAATTAGCATTTCTCTGATGATTAGTGATGTTGAACATCTATTTATATGTCTATTGGCCATCTGTATGTCTTCTTTGGAGAAATGTCTATTCAGATCCTCTGCTCATTTTTTAATGGGATTATTTCTCTTTTTGGTGTTAAGTTGCAGGAGTTCCTTATATATACTGGATATTAACCCCTTACTGGACGTATCATTGGCAAACATCTCCTGTCCAACAGGTTGTCTTTTCATTTTGTCGATGGTTTCCTTTGCTATGCAAAACCTTTTTAGTTTGATGTAGTCCCATTTGTTTGTTTTTTCTTTTGTTTCTCTTGCCCAAGGGACATATTAAAAAAAAATACTACTAAGAGTAATATCAGAGTTCACTGCTTATGTTTTCTTCTAGGAGTTTTATGTTTTACATTTAAGTCTTTAATTCATTTTGAGTTTATTCTTGTATATGGTGTAAGAAAGTGGTCTAGTTTCATTTTTCTTTTTTTGCATTTATCTGTGCAGTTTTCCTAGTGCCATTTATTGAATAGATTGTCTTTACCCCATTGTATAATCTTGCCTCTTTTTTCATAGATTTATTGACCACATAGATGTGGGTTTATTTCTGGGCCCTTTATTCTGTTTCATTGGTCTATGTGTCTGTTTTTATGCCAGTACCATACTTTTTTTGCATGCTGTAGCCTTGCAGTATAATTTGATAGCAGGTAGCATGATACCTTTAATTTTGTTCTTTTTTTCTGAGAGTTGCTGTGGCTATTCGGAGTATAGTGTGGTTCCATATAAATTTTAGGAATATTTGTTCTAGTGCTGTGAAAAATGCCATTGATATTTTGATACAGATTGCATTGAATGTATAGATTGCTTTGGGTAGTATAAACATTTTAACAATGTTAAATCTTCCTATCATTAACATGGTATATGCTTACATTTATTAGTATCTTTTAAAATTTCTTCATTATCTTATGATTTTCTGAGTACAGGTCTTTACCTCTTTGGTTAAATTTATTCCTAGGTATTTTATTTTTTTCATGCAATTATAAATGAAATTGTTTTCTTAATTTCTCTGATAGTCATTATTGGTGTATACAAATGCAACTGATTTCTAAATATTAATTTTGTATCCTGCTGCTTTACTGAATTCATTTACCAGTTCTAATAGTTTTTTGGCGGACTCGTCAGGGTTCTCTCAGTTGTCACTTCTCTTTCATTTATCATTTTATTTATATGGGTCTTCTTGATGAGTCTGGTTAAAGGTTTATCAGTTTTGTTTATCTTTTCAAATAACTAGCTCTTGGTTTCATTGATCTTTTGTATTGCTTTTTGAGATTCCAATTCATTTATTTCCTTTCTGATTTTTATTGTTTCCTTGCTTCTAATCACTTTGGGCTTTGTTTGTTCTTCTTTTTCTAATTCCTTTAAGTGTAAAGTTAGATTGTTTGAGATTTTTGTTCATTTCTTGAATTAGGCCTATTTTGCTATGACTTTCCCTCTTAGAACTGCTTTGGCTGTGTCCCATAGATTTTTGGAGTCATGTTTTTATTATTATTTGTCTTAAGGTATCCTTCAATTTCTTCCTTGATCTCATTGTTAAACCATTCATTGTTTAGTATCATGTTATTTAAGCTCTATGTGTTTTTCAGTTTTTTGATTTTTTTCCTTATAAATCACAAAAACTTTACAAAAAAATTCCCAACTAAAACAAGACACAACCCCAAATTAATTGAATTACTTCGTATGTAGTTTAACAAGATTTATTATAATTAAAAAGCACATCCTAGGTCTGTTTGGTTTAAAGGATATTTATAGAGATCCTTTAGCTGTGTAGAACATATAGGTCAGAACTTCATAATAGTTTTATCTACAGCTTGTGACACAAATATTTAATTTTAAAAGAAGTTGGCCTTGTCACAGAATAGTAAATAGTGAAAGTTTGGAACAGTACCCGGTGAATTAGAAATGTTGAATAACCAGAATTTTCCTCACATTTGACTTTTAGAAAAAGCTTTTGATATTGAGAATTTAATATAGAAAGCAGTTTTCTAGTGGGTCAATTCATGTTCAGCCCAATAAGCCTTAATTCCTCAGTATGGCTTCCAAAGATCTTCACGAACCACCCACCCTGACTGACTTTCTTGCAGTCATTCATTTTAGGGGTGCTGGCTCTAATTCCAGGCAGGCCAAACTAGCAGTTTCCCAGAAGCACTATACTTCTGGAGCCTTCAATCATTTAATATATCAGTGTTCAGTTTTCTCGAATGCCTGCCCTGATTTTTCATCTTAAAGATTTCAACCAAGTAGTAACTTTCCTGGCAAGTCTTCCCTAAAGACTCCTCTCTTCCAGAACCAGGTGTTTCTCCTGTGATTCCACATTACATCTTGAATGTGCCTCTAAATATGGCAGTTATTATATCAAGGGATCTAACCCACTAAGCTTATGGAAGGTGGAGACTATTTTTTACTAGCTCAACATGTAAGTGGGCGCTAAGCAGGAACAGTATAATAATCAAACAATTTGGAAAGATCTATTTCAACACCATTAGAAAACCAAAGTGAATTTTCAGTTTGTTTTTAATTAACTGCAAGATTGTGTTATCAAATAAACTTTAAAATGGTGGAATAACTATTCTCTGAGCATTTTAGCTAATGGATATTTTATAGTATAATGCTAATAAACTGGACAGATTATATCAAAAACTGAAAAACATTTAAAAATGAGTAGATGTTAGAAAGGAGTGAGAAAGCAAGAAGAGACCAATTTTATTATCTCAACAAACTCTTATTAATTACTTAATATATGCTGGGCTCTAGGAATAACAAGACTTAGGGTTTTCACATATATAGTCTCATTGATATACCCAATTTAATGGTAGAAGGAGTCCCCCAAAGCACCATATGATTCAATAAACATCTTTCTGACTATCAAACTTTAATCCACCAGGATGCCACCCAGGGCTTGAGAAGATAAATTTACTCTTGTCTTCATGTAATTCAAAAAAATTTTGTTCATTAATATACCTGCCAATGTGCTCAGCTTGCATTAAGAAAGCACTTTACTTAACACGATTTTGCTTATGCAGTGTTTGAGTTATTGAGAACCTCCACAAATGTTTGATAAATAGATAAATGAATGAAGAATCAGTAAATTATTTCCTCCTTGAAAAAATTAATCTCATTAAGTCGAAATGGGTCACTGATTTTTGTCTTTGTAGATTTGACATCATAGGAGTACATTTATGAAATTTAGTGGTTTTGTTGCCAATTTTGTTTGACAAGAAAATCTTTGAAGGAACACATTGTCTGTAAATTAACTGCTTTTAAAATTGTTTCTCTTTCTAGATTTTAGTACCAATTCTTTCTAATAGGAACAACCATAAATCCTGGTCCTGTTTTATTTCACAAGACATGGAACGTCATATAGAAGTCATGAAAAATAAAATACATATTTTTAGGGGTAAAATGTTGAGAAGAACTCTTCTACCAATTCCCACTATTGCAGGAAAAATTGACCTGGATCAGAAATATCCAGAGGCCAAGTACGTAATGATACAGTATATAAAGGATATTAAAATAGAAAGCCAACATACCCATTTAATATCACAACCTCAGCAAACTGTTGGCAAAATAGAGTTACTGTAACTACTTTATATTTTTAAAATAACATGCCGAAACACCATGTGTATGACTTATTTTTCAAAGTATACTCTTTAAAAGCAGACTGCAAAAAGCAAGCCGTAACAATTGCCATGATGTCACTGATATTCTTTTAGTAAAATGGTTTCGAAGATGTATATTCTGTTGAACAGTGTTTTTAATGTAGAGATATACCAGTGACAATGTCATAACTCAAGTTGAGGCCATAAAAATAATGGATCTGATTTTGAAGTATTTATATTTAGAAAACTAGTTTATGGATACATAAAATACCTATTAAAAATCCAAGTCCTATTTTTATTTGGATGAAATGATTTAATTTTGGATTATTTTATCAATCCTTTCAATGTACGTAGGCTAGAGCCAAATGAAAGGACAGTACTCCATGCAATTGAATCAGTGGTTATTAAATGGTCACATCAAATCCAAGAAATTGTAGAGAAAGACTCAGTGCAGCCTTTGCTGAATGGTCTTCACTCAAATCCTCAAACTGAACTGAATTTCTGGGCGATGAGGAGAGAGAATCTATCATACATTTATGATCAAGTAAGTAGAGTGCCCTAAAAATTGCTTGTAAATTGAATTAGCAAAAGTAATTTGTAGAATTTGGTCTCTAGAGCAATAATTCCCAATAACTAACGATTTAAATACCACCTTTGAATGACTTAATAGTTTGCTCTCTTTTCTTATTCCAAAGTGCTACATGATATGCACTTTAAAAATTAATGGGAATTGAAAGTAGTTTTGCTTTTTTGAGAATATTTTGACAGCATTTGAGATCATTGGAAACACTGTGGCACAGAAGGAGTGGTTCCCCCAGGGAAACAGTGAAGACTGTAAGATTTGATTAGTCAATTTAATTGATTTGGGAGGGGCAGGGTCTTGCTTAGTGGAGAGAGAGAGCTTATGGAGAGCTAACTTTGGTTCCTTTGTTGGGTGTTTGCCTTAAAATTACTCAGTGTTCTAAAAACTAAGATGTTTATTCATATGTTCATATGTCTCAGGGATTTTCTGAAACAGCAAGAAATTTTATATGGAAATTTAAAAATTTTACATGTATACTAGTAAGCAAATTGACCGACTTTTCTGAAAATTCAAATTAAGAAAACTATAAATGCAAAATAAAATACACGCTTAAGGAAAATAATATTTTAAAATTACTTTCGATTTGAAACCAGATATGTTTTTGAGAGTTAAATACTGTTTGTATTGTGCATGAGTGGAGTATAATTTAGATATTTCATTACAGAATGTATTAATTAGCTTATATTTGTTAACTTTTTAAAAAATTTAGCTCCAGGCTCCGATTGTCCTCAAAATGGTTAAGATCCTGAAATCTAAACAAAGTAGCTATTTCCCAACTTTGAAGGATGTTTTCGTGGCTGTGAAAAACGGTAAGACTCTTGCTCTTTGGCCTGGCATCAGTGTCCCTCACGGTCCCTGCCTGCCCATTCAGCCTCAACTGCCCCTCTGTCGTTAGCCTGTTCATGAAATGATGACATTTGACTCATCTAATGATAAATGCATCCTAATCATCTATATTTTCTTCTCCAGCTATTCTAAACTACTTTTAGGGTATGCGGTAAGTACCTACCAATGTGGCTCCACATTGAAGTTTTAATGAGAATGTATATATGGAGGG
>NW_006436282.1:15373008-15400389 GCF_000325575.1 Pteropus alecto
CGAGGTTTTCTAATCAACAGTTGGGCTACACTTAGTCCAGTTATCACCAGTAGAATCTCTGAATGTGTTCCGCATCACCACTCATTTAGTCGTCATTGAAGTTTTGGTGAAGATTAAACATACAGAGAGGAGAGTTGGTTTGTTGAATTTTGAACAGGTAATACATGCATGTTGTTAAAAAGCAGAGATTATAAAAAGATATTCAGTGAAAAGTCTCCTTGTCCTCTCACTATCCAGTTTTAACCCACCTAGGTGTAACAGCTTTCCCCAGTTTCTGGATTTCTGTTCATACTTCTTTAGGCATTTGTTAAGCAAATATGGATATACGTGATACCGAAGATTTAAATGGTAAACTTGTAAGATAATATGGACAAATAACTTTTATCGTTTGTTTCTAACATTAGAAAATTTTACATTTTTTCTTATATAACATGTGGAAGGCTAGGAAATACTTAAAATCCACTTTGAAAATGTTTCGATATCTCTTCAGGGTTTTCTCCATGAATTCTGCTTGAGGCCATTAGATAAGGGGGAATTTTTGGGCTTGGGGATCTGTCAGGTCTGGTTACCTATCCCAGATTCACTCAGTACATCTTAAATTTGCTGGGCCTCTGGTTTTCATTGGCCTTCCTTGCAGAATTGTGAGTATTAGAACAATATTTCTCATCCTTGCCACCACTGACATTTTGGCAGGATAATTCTATGTTTTAGGGAGCCGTTCTGTGTACTGCAGGATGTTTAGCAAGCATCGCTGGCCTCTGCCAACTCCCCCAATCCCAGCTGTGACAATCGAGAATGTCTTGAAATATTGCCACATGACCCCTGGGGACAAAACCTCCCCTGACTGAGGATTACTAGATTGAAGATACAGTGTAAAGTATGTCCTCGATAAGTAGAATCTCCTCATATTTTTTCATATTAGTATAAGACAAACATTTTCTGTGGATGAACCCTCTATGGGAATGAATCCCAGGGGTCCTCTGAGCCTTATGAGCACATAGTCTGAAGATTCAGAAGAAAACACTTTTCATAGAATATGTGGCCCAAAGCCATGGTCAGTTAGAGATAGAAGGCCCGTCTCAAAAACACACTTGAGGCCCTGTGAAATCACCAGATGTGCTTATCGCATTTTAAGGGCACTTACCGATTAGATGCAGTTATTTAATTTTTAAATTATTATTGATAAAAACTAATTTCAAAACAGGAGTGCACCTGGGAGACAAAATAGTTCCAGGATCCTCTCTGCCTTCCCAGATCTTTATGTTAGGTGGACAGATGGATTGGTTACATGTCAAGTAGAGTGACATGGATGGGTGTATAGCTGACTCTGACAGCTCGAAAAAGATTTGGCAGGTGTTTTTTTGTTTTTGTTTTTTCCCTGACAGGAGTCTTTTGGGATAACACCAGAAAATAAAAGTTTACTTCATTACCTACCTTCATAAATAAAGTCCATTTTCAGTTCATCAAAGGTGTTTGTAGCCCAGGAGCAAAATTGAGTCTGGTAGAGATCCATTCGGGGCACATTATACAAGGACCAATTTTAATCAAGAGAAATTTTGGATTAGATTAAGCAGTAATTAGTAATAGTTAACTGTTTAAACTTTTTCTTCATATATATAGCATTTTAAAAAAATGTTTCTTATTGTCATGCTTAACAATTTTTTAAAATGAGATAAAAGTCAGTAACACAAAAATAAGCCTTTTAAAGTGTACAGTTGAGTGGCAGTTAGTACATTCACGATGTCGTACAACCACCACCTCTAATTAGTTCCAAAATATTTTCATCATCCATGCTGAATTTCAAAAGCTATATTTTGATTAATAATATAATAGAATATTTCTCAGTCACTGCATGAGTTACTACACTTATAGGAAACTGGAATGAGACAGTAAATGATTAAATTATGCTAGTCCAACTACCTAAGAGGAATAACATTCTAGTGATGAAGCTTGTAATCCAAACCAAAGAGACAATAACCTCACAGTGATGTTTTATTCCCGGAGTTTCCATGGGGTTGAGTAGATTTCTTTAGACCGTAATGGTATTTTCCCACCCAGTCTTCAGTCACGATTTCCATGTGCTGTGTGAGCGACTACAGCAGGGCTCACCTGAATTTGCAGACGGACAGTGGATAAAGCCTTCCAAACCTGTCACGTGTCCATTGTGGAATAAGTGATACAAAGAGAAATAGGACGCTATTTAAGTACAGCCATGTTGTTTTGCAGTATTCTCTTGAACCTGTAAAGTGAATTTAATAAAGAGAACAAAAAAAAGAGAAAGAAAAGAGAGTCTGCCTCATGTCAGTGGTGGTTTTCTACTATTTAAGTACAGCCATGTTGTTTTGCAGTATTATCTTGAACCTGTAAAGTGAATTTAATAACGAGAACAAAAAAAAAAGAGAAAAAAAAGAGAGTCTGCCTCATGTCAGTGGTGGTTTTCTTTCTCATCAGCTCTCCTAGAAGCCCAGGATGTGGAACTTCACCTGAGACCGCTGAGGAGACACATTCAGTGTCTCCAGGAGATGGAATTCCCACACACACGTGTATTAATCGCCCCGTTATTTCACACCATCTGTCTGATCTGGAGTCATTCCAAGTTTTATAATACACCTGCTCGGATTATAGTTTTATTGCAAGAGTTTTGTAATCTCTTCATTGACCAGGTATGTAGCATTCAAAGTAGGGGCACTAAGGATCATTGCCATGTGGTAGGTTTTATTTTATTAGATCAGTGATGAATGAGTAAATCCAGGCTACAATCAGAACACAATTTTTCTTTCTTTTTTTAGAAAGGACTTTTATGCTAATAAGGTCCAGGTGTTTTTTATTTTTTATCCTAAATACAACAAATTGGAAATCAGATACAAAAGACAAGTAGTCACTGGATTTTGTTTAATGTCTTACCATTCTTTAAAGAGGTTTAAGACAGTTTCTACCAAAAGGCAGATATGCATAGTACTTTGTAGCTTTCTGTTAGGTTTCCACAGGATCATGGGCTGATGGAAGGCTTTTGGAAAGTAAAGTAAGACAATCTAGCTAGAAAAGAATTATCCTCAAAAACCAGTGGTGGAATTGTATTAAAAGAATTCTGATTTATTGTTGATCTTTAAAAATCTCTCGTTTATAATTGTTTCTCTTCAGTCAACGAAATGTTAAAAAAATTGGACTGTTCCGCTTCCTTTCTGTGTGAACATTCATTCTTCTTGTGTCCATAATATCAGAGAATATGATATAGTTTGAGACCTAAAGGATACTTGGAGGGCACATATGCAGTATTTTCTGGGGGCTGCAGATGTCTTAGTCTGCTTGAGCTGCCGTAACAAAATACTATAGACTGGGTGACTTTTTATTTTGAGAAATTAGTAACTCATAGTTTTGGAGCTTAGGAGCCTAGATCAGGATGCCCGCATGGTTATGTTCTGGTGAGACCTCTCTTCTGGCTTGCAGATGGCTGCCTTCTTTCTGTCCTTACATGGCAAAAAGAGATCTCTCTCTCCTTATAAAGCCACAGCCCTATCAGATTAGAGTCCCACCCATATGACCTCATTTAATTACCATAATTGCCTCCTGAAGATCCTGTCTCCAGATACAGTCCGTCGGTGGTTAGGGCTTCAACATATGAATTTTGGGGGACACAACTCAGTCCATAACAGGGTGTGTGTCTGAACCACTAAGGAGATTTTGTGAAACACATGCCAGAGGGTCAGAATCTGGGTATACGGCTTAGCCTTTGAGTTCTTAAGAAGGCTTCCCACCAGAATTGGCTCTCCTCTAGTTTCAGCTGACAAATTGAAGTAAAAACTGTACATGTTTATGTGAGGCTGGAAAGTCCAAGAATGCAGTGACCTTAGGAATAGTTTGTTCCAGGGGACTGGATAATTTCAAAGCTTCCTACCATCCTCCATTTTGCTAGTTTGTGTTTGACTTTATTATCCTCGGCCGCTCATGACATGTTAAGTAAGATGGCTCTCTATAGTCCCAAGTGCACATTCTTGTAGTAGAGGAACTTCACCGGAAAGAGGCTGTTCTTCCTTTTTTTGGTTCTGGCTCAGTGCATTTTATTTCCATTCCCGGAATAATCATTGTGGCCAAAATGGATATTTTAGAAAGGCCTGGGTTTCTTGCTAGAGGACAGTGGGGAACTTGATTGACTTAAATCACTGATCTAGTCTAATGCTTCCCAGAGGTTTTAACATCATGGCTCATATAGAAAATTAAAATTTTTGTATTACATAGTGAGAGAAATTAGAAGGGATTAGGAACCCTGAAAGTTTTCTTGCAGTCAAGACAAACAGTGTAGAATTCCTGCGGCTCCAGGCATTAGAACTTTGCTGTTCCAAGCAATAAAGAGAATAATGTTGTTGATAAACTGGTTGGGAATTGTGTTCCAACCCAATCCCTGATACTTTTTTCAATGAATTAAGTGAGACTGGAAAGATGACATCATTTGCTCAATTTCCATGAGAATTTAGGAGAAATCCAGACTAGAGAACAGGTCTCCTGACTTGCAATTAAGAGTTGTGAACCATGACATCGAGTTATTAACATGCTTACGTTTTTCTCTCTGCTTCTGAAGAGGTGGAATGATGATATATAGAAAGGACATTGGACTCAGATCAACTTGGATTCAAATCTAATTGTACCACTTAAGAGAAGTTGAATTACTTCCCTGAGCCTCAATTTCCACATCTGTAAGTGTGGATAATGCCTCATCCACAGACTGTTGTGAGGATCAAAAGGGATAACCTAAGTGACATGTCCAGTGTGGCATTTCATAGAGGCTCATAACAGTTAGGTCCAAACTGTTCACTTACTTTTAATTCCTAACATGTTGGGGCACATTACTGCAAAGTTGGGGCACATTACTACAAAGCGAGGTGAAGGTATTGATGGGAGATAACAGGTCAGTTCTTTGCAATATTTTGTCATCTCTTCTGGCTTCATTCTACTTACGTTTCTCCTCTGTGTAAACGTAATGTTTGCTCTGTTGTAAGCAAGTGCCCTGGGTCCTAATGATTTCATCTCCACGTGATAGACCATGACCCCTTTTGCAGGGTCAGTGACTATAACCACCACTTCTCCCAAACCCCTTTTGAGGGATCCTCAGCTCATTTGGAGAAGAAGTCCTGTAGTGTATAAACCCCAGAGGTGGTCATTCATTTTTGTCCGTGGCTTGTAAGACATCCTGGTTACCCATAAGCCTGTAAACCTATTATCCCTGGCCCCTAGTCTGTGTCAGCAGCCACAGTTTGTTAAGCTCCCAAGGAAATAATGTTGCTTCTTCTGTTCCTTAGTTACCGTTCTTGCCTTTCGTCTAAAAGTTCTGTTGACCTGATTTCCTTGATTCTTCAAGTGGACTTTGTAGTAATGTGCCCCAACATGTTAGGAATTAAAAGTCAGAAGTGAGCCAACTTTCATATCTTGGTTCCCTGAAGAACTAAATTCTCCTCAGCCCCTCACAATTTATTGCTGTCTAATTTTATTTAACATTTATTCAACAAATATTATATAAAGCCTATTATTTGCCAGGAACTCAGTTCTAAGCCCTTTATAGAAATTCAAAAATTCAGTCCTCATAGCAACACTATGGCAAAGATGATATCAGTCGATCTATTTTAAGTTAAAACAACAACAACAAAAAAACCCCCTGAAATCCAGAAGAGATAAAGAGCTGTCTCAAGATCACTAGCTTATAAGTGACGGCTTTCTTAGAATGCTATGTTCCATACTTTAAAATGATTTTATCTTTAATTATGTGTACTAATAATAATTATATTCTCATTGCATAAGATTTATAACAATGGAAATAGTCCTGTGGTTCTATTACCCTGAAATGCAATATTTTTAATTTTTATTTTCTCTCAAACTTATGTATAATTATGCATTTTATCTTACATATAATTTTTTTCTAGCTTGAAAAGGGATTTTGTTACTCTTGGATATTTGATTGATTCCAGCCTCTCCTATTTATAAACAACATGCAGAAAACAACTTGACATTAAAATCCTTTTTTCTTAACTAGGATAATTGGCTTAACATAAATTCCTAATGTTGATCAAAGGGTACGATCTCTACATGGCTTTTGAACAATGTTTAATGTTTACGAATTTTTTTAAATGATATCAATTGCATTGCTCTTATCAATGTGTAGAAAGTTTTAGTTTAACTTGCCAGCTTTGGGCATTATCATTTTTTAAAATCTTGGTGTAATTATGTGTGTGCGTGTGTGTGTGTGTATGTGTGTGCGCGCGTGTGTATAATCTATATAGTGATAATGTTTCTTGATTTGTACCTTGCATAATTTATGTGATTACACATTTTATGTGCTTTCTGTAATTGTATTTCCTCATGTAACTTTCAGGTACTTTGCTTCCATGAAATTATTGGCCTCCAAGTGTTTATGAAACATTCAAACACTTGACTGTGTTACATCAGCGATCATAAGCTGGCTGTCTATCAGCTGCATTCAACCTATAGGTCAATGCAGTGCTTTTATTTTGCACAGTGTTTTAAAATTAAAATTGTTGCCAATAATGAAATCGAGTTCTCATTTAAATTCCAGCCTCCACTGAAAAGTCGGAGATCTCACTGCATTGGCTCTGCCGTCCCACCGGCACAGGTGTGAGAGCCTCAGGTGCCCTTCTAGGTGGGTCACCTGCTGTCCAGGTGACTATGGTCTCCAACGCCTGCTGTTGTTACTAATCTGCTTCACTTATTTTTTTTTTTTTGTCTGCCTGATCCTTCTAGACGTTCCAGCCATCAGACAGCCTTTGTTACTTCAGAAGCAAATGTGTTTCTTGTCACTTGTTTCTCACAGGGACTGTTACTATGGTCATTTAGGCCATACACATAAAAGGCATCATCTGTCCTCCTCAGACGATGATACACTTGAGCCTTGATAGTGGGTTCTTTTTCAAAAGTTTCTGTGGTAACCTGACTCTACTGCCCAGTCGCTGGGTTTCTTGACCATGCTCGGCTCACCACCCTTGCTATTCGATGACTTGGTGTTGCTGTTATGGGTGTTGACATTCTCAAGATACTAGGTGAGGAAGGGTTTCAGTCTGAGAGGTTGAACTTAAACTAGAGGTGTCACAGTTGAGCAAAAGTAAGAATCTATAAAAAGACATGAAAAAGAGAAAAGAGAAGCTGGGACACAAGCGTCAAGCTAGTAATATCATTGATAAATTGCTTAATTGATAATTGATTAACTGGCTTATTGATAAATAAACTGGTTAGCAGTGGTTTAGTTTATAAGGCCTCTGAAGTGGGACCAGTTCATCCTAAATCGAGTGGTTTTGTTGGTTTGTGCCGATACCACTGAGTATGAGAGAATGCAGAGAGCTGGTGTGCTTGGGTTTGCTCCAGAGAACTAGTATAGGGAGCAGAGAATAGTTCAGAGCTTAAGAGCTAAAAGGGATCTTGAGATTCATTCAACTCACCTCTCCCCTTTTGCAGATAAGGCAACTAAGATGCTGGAACAACTTAGCAAATGTCACAAAACCAGCTGGTGGTACCTGATGGGTCAAAGCCAGGTCTCCTGCCCTTGCTGATGCTTTTTTTTTTCCTTCACATACCCTGCTACCCAGTGAAAGAGTATACAGTGGGTTTTATAATCTGGGATATTCAGAGGTCTTATTCAACAGTGGGCTGTATGAACAGAAAGTTAATTGCTGTGATTCTCATCTTTGTGAGGGTCAGCCAAGAAACACATGGATGACCATAAGGATGGCTTGACCAAGGAAAGTTACTTTAGATTTAAGTAATTAGGTCACAAGCGGTACTGAAATAGAAGGCAATGGAGTGATCGTCATAGATTTTTCACTTCCTAAGAGGACATATTCATAATAAAGAATACATACAGATAAAGGTATTGGAATCCCTAGCCCATCCCAAAGTGTAAACTGTTTTAAACACATTGCTAAGGGATTATGGGTAGCTCTCTTCCCTGTGCTGTGTGAAATGTTGGTAGCTTTTCTGCAGAGGTTGATTTTCCATCCAGCCTGAGAAGAGAATAGATTAGGAATCTACAGCTAGAACTTGAAGGATTCTAATCAGGGATTTTAGATACTAAGTGAATGATTTTCTTATCACTTTACAAATTTGTGGTGCAGTGTCTATATTGCATGTAAAACTGTAGCCCTTAATGAGAGGAGGATAATATGTTTAATATTGAGGGAAAAAAATCCTTTCATCTGCTATGGTGAGCTCAACGGCTTTCATTACGTTCTCCACTGAGATCTCTAACAACTTTCTAAGCAACCACAAAATTAGAGGCACACAGCTTAAACCTACATAGCAGGTCCTCGACTAGCTTCATTTCATTCAGCATTGTTTTGTTATACTCCTGATGAGATGCCGTAGAAACTTAACTCTTGCTTATATCAATTAGCCTATTGTAAAACTGGTTTTGTTATATGTTGTTTCACTTAAAGTCACACAGCCTATCCACAATGTTAAGTGAGGACTTACTGTAATTTACATGAGGTTAAGCTATATCAGGAAGAAATAATAAACACAAAAACCTTTAGAAATTTATAGGTTTTTGAGATCCTTAAAGAGGAGAATTTTGAATCTTCATAACAAATATGGCAAGTGAAGAACTGGAAGGAACCTAGCCGATGGTCCTATGAGTCTGACTAGCGCTGCATAAATCTATGTCTTTCTTTAATCCTTTTCTCCTTTCCTTTTCCTCTATTCAAAACTAGTTCTTATGGCATCTGTCATCTAGATTTTGTCCTATAATGCTGCTTCAGCCCCCAGGAGAGAAGTTTGCTAACTTCAAAGAATTGCCAATAGTTAACCCACCTATATTAGCTCTTATCTTTGCAAGTGACCTTGTGCTGTCAGGTAAGGTGACCATATTTGTAAAATCCATAGTCTGATAGATTTTTCCCCCGGCTTATGTATTTCTTTATATGAAAAAAACATTGTGTAGAATATTTGCTGGTAGGAATATCCATGCAAATTCTGATTACACAGTGGTCATATCTATGAAGATTAGCAACATTTAGTTATTGCAAGAATGTATAAATCCAGAAGTTCTAATATTCTATAGATTAATATATACAGGTGCCTGAATTTCAAGAATCTGCTTTCTGTCTCAGCATTGCTGGCCCAATACAAGACATTATTATTTAAAATTATTCGTTAAAATTTAATAAATTGAAACATGTTTTCTGTAAAAAACTCTTAAACATATTTCTGATGATTTCCTTTCATTAAATCCTAGGCAACAGCTTACCTTTCACCTGACGACCTTTTGAAAGGAGAAATTGAAGACTCCTTGGAAAAGGTGCAGGTGGCTATTAACATCTTAGAGACTTTCAAAAACTCCTTTTTCAACTATAGAAAAGGATTGGCAAAGTATTTTATGGGAGACAAGGAGCTGAAACCATGGGATTTCCAGTCTCATCTGGTGTTCTGTAGATTTGACAAATTTCTTGACCGTTTCATGAAAATAGAGGTATTCATATATTGACTTGTACTTTATTCACATTGTAGGTGGGTTCAAGAATCCTGTAGCTTTTTATATGATTTAGGGAACCATTTGTTATATTTGGGTGGAAGGTGGGAGGTCTGTTTTCTTAGTGATTCTCATGATGAACTCATAAGACCAGTGCTGTAAAGATAGTTTTAAAGCTTTAGTTTGACCTTTTTTTAAATTCATTTTTGATTCTTTTTTTAAATTCATTTTTGATTCTTTTATTATACTTAGTATAAGTGAATCCTTTTATGTACCACTGACCCTTCATTTATAATTTACTAAGCTCCTGGAAGACAGTTGTAAATCAGGAAGCTGTAAACGAATCCCCCTTTTCCTGTATATGATTAATGTTTGACATTGAGATTTCATACCTGAGAACCATGTGATAAAATCTAAAATATCATACTACCTTTTAGTATAAAAATATATATTCTATGCTATTAAAATATTAAAACCATTCATAAAAATAAAAAAACATGAAAATATATGCACTGTATAATATTTTAAATACCTAAAAAGCAAACATTGAATGAACACACACTTGTCCACACATGCACACACCTATTAGTATGGAGCCAACTGGCTAAGGTTTTTTTTTTTTTTTAAGTTTGAACTAGTGACACTACCTTATTTTCTTTGTAAAGCTCTTCCTAGCAAGTTTGAGCTTTTTCGTTGATATAAGATTTGTTGAATTTCATTGAAAATTAGAGCTTTATGTTTTGAAAATTCTAATTATCACGTAATCAGCCTGAATTCCTCTTAAAGTCTGAATGCCGAATGTGTCACTACAGGCAGCTTGCATCACCCTTTCATTAGAGTCTCTTAAGCTCTCTTTCAGTGAGAAACATCTGATTCACAGCAAAGTGTAGGCTGCTGAAAGTATGAGTTTTAGATATTACCTGGGGATCTGACTTATGATTAGAAGGATATAAAATTAGAGTCATATGTTTAGCTATGTTAAGTTAGATTTGCCTGTACTGCTAGATAATTTTCAATAAATGTGAAAATGGGAGTATGATTTTAAAAATTGCAGTTACTTTGTTTAAATCAGTATTTATTTTGTTACGTAAGTGTCCATTAATGTGTGGATTTTGAGCGTTTGAAAGTGTTATTTTTTTGAAACTTTAAAATGTTCTTTTCCCGGTCAAGGTGTTGTAAAGTATCTTTACTGTTGTATGTTTTTACAAAGGACATATTTGTCACCGTATTGGAATTTGAGAAACTGGAGAGACTTGAATTTGGTGGTACCAAGGGAGCAATTTTAAATGGACAAATCCACAAGATGAATGAAGAATTTATGGAACTTTGTAAAATTTTTAAGCACAGCACTTACAACCCATCTGATTACAATAACATGGTAATGTTGTACTTTTGTGTTTTTATTTTGTGGAATCTGATACTTTTAAAGTTGGAGATGACGATGGGTCACGGTGATTATAGGTACCGTCCAGTCCAACCTCTCTAGGATGAAAGAGGTTAAATGACTTGTCTGAAGTCTCTTAGTGGTAGATCAGGGACCAAGACTTAGGCCTTTGTATTTTCAGTTTAGAACTGTTTCTAATATAACAGTGGACCTCAGTCTGGATTTGTTTCTTGATTATATATATTGAAAAGGGCCCTTCCACATTAAGTGATTTTGATCTGATAATCTGATGCCATGTAACTTGTGTGTTTTATTTTTAGCCTTTTCCTGATCACTAGATAATTTTTTTGGTCTATTTGAACATTTATTTTCACTCTGTTCACTACATATATCATTAACGTATATTTTGTCTCTCATATTTTTTATTGTTGTTCTTTAGAGCTATTTACAATTTCATATTTTCAACCTCTGGAAATAGGAAGCTTTCCAATTTAAGCCACTTCTGTTTTCTGTCACTCCTAGCATGTTACTAGCCAGGGAGTTACCTGTGAGCGTCCCTGCAGCTCTAGGATAAAAATAGCTTTATTTTAGTGGTTTGCCAAGAACAGCAAAGCCTGGGTAAGAAAAAAAAAAAGATTTAGCTCTCATCCTTATTGTTTTATAAGGAATGTGAATTTATTCACTATGGTGTTTCTATTTGGCCGAATAATCGATTCTTTGAAATATACAAATACTGTAGTCAGCTGTGTTTAAGAATGCGGTAGGCAGACTCCATCCCTCTGAACCATAGCCGGGTTTTGGGAAGTGGCGTAAATGGTGAGAGGACATTGCCATTCTGTGTCCCTGCTAATTTGTGGAAAAGTAGGAGGAACCTGGGACCTGGGACTGTGGTGTTGACAGCCTGAGCTTGGCTCCAGGGGCTGTAAAAGTCTGGCACTTGGCAGGTGGTCAGTGACTGCGGATGGAGTGCGACCCTCGACCCTCGGGAAACCTGGACTTAGCTCTCCTGAGCAACTGAGCAGATGAGGGTGTGACCCGTGGCCACAGGGCCCCCAGGTACATTAGAGTAGCAAGAGAGTCTTCAATTTTTCACAGTTACAAAACCTGGCCGAGTCTCAGACAGTGCGGCCACGGTTTAGCTGATGTCACTGCCTTGGCAACCCCAAAGGTCCTGAATTTATCCCTGTGTCTGCCCCGAACAGCACAGTTACAAACATGTAGGAATAGAAAGGTTTTTGGCTCTTGACATACATATGCATACATGTTTGTATTTTGGTATTTCATATTTTGGAGCCCCATTTATTGTGCAAATAAAATGGCCCAGGCTTACCTCCAACCTGCAGGTCATCAGCAACCTGTCCTTGAAGTTCCCCTTCGGCACCTTCTCTGTTATCTCCCTTCTCTTAGAATAGAATCTAGAAGTTCCTTGACTTTGGTCATTCCTTGAAATCAAAGTGGAATTAACTAAAAGTTAACTTAATTGGTATGCTTATGTTGAAGAAAACCTTTGCTTCTTTTCAATGTGTCCTGCTTATCAATGTTGCCTCAGAATAGTGTAATTTTTGCTTAATAAGCTGTTTATTTTGGTGCTTTTTAGCTGAATTCATTGTACTGATTTTTAAGATGAAATCATTAAGATGAAAGTTGGTAATTTTTATGAGACACAATTTTAGCAAACTACTTCCAACTTAGTATATTTCTCCAGGTGTATTATCCCTTCCCCTTTCACTGCATACACCCCCATGCCTTCCCCCATCCCCACCGAATCTACTCTAGTGCCAACTGAACAGCCGAGTGTATCATGATCAGCCTCCCTGCACTTTAGTATGGAAATGCTTTAAATGTGTTCCACTAAATTAAAGAAATAGTCCCTGGAAATTTTCTTTTGGAAATGCTGCTATTTCTCTTTCTTCATCAATCTCAAGCCTGTTAATCAGGCTTTGAACCTTCGCTGGTATGGCAGGAGGTCTGCCACTGTGGCCCATTTATATAATGTGCATTCATAAAATGGTTTTGGGTTTCTCAATTATTAATATTGAATGGAAAGGTCACTTTAGGTATTCTTTTTGACTTTCTAAAGGATTGTTTGAGGTCTAGACAATTACGGGCAGAGACTTGCTTTCTTATTTATTTTTTTAAAATTGAAATATATTTGACTTATAACCTTATGCAAGTTTAAGGCATACAAAGTTAGTACATTATATACTGTATATGATTGCCATTGTGTCGTAGTTTGCGCCTCTATCACGTTAAATAGTTACTCTTTGCTGTTAGTGGTCAGAATCATTCAGCTCTAGTCTTCTAGCAGGTTTATTATTAGTGAATATAGACAACGATATTGCATTAGAATGTCAAACTTGCCAAAAGACTTGCTTTCTTAATCGTTTATGTTTAATAGCTTGTCAGGAGTCTTTAGGCTCAGCAGCTTTGCTTTGCTGACATTCTGAGGTGTTACTTGATTGAATAAAATTCTCCAGATAACTAAAGCTATTCGTCTTAAAGATAGCCCCTTTGCTCCACTTAGTCTCTGTTAATCGGAGTTCATTAAACTTACTGAGCAAGCGAGGGGTGCCAGGCATGTGGCAAACCTTCACACACATCCCTGTGCCATTCTCGCTGTAACCCTGAGTGTGACCACTAAGCAGATGAGGTTTAGTAAATTACCTGAGATGACATAGTTTCCAGGGAGTGGAACAGAGATTCCAGTCCAGAACTCTCAACCCTGAGCCCAGCACTCTCAATCACTGACACTCCAACTCTTTAGTGTTTGCTGCATCCTCGTTGAAATGAAGCAAGTAAGTTCGTCTGGGGCAGTTGGAGGAACTCACTCTAAGACCTGTGCCCTGAGGTGGGGTAATTCAAGATGCTGTCCCTTTTTCCTGCTAGTTTACAGTGGAACGGTTGATACCAATACCTAGCCTGCCATTATACCAGAATCTAAAATATATTTTTTAAAGTAGTTATTAATATATACTAGGTTGCATTCCAGTTCATGCAGTTAGTCCTCTGTTCTGTTTCAGTCTATTGAGCTATTAATTCTTTTGCTCTTAACAATATGTAGCATTTTTGAATTTTAGCTATATAAATTTCTTATTAGTCATCTATAAGATTTTTATGGCTTGCTTCCTTATTTTTCAAGATAAAATTTATTTTAAAACATTACTTATTTATTTTTTGGAAAGGCAACCTACAAAATTTCGTCTCTTACCCCACTGCCTTTTTCCTTAGTTTTCCATTTTTCTCCCCAAAGGCATCTACTATTATGTATTTCTTATATAATGTTCCAGAGATATTTAGTGCATGTATGTGTGTGTGTATATATTCTTTTGTACAGAAACTTTGCACAAATAGCATCCTCTACACATTATTTATACCTTGCTTTTGTCCATTAAAATATTTTGTCTCATTCTGTGTTACTACAGTAGCATTGCCTGCTTCTTTTTTAAGCAATTGTATATTATTCCATTGTATTTATGTACTGTTTTTTTCAATGTTATTTAAAGTAGCGTAGATATCATTTTTTAAAAATTTACTTAGGAACTTATGCTTCTAGGAAGATGGAGTAGATGTACTTTCCCCTATTTCTCTCACTAAGTACAACTAAAATACTGGTCACTATATATAAAACAAACATATGATGACTCCAAGGGTGAAAAGAAGGCAGCAGATTGACTAGGAACCTCAGGACCCAAAAGACAACATGGTGATGAGTTTCTTGGGTTCTCTTGTTGCCTGAAATAACTCAGACTTGGAGCTGAAGATACTGGCAATCTGGATTCATCAGTGGGCACAGACATGAAAAGTCCCAATAAATGCCTTGTCTCTCTCAAGAAAAGGATAGCCTAGCAACATAGAAAACTAATAGACCATAATGTCTCTAGTCTAGCCAAACACCGCAGAAGAAACTGTGCCTGACCCCATCCATGCCAGTGAAGACCCAATGGGGTGCCTAGACTTACACCCGGTCAGTGACAAGGAGTCCCAGCCCACCGCCCCCTCCCCAAGTGGTGGACCTGGACTTCAGAGATGGCCTAGTAGGGAGCCTTGATTGTCATCTCCACTGGCCAGTAATGAGCTCACTCTCTGGGGCGTCCATGCAGAACATGTGGGAATCCTGGATTTTTTCCTCACCCAGCAGCATCCTTACCCCACCAGAGTGATGTCAGAGGAAGCCTGGTAGAGAGTCGGGACTCTCACCGTGGCCAATAGGTAATCAGGTCACCTGCACTGTGACATCTGTGGAGACCACATGGGGAACTGGAACACCCAGCCATAACAAGGAGCTCCCCACCCTTAGGTGTTAATGGATGCCGAGTGGAGAGTCTGGACATCTATCTCTGCTTGACAGTAATGAAGCTAGATCAGTATTAGAGAAAGCCAGCAAAAACCGAATGTTTAAATAAGCTCCAGTCTCATAACCTAATATGAAAATGTCCAAATTCAATAGAAAATCACTCATTATACCAAGTACCAGGAAGATCTCAATGGAATGAAAAAAGACAACTAAAAGATGCAACACTGAGATGACAACAATATTAGAATTATCTGACAAATATTTTAAAGAGCTATGCTAAAAATGTGTCAACAAGCTATTATAAACATATTCAAAAGAAATGAAAAAATAATCTCAGTAAAGAAACATTCTCTGGAAGTAAATAGATGATATAAAGAACAAATGGGAATTGTAGAACTGAAAAATATAACAGAAATCCAAAGCATAGTGATTGTGCTCAGTGGCAGAATGGAGGGCTGGAGAAATGAATCAGTGAAGTTGAAGATGAAACAACAGAAACCAGCCAGTATGAACAACAGAACATAGACTGAGACAAAATAAATAGCCTCAGGGACTTGTGAGACTCCAACATATCTAGCATTCATGTCATCAGAGTTGTAGAAAAAGAGTGGACAGACCGTGAGGCTGAAAGTCTCAAATAATGGCTGAATACTTCTTAAATTTGGCAAGAGACATAAACCTACAGATTCAAGGGGGAAATTTGAAACCAGTAGCAGAAAGATAAACCCAAGGATAAGCCCGGAGGAATCCATACCAAGACACATCATAATTAAACTTCTGAAAACTGAAGATAAAGAAAAAATCTTGAAAGTAGTGAGAGGGAAAGAAAAGGACTCAAGAGAAAAATGATTTGAATGATAGCAGATTTCTTACCAGAAATCAGAGGTGAGGAGATATATACAGGATAAGGTTGAATTATCTGTGGTACTTCCAAGTGGGGAGGTACCATTGGCAGTTCTGAATTTGGGCTGACTAAGAGAGAGCAAAGAGTTTGGGATAGACGGAGAGAGACCTAGGATGGAGATTAGCATTTTTTCCTCTTTCTATTGTTTATTTACTAAGTGTTCAAACAATGTTTGAGGATCATCTTAACGCGTATGTTCCTTGTTGACATACTGAGAAGAGAGATAATAAGATAGGCATGTTACAACTTGTTGGGAAGTTGTGTTTATTTTTAAAAGTCAGTGATCCTTGAGTGAAGGGACCGTCTGGCTCTAAGTCAGGAGAATTGGAGACTTCATGTTGAATGTAGCATGCTGGTGTCTACACAGCGCTCTAGAACGTTGCTGTCACGCTCTTTTCAGTGTGTGCTCAGTTCAGCATAAGGCGTGTTTCTTCATGGAAACATCATGGTGGGAGTGTGGGCTCCGGAGCCAGGTTGCCAGGCTTTAAATTCTGGCCCCACCATCTGCCAGTGGTGTTACTGTGGGAAAATTGTTTAACTCTTTAGAATTTTTTTGTTACCTATGAAACGGAAAAATATTATCTACATCATGTGTTGTGAGGATTGAGTTAATAGAGTGTTTAGAATAGAAAACTGAGTAAATGTTAGCTATCATTATTATTACTGTTATTATTAATAGGTGGAGGGTCAGTTGATGGAGGTAGCAAAGGACTTCGTTATGATGAATGTGTGGCGTGCACTCCAGGGGCAGCTTGACTGGAAATCTCAAAATATTTCTGAATTTCTGGGACTTCTTCACTGAAGACTATAAATTGCAATGCTATGCAGATGATAGTTATTCTTTCATTGTTTCATGCTTTCTAATTATGAGAGTGGGTGGTTATGCATCAGTGGGAAACTGGGGTTGTTAATGGCATATTAATAAGACACTAGGAAAATGTAAGAGTATTTTGTTTCATCTTTATCATTGATGATGCTTCCTGTGATATTCTCTCCTGAATAAAGTATTTCTTGGTAGGTTTTCTGCTCCATGGAAAAACAAAACAAAAACTTTCTATTAAACTTATAGATATACTAAAATTATAGTGAGAATGGGTTCTGTTTTCTTCTTTTTCTGAAAAGTTTTTTTCTTTTTTAATTTTATTAAATTTATTGGGATGATGGTTAATAAAATTATATAGCTTTCAAGTGGACAATTCTATAATACATCGTCTGCATATTGCATTGTGTGTTCACTACCCAGAGTCAAGTACCCTTCTGTCGCCATATTTTTGACCCCCTTTTGTTTATAATCAAAATGGATTTGGAGGAGGAAAGATTGGGAGTCAAAGTACTGAAGTTGGGATCTGAACAGGAGAAAAGAATTGCGAAAAATGGGCCGACGGCACTAAACTTCAGTGTTCTTAGAGGGCTGGCATTTGAACAGTTAGTTGATCACATGTAGCTCTTTCTTGATCTTCCCTGGAATCCTGCTCTGAAAAATAAATTCTTTCAGAAAGTTAGGGTGGGGTGACGGGGAGGTATGTTATGCTTATGCGATTGCTATTTTCACTATTGGACTCTTTCCTGCAAACTGATATTTTACTCTGAATTTTACAGGAATTTGAAAGTGATTATGTTGTCTTTAAGTCCAAAACTTTGGATTTCAACAGAAGGCTTGGGACGATTCTTTGTGAAGGTTTCTTTAACTGCAATGGTTTAGAAGCTGCATTTAAGGTTAGTTCTGAAGAAGCTATACTAACAATAATTTACTAATGAATAATTTAGACTGTTAGATGAAAGGATTGAATACATTCCTTTCTGATCCAGGTAAACTATTAACTAAGTCACATTCTCTTCGTATTCAGCTCGTTGAATTAGAAACTTTGAATAATGTACTAATGAAGAATGAAGTCTACTTTGAACATGGTCAGTTTTAGGACATTTAACTATTGATGTTTTCTTGCATTCACAATGTTTTAGCTCTCATTACCTTTAGAGCAAATTTAGCATGGCCTATGAGATATCGATTCACAAGTAAGCCACAGTGAGAGTGAAAAATATCCGTTAATTCCAAGATTTATTTTCTTTACCATTGTTTACATATGTTGGGTTCACCTGCCCACTTTATTACTGTGACTGAAATAAATAGCAATTTCTATACTGGGTTTCATCAGGTAGAATATTACCATTGATTATCAGACATGCTATTATTTTGTGTATCAATAAAGAAAAATGTCAAAAATTATGCCATTGATTATATAAGGTACTCCAATTTCAGAGTTGTCAAAACATTAAAGAATGTCATAGAATTGATGAAATATGATATGTATGAATTAAGAGTTACATGAAAAAAAAAAGCATCTTGATAGTCCTCTCAAATGGAAAGCTTTTAATATGGGGAATGGGGACATCAGGTGAAACTTGCTTGTCAAAGAAGAGAACTGCAAATCACGTATAAATTCAGATGACATCCCAAAAGAGGAATTGAGGCTCTAATACCACGAGAAACACAGCCGGAGAATCATGGGCACAACCCGTTGAAAATGGCAGTGCAAAACAATAGAACAGACAGACTATATATTTGTTTAGTTTTGACCCTCAAATGAATTGGTCAGATGGTGGTGAAGCCCGCCCCCCACCGCCCCCCCGGATTTTAATATAGAGAATTCACAAAGATCAAATACTTCTTTGTTTAAGAGCTCTTGGTTGAAACCAAGATGCTGTTAGACAAAATACATAGCCTGTTGTTATAAATAAAAGCGTGTAATTTCATCTCTCTCAGAAATATTATATTTAATACTGCCACACTTTGTCTTTAACTAGATATGCATATGTATTTCTCTGATAAAAAATGACATATTTTGATCCTCTTTGGCAACCTTTTCTGGTCATCACCAAATCATAAATGTTTCCTTTTATAACAATTGAGCAATATTATTTTTTAAAGGCTACGTAGTAGTCTATGGTTTTCTGTTACTGGAGCTACTTGTCAATATTTCTGTAAATAACTGGAAGAAAGAATGTGGAGTGAAGCCTTAGTTACAAAGGCTCCTACCTTTTCTAATTCAAATCTTCTTCCCCTTCTCACAACCATTAATATAGATTCTATTCTAGCATGTGCCAGATTTTTTCCTAAACAATTTTATCTCTTATTGTCGTGTATTTTTCTTGAACTTTCCATATATTTGTACCATCTCCTGAAACATAAGATGAGCTCCTGCCCTCTAAGCTTTTCATCATCTTACAGTTTTTGTTATATTTAGGTCACCTTCTGCAATGCCTTGTATAAAGCAGACACTAACTGCTCGCAGTTAGGTGGACCGACTGGTAGTCAGTACTGAAATGACGCAGGAAACCACTGGGCGAGTGGTGTCAGAAGAAGAAATGACAGCGTTGCATACTTAGGGAGAAAACGGTTTTTACCAAAGGTGTGGGGGTGATGAACTCTGACCATTTACTGTTGAGTCCCCAGAAGTAAATATTTGCAAACTGTTTTCTGAAGACCGTGATTCGGTGCCTGCTCTTAGCAAAGACATGGCCAGGAAGGGCGTTGGAACCAAACATTATTCTACTCTAGAATAAAACTATAGTTCAGAGCCTACAGTGTTGGCATTCACTTAAAAAAAAAAAAAAGAAAGAAAAAAAAGAAAAACAACAACAATAACAACAACAAAAACAAAGCAAAATACTAATGGATATTTTCTCTAAAATTTACAGCGTGCCTACACGAAGGTAGACTGAAATATCTAACAAAGTGTCTAGAAAAGTGTTCAGACAATATGAGTTGGCATTCACTAAAAAAAAACAAAAACAAAAACAAAAACAAAAAAAAACAGAACAAAGCAAAATACTAGTGGATGTTTTCTCTAAAATTTACAGTGTGCCTACATGAAAGTAGACTGAAATATCTAACAAAGTGTCTAAAAAAGTGTTCGGACAATGTAATTGAAAACTATAAAATCATGAAGTGTATATAGTTCAGGCAGCAACAATCTTTGAAAGAGGCAAACCTACGAAAAATATAAACATTTACTACTTGAACATGGCAACAGTATTATGAAAGCCATAATTATATAATGAAACTAAGAAGTAGAAGAAAATTCAGAGAAATCTGACAGATCTCAAGTGGGATATTTAGAGAAAACAGCACAGATTGGAAGTCCATCTTTTATCTTCTGAGGTTAATGTGAAGAAAGATATCTATACTCTTCATAAAATAGCTCTTAGTTCCACTATGACAAGGAAATGAGGCTCAAATGACCTTTATTCTCATCCTGGAGAGTAATTTCTATATATCTGTGATGCTGAAAAATTATGATAATGTATACTGCCTAAAAGGTTGAGTTTTTCTTTCTTTCTTTCTTTCTTTTTTTTTAAACTACTACTCTGGCTTTACAATGTCCCCAAAGAACATTTTCTCTCTGTCTTTCTTTTTTTACACTTAGTTAAGTCTCACTAAGCATAATCAGGTAGGCAGGATGAGATGTAGCTGGGAAGCTTCTGGTACTGTTTCAATTGTGGTCGATACAATAAGTGTTTGAAAAAGAATGTTGTAAATGTTTCCTGACTGTCTTTGGAGTACATTTCTTTGTTAAGTCTATGAGATAATATTTACTTTTGAATTTAAACATGAAATCCAAACTCAAGAAAACAATAGTTGTAAGAAAAAGTTAATCATTTACATTTTGCTAGGTAGCAGCTAACCAAGCAGATTTTAAAGTATTTAGCAATTTCTCCAGTAATTATAATTACTATTACCAGAAAAAGTGCCAGAGAGTATTTGTCTAAATTGGCCTCTAAGGTATGGTTAGATTTACATTTCAGTTTGTATAATTTTTTCATTACATTGATATTTTTCAGTGAGTATAGCTTATTGGCAATATGTTTACAATGAAGCTGTTTTTTTTTAAAGAACACAAATTTGGGGGAATACTTATTTCCCTAAGAGGAAAAACAGCTCTTTTGCCTCATCCCTAACAAGGTGCAAACCTTGGTATTATATAGTTTTCCATCACCTTAATTATATTTAGTTATTTTGAGAAGATATCTTTTATTTCAGAGAAAACATCTATACAACAGGCCTAATAACTAACATTTTATGAAGTCTACACAGAGTAAGCAAATAACAAAATTTTAAATGACACCATGGCTGATGAGAGGCAGCACAGAGAATGCCACACTCAGGTGGACTGCCCAGTGTCAACTGCCAGCTCTGCCACTGGCTGTGTCAATTCGGACAAGTTACTCCTTCCCCATTACTCGGCTTCATCTGGAATATGTGATAATAGCATTTTTAAGACCCCTTAAAATGCAGTGCTTATACATTGCTTATACAGAAATAAGTGTTTTAATTACATTGTTTTGCTTGCAAAGAAAGCTGTCTCGTGCTAGCACACAAAAGAATCCATGTGGGGCAGAAAACAAGACAGGAAGCTAATGGAAATCCAAGCGTAGGCTCACCAGACAGGCTAAGCTTTAGGGAAATTGATGGTAAAGGTTAGTTTGGGTCTAGGGGGCTCCATGGGCTGAGCAAGAGGAGGCTGAGGACCTTCATTCTTCTGCTTGCTGGTAACGCGATCCTGTTTCAGTCCACCACGTTCCTGCTTTTTTCTGTCTCCCTACTCATTGGCTTCCTCTGCTTGCTAGTAGTTTCTGTTCACTCAAAATGTTGCCAGCATAGGTTCAGCCGACCATGCCCTGATTCTTGAAAGAGAATTTGATCAGCTCATGACATTAGTTTGAGCCAGGACATTCACATTGAAGGAACTGTCTGCCTGTGGAGCAGTTGTCCTTGGAATAGGAACAGGTCGCTGCTGCTGTGTTGGAGGTGGCTGGGTGGTGTGACAGGAGCGTGGGCTGCCATGGGCAGGACAGTCACTGTGACTAGTGCATCTGGTATAATTATTAATGATGTGACCTAGAGTCCTTGCTATGGATACTCTGTATCTAAAGAATATATGGTAGGAAGGAAGAACAGATAGAGTACGTAAACCTTGTTCTTATGTCCACAAAGCATCTTCTAAAACATTTCCTGGCACCCAACAGGAAGTAGTGTTACCTGTGAGCAGCTTCTTTTCTGATGCTTCTCATTTTCTGCTGAGGAAGGGAAATTACTTTACATTTAGTATTTGTTTTATTGGAAAAATACATTTTAGGTTTGGAGCTATTGCAGGATTCTTGTAGGGTTATAGATTTCTGCTCTATCCCTAGTCATACAAGAGATTTAATGGGGGAGATAGTGAGCTGAGTATTGGTATTAAAAAATCCATGGTTCTTAACCTTTCTTTAACTTTGGTTTTTATAGCTTTTGACTGTATTTGGGAATTTTCTAGAGAAACCAGTTGTCATGGAAATTTTCAGCCCACATTACAGCACACTGGTGTACATGTTTAATGCCGAGTTGGATGCGTGTAAGCAATTGTATAACGAACACGTGAAACAGGTAAGTAGGGGTTAAAGTCGAGCACGGCCACAGCTTCATTTGTGTGGGTGATGGATTTCAACTAGGGCTGCGTTTAATGATATCTAAAGATTAAATATAGGCACTGAGGCTTTGTGCTTTTATTTAATTGGTTTCCTTATGGAGAAGAAGAACCTGCTTTTGGATCATGATTCTTCTACTAATCAACTTACTGAACATATATTTTATATATTTGTATTATGAAAGTACCAAAATGAGCAATTGCTTACAAGGTTGGCGTGTACTCTGATTAAACATTCCCTTTATTCCTCTTCACCGAAATAACGATTTACAGATTGAACGTGGAAATGTAGTTCTTAACAAGAATATGCCATTTACCTCAGGAAATATCAAATGGGCTAAAGAGGTCCTTGAACGACTTCAAAAGTTTTGGTCAAACTTTGCATCTCTCCAGTATCTGTAAGTAGCCAGGCTTATTTCATGGTAAAATTATCCTAATGACTCAGGCAGTTTTTACATGGGGCAGGAGCTGTTCATTTTAGTGCTTAGAGTTTTTGCCTGTAACTCTTCTCATTGGCCAGGCTCATCGAGGAGGATTCACTCCCATGGTGTTAGGATATGTTTAATATATTTTTATGTTTTCAGGGCTCTTTTCTTCTTCTCATTTTTCTTTTCACCCACAATATGTTTATAGTATTCTATTATTTTTTTCCTTTCTCCAGTAACTAGCACTCCTTCTATTTTGCAGAGCTCTGTATCTTTCTCTTTGTAGGAGTTAGTAACTTGTTGCTGTTGGCATTAAGTAAATCTTTGGCGTTTCTTTTATTTCATAACTATGTCTTTTAAGGCAAAGACAATTCATAGTGTTATTTGGTCCTTATGTTTCTCTTCCTGATTTTTTATAGTGTATTTTATTATATTTTGTTTTGTATATTATTGTAAAGTGTTACTCTGAAATCTAACATATAAAAAAGTAGAAAAAAAAACCATATTCCTACAGATTATTGGAAAGTCCTGATGATGCTTCAGTTTATCAGAAGTATGTTGAAATGACAACTTTGCTAGACCAATTTGAAAATCGTATCTTTAATGAATGGAAAAGTAACGTGAATGAAATCTGTGAGTTCAATTTGAATCAACCCTTGATTAAATTCAGTGCCATAAATGGTCTTCTCAGTGTCAACTTTGACCCAAAGGTAAGGGGTTGATATTTTTAAGATGTTTTATACATGTCATCTGATAGCTCCAGTCATTTATATTTTATTTTTGGGAAAATGACAGTGCTGTGAAGAATATAACTGAAAACAACTAGTAAGTCTGCGTTTGAGATTTGTTTCCCAAATTCTATAGTCATTGCTCTTTATTATTCCTCATCTTTATTTATTTATCACTTCTGTCTTCACTTGATAATGAGTTACTTGAGAGTAGAGTCTATTTCATTGTATCGTTGTGTTCTGTGTTTCTAGCACAGTGTCTGACACTTAGTAATACTTAATAAATGTTAGCTCAATTGAATGCAATCATTAGTCTTTTATTAGATGTATTCTGACTTGAATTATATTCATAGTACATATGCCAGTATTTTTTGTTAATTCAAATTTCATCATGTAAGTAAAGATTTGGGGAATCCATAGGAAATATGGAATAAAAAAACTTTTGTCATGCTTTGAGTGGACAATAAACTCAAATATGTTAGTTAAAAACATGGTAATTTTTATAAAAATTTTCAAAAAACATAAAACAACATATAAATGCCAAAAATAATATTAACCATTAAATAATGTTTAGGAAATTACCCTCATTGAATAGATCTTTTGTTATCCCATAAATAAACAATGTAGCAGAGAAATATCTTGTTTTCTGAATGTTTATCTCCTCACAATTTCATTACATGTTATGTAATAATGAAAATATAGGAACTTTAATAGCAATTATATATATGCTTATGTGTGTGTATATATATATATACATATAGTGTACTATATGTAAATGTAGATGATAAATATATATATATTTTAAATGACCTATCTCTAAGTCTGATAGCTTAATAGAAGTTACAAATTAAGCTTTCTTTTTTATTCGCCTACATGAATATGCTTTACAGGAAAGAACAAGTATATAAGAACATCTATTTGTAAGCTGCTATTACAGAAAAAGAGTATTAGTTAAACATCTGGCTGAATTTCCATCTAGCGGAGGTTATGTATTCATTTTTAGTGATTGCCCTATCTTTCATGGCAGTACGAATATATGCCTTAGGAAGTGGGAAAGTTAGCCTCACTGAGTTTTATAGTCATAATCTGTACTGTATTCTGATCTGTTTCTCTAAAATATTATAAAGAACACCATCACTTAGTTTTATAAACCTGAGCACACATACATAAATATATGACCTAGAGAACTGAGGATTTCCCCACCTTCTGATTTCGTGAAACCAATGTGTAGAAACTAAATTCCCGAGATGCTTTAGGGATAAGTCCTATGATTCTACCTGAAGGGATTATGAGCACATGAAATATAGATTATAAACCCAAAATATATTGTACTAGTTAACCTAGGAGCAACATCCTAAGGCAGTCAACTGGTTTATCTTCTTAAGCATGTTGTGTGGTCTTTTCCACAGAACCTGTGATGTAAGGATGAAGTCAGTTCGGCCACATGACACATACATACCTAAAAATCACTGTGCTATTAAAGATTACACAATTAAAAGTATAGGACTTATAGGGAAAATGGTGAGTAGGGGTACAGTACTCAAAAACCTTGTCAATGGTACATTGAAAAATAAGAACCTAGAAAAAACTAGTATAGTTTTACACATTTTAAATAATACATAAATACTACAATAAATATGACACTTTTCCTTGAAAAAGACCTGAAGTTTGCCTAC
Organism: Pteropus alecto; assembly: GCF_000325575.1. NCBI lineage: Eukaryota > Metazoa > Chordata > Mammalia > Chiroptera > Pteropodidae > Pteropus > Pteropus alecto. The sequence goes on from NW_006436282.1 coordinate 15,398,347, forward strand.
GACATGGGTGTTAGAAGAGTTGCAACTTGTGCATTATTTGAAAGTGGCGGAAGGAGGGTTGTCTGAAACCAGACAGAAAGTTGTACCAACAGTAGTGGATGGGTGTGGCTCATCACACGCGTGTGATCGAGGTGCCCAGTGTATGTTAAAGGTATGTGCACATGAGCATTTTGCATATTCCTAAGCCATGTGGTTAAAAGCTGAGTGCAGTTTTTAGCATTTACCTAGTATTTCTTGCTGATGAAATTTCAGATAAGCAAAGACACATTATGTGGTATGTTCAGACTGCTCCCTAGTATACCAATCACATTGGAACAAATGTGTGTTTTTGATAAAAGCATAACAACTAATGGTACTGAGAAAAGGTCGAGGTCTATCTATGGCCTTCCATTTTAGATCTTGTTGTGCATATGTTGCTGCCTTTTGCTTGAATTCTTTCTCCAGCAGTCACCGATTTATACCTTTATTGTTTGTACTTTTACATCACATGGAATATATATGATCGTGGCTTTTTAAAAGCATGTGAAACAAAAGCCTCTGACAATTTGAAAATATAGTAATCGTTGGATGAAATTTGAAGTGTTTTGATTTTAACTTGTGTTAAAATAGAATGATATTCTTAAAATATGTAATTATTCTCGATTGTCTTTTAATAGCTAGTGGCCGTATTAAGGGAAGTGAAATACCTCATAATGCTGAAGAAATCGGGCATACCAGATTCAGCCTTAGCCATCTTCAAAAAGAGAGACACTATTTTAAAGGTTTGTGTTTTTAGATATTAGGGCATACCTGCAATAGAGATATTTTGAATTTTAATTATTAATATGTAGACTTTAGGATACTTTTATGCTTCTAAGGTTGACAAAGTAGTTTTACCATATTTGGCATTTTTTTTTGTTTTGGGGTTCTCTTTGCTCAGTACATCGGAAACCTTGAACTTCTTGTGCAAGGATATAATAAGCTGAAACAGACTCTGCTGGGGGTTGAATACCCTCTGATCGAAGATGAGCTGAGGGCTGTGGACGAGCAACTGCAAGCAGCCGCAACATCGCTGACATGGCAGGGTGACTGCTGGGGATACATTGAGAGGGTGAAAACAGCCACCTTGGAGTTGGAGCGCAGGGTTGAGCGCACACAGGATAACGTCAGAGTGATCCAGCAAACCATGAGGGCGTGGGCCGAGTGCACACTCCTGGCCAGGAGAGAGCACAGAAGGGAGGCCGCCTTTATTTTGGAGGACAAGGGTGATTTGTTTATCAAAAAATACAAGCTCATCCACGAAGATGGCTGCAAGATACACAGCTTGGTAGAGGTAACTGCTTTGGAGGTTCTGAAATGCATAGATCTCTTCGTGTAGTTTAGAAAAGAGCCAAAATATTTAACCTAAGAGCGTAGAACTCTTCCGGGGCCTGAAGGAGCTTTTTGTTAAGCATTGAAAATGGAGGAATTTGCACTTCTTGCCTGCAATTTCTGTAGCCCTCACTATTCTCATTCTTGAGGGAGGAGGTTAGAACGTGAGATGTTTGATGAAACAGAAAGGTGAGAGATGGGATCCTTTTCTTTGTCATGGCTACATCCTCCTATGGATGCTGCTAATAAACACCATTATTTGTCGAGTGCCTATGCGTCCACCTATCTTGTTCACATCTCCTCTAACCCTCTCAGTCATCTCCTAAGAATGGCTAGAATGAGAACTTGAGCTTTTACTCTGAGAGGAAATAGCAGCCAGAGACTGTCTGCTCAGAGGCTTTCCCTGTTAAGTATAAACCACAGAGGAGAAAGGAGACATTAGCCAGAGGGACTCTTAGGAGTTTATTCTAATAATCCAGGTGAGAAATGATGATGGCTTGGGCCAGAGTGGTAGTGATAAAAGCAGGCATACGCTGGATGTTTTTGGAAGGTGGAGCCAACAGGGTCTATTTTCTGTGACAAGTCAGAGGAGAGAGAAGTCAAGAACGACTTCAGGTTTTTGGTCTGATCCCCTGGAAGAATGGAGTTTCCTTTTACTGATACAGAGAGAACTGTGGTGGAGCAGATTTTGTA
>NW_006436282.1:15400432-15476350 GCF_000325575.1 Pteropus alecto
TTTGGTTTTGGGCATGTGAGTAAGACATGCCTGCCCAAGTGGAGATTTTTAGTAGGCTGACATTACAGATGGGAGTCTGGAGTTCAGAGGAGGAGTCCAGGTGAGCGACAGAGAATTGAGAGTCAGGAGCATATATATGATATGTAAGGCCATGGACAGGATGAGATAGGGTATGGGTTAACTATAGAGAAGAGCTACATGGACCGGCCTTGAGGTCATCCTGAGGTCAGGGGAGGAGGATCTAGCACAGGATACTGAAAAAGAGGACAGTAAAGTAGGAAGCCAAAATCAAGGGAGGTGATGATGCCCTAGAAACCAAGTTAAGAAAGAGAGAGAGTTTAACTCTGTCCCATCCTGATTTAGGACAGTGAGAACCGAGGATGATCATTAGATCTGGCAATATGGAAGTCTTTGGGGACTGGCAGGAGCTGACTTGGTAGAGTGGAGGTTGGAAACCTGACAGGAGTGGAATGGGAGAAATGGGACGAGCCAGCCAATAACTCCCGAGTTCTCCTGTGGCGAGACATGAAAACTGGGCAGTACCCAGACTTGTATGTCAGGAGTAGGGTGGGTTTCGTTTTTAATATTTGTTGATGTTTCAGGATGTCTGTTTGTGGACTGAAATGATCTAGTAGAGAAGAAAATATCCTGGCAGGAAAGTCCTTGAGGGAACAGGGTTTTATACATTCAAGTTGGCTTTAGGTGAGTGCCTGGTGAGTTCATCTACCATAGCGGGAGGGAGGAAAGACGGAGAATACGAATGTGGTGCTTGTAGTTGGGTGGTTCTGGTGATGGGGACAATAAGAAGGTGATTTCTGATTGATCTTAAGAAAAAAGGTGGGAATAAAAATAGCATAATATGTATTCTGAGCATCCTTGTCAGATAGAATCTTTTCCATAGACAGATGCAGGCCTCGGGGCATGGAGTGTCTCCTTCGGGCAGGTAGACCATGTACGCCCTGGGACCTCATAAAGCACACAGGTGGGGCAAACTCCGTGGGGAGAGGCTGGAAACCAGGGTAATTAGTCTCATGTCTCCCAGAAACTGGCCCTGAATTTTCTCATGTGTAAAGCAAAGATACTTGTCTCTAGGCTAATTCTCAGTAGGAGAACAAACAGTGGATTATGGTTTTCCTGCTGGATATTGAATATAACCAATTATGTATCTCAGTCCACCATCATTTACTTATTAAGAAATATTTATTGTGAGCCTCCTAGGGGCCCAGTATCCTTCTAGATTTGTGAGATAACTTCAGTGAACAGAGCAGATAAAGATCCTTGCTTTCACAGAGCTCACATTCTAGGGAAAGCAGCAATAAACAAGAGACACAGTAGGTCACAGATGCTGGAATTGGTTATGTGCCGCAGGAAAAAGGTAAACTAAGAGCAGGGCATAAGAGTTCTGCAGTGCTTGGATTGGGGTGTGGGTTGTTTTGTTGTTTTTTTTTTAACTTTGAATTTTGTTTATTATTAAAAATGTTCATAAATACATTTACAAAGTCAAAACCTAAATCAGGCTACAGTCGGAGAAGTCTAGTTTTCATCCTCATTCCTTCTACCCTATAGGTAAATCTACCTCCCCTGTAGGTAAATTTTTCAAATTAGATTTTAGGTTCTTTTTTAAAAACATCAATACATATTGCTTATGTTTCCCACTTGGAGTGCCGCACACGCCATGTTACTTTTCTTGTTTAATGATATCCTGGGGGTCCCTCCGAAGCACCGTGCTCCATTCTCCTCATGCCCTTTTAAAGATGCCTGGTACCCAGTCATGTGGCTGTACCATAATTTATTTAGCAGTTCATCTTTTGTTCTTACACATAGTGTTGTAATGAAAACCCTGAGTGTAAGTCTTCTTGCACTTACATTAGTGTATCTTTGGAGTAAATTTCTAGAAGTGGGATTGTTGGGTCACAGGATAATTTGTAATTATGTAATTTGCAGGATATTGCCAAATTTAAGGGGTGTGTTTTTAAATAGGATGATCAGGGTAGGCCTAAATAAGATGGTAAGATCTGAGCAGAGTTACAGAGTTAGCCTAGTGGGTTATAGAGTCACAAAGGTTATGGAGTTAGCCAAGTAGGCCTTTGGGCGAAGAGCGTTCCAGACAGAGGAGACAGTTTTCAGGAGGAACACACCTGAAAGCAGGGAACCAAATGTGTGAAGCAAAGTGATCGAGGTGGACGGTACGGTGAGGTGAGGTCAGATGTTCATGGGGCGTAAGGAGGGGACAGGAAGGTTGGGAGATGTCGTAGGCCTTTGTACAGCCTCTGGTGTTTATGCCGTGGTACATGGGAGCCATGTTGCAGGACTTCAAGGAGAGGAGTAAACATGATCTAACTTTCATTTGAAAACGATTATGGCTGTCATATTGAAATGGGACAGTAGGGAGGTGAGGGACAGAAGAGAGCCAGGTAGCTCACTGTGGCCATAAGCTAGGTGACAGGTGGTGGTGCCTGAACCAGAGTGGCGACTGTGGAGATGATTAGAAGTGTCTGGATTCTGGATATACTTTGAAGTAAGTGGAGTGAAGAGAATTTCTGAACAGAGTGGGTGGTGGAGCATGGAAGAGGCATCTAGGATTATTCCAAGAATTTTGTCCCGCACATCTGGAAAGATGAAGTTCCAGTCTATTCAGATGGGAAAGGCTATAAGAGAAAGAGATTGAGTGGGGAAGGTCAGATTTCATTTTTAGATATTTCGATTTGAGCCGTCTGTCAGAGAAGTGAAGGAGTGGTGTCAGTAACTGGACTTAACTAGTCTGGAGTTTGGGAGCAGGCTCCAAACTGGAAATGGAAATTAAAGAGAAGTGGGTGGCAGTGGCATTTAAACCAGGAGGCTGAATGAGATCACCAAACATGAGTCTAGAAGATAGGAGCAAATCAAAGACCGTTCTCTGGGGCACACCCTTCTCAGAAAGTGGGGTGAAGAAGAACCAGCTAAAGGGGCAGAAAAAGAACTGACTGGATGAGGAAAACCAGGAGAGGGCCGTGTCCTGCGTGCCAGGTGAAGGAAGTGTTCGCAGGGTGACAGACTCACTCATCGAAACGGAAGGCGTGGTACACTCAATGTTCTGTCTTGAGCATCTATAGCTCGTGATGATGATTATGATGATGTAAAGTTTCTGTTGACTTCCAAGGTTGTCTGAAATTTCTAAGAAAGCTTTAATTTTCCCTACTGATAAAGTTTAATAGGACAAAGGTTTTTGTCCCTGCCTTCTTTGATTGCTGCCTGTATTAGTATCCTAGTGCTGCTGTAACAAAATCCCACAATAAGTGTCTTAAAACAACAGAAACTTATCCTTTTACAGTCTAGAGGCAAGAAGTCTGAAATCAAGGTGTGGGCAGAGCCAGTACCCTCTTTAAAGGCACTGCCAAAGGCTGGTAAGCCTTGGGAGAATCTCAGGGGTGTTCTGACATGTAAAGAAGCTGTATATCTGGAAATTCATTTCTTCAGCAGTATCTTAGTCATGCCATCGACTATTCTTTAGTTTTTGCTGAGATGCTGTGGATTATTCTGTGACTTTTAGGACACCCTTACAATTATTTATGCATTAGGATCTGTCTCATGGAAGACAGATGATAGATTACAATTAGGTTCTTCTGTTACAGTTTCTTGATAATAATATTAATAAAACATACTCCCTAAACACTAATCTGGTGGTGTCAGACCAATAAGATTTGTGAATCCTGATTAAAATGCATTGAAATTATTGCCACTACATGATTAGAAATGGTTACAAAACAAGGTTTTGCAGTGTTATTCTCAGAGAATGCAGTTGAAATTTTCTACTAAATGGACTCATTTTGTTTCCTGAAGTCAAAAAACTAAGAAGCAGTGAAGTCAGTATGAGAACCGAGGAGAGCTTCCAACCACAGGAAACTCAACTTCAAAATAGAAACGAACTGATGATTTGCTTCTAGAAGTTGTGTCTGTTAAGTGCTTTCCCTCCCTCTTATCGGCAAATGGGTTTGAGCCTGGTGCTCAGACTTCGAGTGAGGGATGTGGCTTGGAGGAAAGCTGTGGATATAGGGCAGAGGGTGAGTCAGTTCTGCCTTTTCATGCGGCTTCCTTTGTGGCTGGCAGACTCTCGGTGGATAGCCTGCGGTCAGGGATTAAGGTGAAGAGGGAAGGACGGAACCATGGAAGACTGGGTCTGGAAGGGACCTGAGTGATCATTTAGTGACCCAGAGCTCTTCTTTCTCTTCCTCTTTCTCCACTTGCCCTAAGTTGTTGAAAATAGAACTTTTTTTTTTTTTTTGAATAAATGCCACTACAGTGATGCAGACCGGATCTCTTAGTATGAAAAAGTACAAACAATGAGGCAAGCACAGGGATGTTTCTGTGATGTGTTGGAACGAGCTCTACCCTGGGGGAGTACGAGGGATGGTTTCTAGTTCTAGTTCTCTCAGCAGGTTGCTCCCTACCAGTGTGACACTAGTTGTGTTTTAAGTCTTTGCTTTCATATTTTTTAAAAAGAAGAAACTGAATAAGATGCTCTTTAAGGTGTTTTTGTTGTTGTTGTTCTATTATTATTATTATGTTATTATTATTAAGCTCTAAAATCTGTATTTCTCTTCTCAAGTGTCTACAAGAGTCAGGGCTACTGTGTACAGCTGCTCAGGTTGTGTACTGCACAACTCCAGATATAAATGGTTCCACCTGGATGGTGGGCAAGAGAGCATCCTGGAAAGGGACAGTTCTTAAATTTGTTTGAGGGCAAGAAACTCATAGAACTTGCTCACCTCTGCCCTAGTTTATCAGGAACTAGACTCGCCTCTGTAGTTCTGATTTTTACATATACCATACACCTGTGAATTCTGGGTCATACATCTACCGTAGCAAATAATCAAAGAAAGCAGAGAGCATAGTCAAATACATCTAGAATGCACTGGGAACTAGTATATTTCTTATCTATATTTGAAGATAGCAGTCTTCGTAATGACCTTTCCTGTAAAGAATGACTTTTGAATGTATTTTGTGAATGAATCAGATCTTTACCATCTAGTTTAAGGTTCTGCAGCGTAACAATGGAATGTTCCTGTGTTGTATGCAAAAATCTCTTTAACAAACCATTTAAATGGAAAGCTTTCTTTTTTATACTCACTAGTGTTTATACTCATTTATTAATATGTATATCTTTCTAGGAAAACAGGAAGCTCTTCAAAGCCGATCCTTCTCTGGATACCTGGAAGATTTATGTAGAATTCATCGATGACATTGTGGTAGAAGGCTTTTTTCAAGCAATAATGCATGACTTAGATTTCTTTCTAATGAATACGGAGAAGCAGTTGAAACCTGCACCATTTTTTCAAGCACAGATGATCTTAATGCCCCCTGAGATTCTGTTTAAACCTTCTTTAGAAAGAGAAGCTGGGGATGGCTTCTATGATCTGGTAGAAGAAATGCTATGCAATAGTTTTAGAATGTCTGCCCAGATGAAGCGAGTAGCAGTGCACCTGGAAATAGCAAATTATCAGGTATTTTCTTTGTAAATGGATAAGAGCTTTTATATTAATGATTCAAAAATAAATTGGGGTAATGGAGAGCACAAGGAAAGAAGTTGGTAAAAGCAACATGATTTTTTATTTTACCAACTACTATCCCTTGGAAGAATTGCTTTGGATGTTATGTTGAACTTAATTAATAGAGCAAAGTTGGTTTTAATAAGTGCTTGGTTTTCCTCTCATTTAGAATGATATGGATAACATGTTAGGCCTGGCAGAGGTCAGGCAAGAGATAATGAACAGAGTGGCGGGCGTCATCACCAAAGTCTTGGACTTCAGAAACACCCTGGACACGTACGCTTACCTCTGGGTGGATGACCGAGCTGAGTTTATGAAGCATTTTCTCCTGTATGGCCAAACTGTATCATCTGAGGAAATGGACGCTCAAGTAAATGAAGAAATCCCCGAACAACCACCAACTCTTGACCAATTCAGGGAACAGGCAAGGAAAACCCTTAGCTTTTAATGTAGCTTTTAATGTAGTTTTTGGCTTTGGGTTGAGTTATTATAGTTATCTTTTTTTTTTTTTTCTGATTATAGATTGACGTTTATGAGGCTTTGTATGTTCAGATGACCAAGTTTGATGACTTCAGAGTGTTTGATAGTTGGTTCAAGGTGGACATGAAGCCTTTCAAAGTGAGCTTGCTAAACATTATTAGGAAGTGGAGCTGGATGTTTCAGGAGCATCTTTTGAGATTTGTCATCGACAGGTAGCCCTTTGTGCTTTGGTATTTGGAATTATAATTTAACACCTGACTGCTGCCTAAAATTGGAATATTTCATGAGCATTGAAACTGCGAGTTTTATAATGGCAATAACAAGTAATGTTTGTTTAGGTAAATAATGAAAACGAGTCAATCAGAAGTCTTAGGTGTTTTAATGAGCTTAATTTGTGTTTGTGTGTGTATGTCTGTTTCTATGTATATTTAATAGTCTGAATGAGCTACAAGAATTTATAAAGGAGACAGATGCTGGGCTTCAGAGAGAATTAAGTGAAGGCAGTCACGATGGTTTAGTTGATATCATGGGACACCTTCTGGCTATAAGAAGCCGACAGAGAGCTACTGATGAACTCTTCGAACCACTAAGAGAAACCATCACACTCTTGGAAACCTATGGCCAGAAGATGCCTGAGCAAGTCTACATTCAGCTAGAGGTAAGTATAGTGGTAAAATAATAGTAATTACCAGGAATTGAGCATCTCAATTAGCCCAGTTCTTTACATGCACACTCTTATGACATCCTTATAACAGCATGTAATGTAGACATGAATGTTTTTATTTTACAGATTAGGAATCTGAAGCTTAAAGGGATTTGATAACTTTTTCAAGATCACACAAATAATAAAGGCAGTCGACACGATTCTAGGTGTTCCACGCCACAATACTCTTAACCACTATGCCCTGCTTCTTCTTGTTAGAAAGTATTTCGGTAATAACCTCTAAGTTGCTTTTTTGAGGTCCACTTTAATTGTCACCTTCACACATGAAATATGTCCCAGCTCTTTTTCATTTAAAGCTGCCTGCCAATTGAGAAGTGTCTATGGAAATATACCATGGACTGGTTAATAAAAAATAAACAAAGCCCAATTTGGATGGAGAAATCACTGTGTTTCCTAAATAGTATTTCTGTGTCATCCTTCCGTTTCTATGCTCTGGAAAGACTTGGTGGCTGCTGTGAGCCATATGAAGAGCAAAGTATTTTTAGTTATAACTGAAACCGTGACTGAAGATCTCACAGTTAAGGCTCTGTTTCCATGCCCATACTGAAATTCTATAGATAGTTTATTTACACCATTTACCAGTTTCCAGGATGGGCTTACATTTAACTGTACAATGTTATCAGTGGACACATTAACTAAAAAACTTCTATTTAATTCTAGTTTAGTGATTAGAGCATGGAACTCAAACTTAAATTTGTTTTTAAGAACTGTGCAAGTCCATTCCATCTGCTTGCCTCAAAGCGTGCAGTGAAATATCCCTCAAGATATCTCATTTTTTTCCTATACTATCTCCAATTTCTCACGTTCTGTTCCTTTTTTTTTAAATTGAGGTGAAATTCATAATTTGCATAACAAAATTAACCATTTCAAAGTGTGGTGTTTGTTACATTCGCAATGCGGTGTAACCACCACCTCCTTTACTTAATTTCAAACCATTTGCATCACCCTGAAAAGAAACTCCACACCCATTAGATGTCCTTCCAACCACCACCATGTCTCCCGCCACCAACTCTTGGCCACTGCCGATCTTTTTCTGTCTCTATGAGTTTACTTAATCTAGAGCCTTCACGTAAATGGAATTTTACTATATGTGACCTTTTGTGTTTGGCTTCTTTCATTTGGTATAGTAGTTTTGAGTTTCATTCACAATGCAGTATCTATCACTACTTCATCCCATTTCATGGCCAAGTAATGTTCCATTGTGTGTATGTGTGTGTGTGCGTATGTAGATATATATACATATATCTGTTCAGCCTTTCATCTGTTGGACATTTAGGTTGTTTCCATCTTTCAGCTATTGTGAATAGTGCTGTGTGAACATTGGTACACAGGCCTTTGTTTACGTACCTGTTTTCAGTTCTTTTTGGAATTAAGAATGGAATTGCTGGGTCATATGGTAATTCTAAGTTTAACTTTTTGAAGAACTGCCAAACTGTTTTTCACGTTAGTCACCTCATTTTACATCTCATTTTGTTTTGTGAGGATTAAATGCAAAGTGTATTTACAAGTGCTCTCTTAGCTATAAAGAATTATTATATATGAATTATTAAATTCTCCATAAGTATAAGTCCTTTGAACTGAAAACCCAGTTAGACATGGAGTGAGATAAGATGTGGATAGATATATAACAAATGTTAGAGCTAAAATAGTTACAGTAGAACACTCAAAATACTGGTTTTAGAAAGATTTGGATATTGTTTGAGTCAGATCTTGGACCTTATCATATTGAGAAACTAATCATAACACATGTAGGTGATATGGGGGAATTTAGCCATTGCCTCTAGAAATTGTTTTGTAAAAGTTTGGCTCACTATGGAAGGTTATAGCAGTATTGAAAATATTAGACTTTTCAATATTTCAAAAGTGGGCCACACTTTTAGCTATGCGTGTGCTTCTATGTCAGTAATTCAGACTGGAGGACAAAATATAAGATTGACAGGCAGTATGAGTCGCATGTGGAAGATAACAGTGTCCCAGTTTTATTTTCATTAAAGCAACTTGCAGTAGTTACTGTGTCTCCTTCATAATCATTAGCAGTCATAATATTTTCCAAATACTTGCCTGTGCTTAGTTCTATCTAAAAGCCCTTAAATATGGCTGTGTCCTCATACTCTGTGTACAATATACTTTGAAGCTAGATTAAACTTCTTTTATTAGGCGAGACAACTCTTGGTTGACCTCGCAGATTGCAAGGAGCTTGTCAGCTTACAATCCCTTATTTATTTATTATTTTACGCCTATAGCACCTGATCTTCCTAGGTGGTCTCCCATCCAAGTACTACCAGGCCTGACCCTGCTTAGTAGCTTCCAAGATCAGACGGGATCGGGCTTGTTCAGGGTGGCATGACCATAGACTAGATTAAACTTCTAATCTACAGATTTTATTGAGCCCCTTCCCTGCTGAGAAACCTTCACTGACTGCTCCGCGCCTCCGAATACTGTGCAGTTTCCACAGGAGCCCCCAGTCTCACCCCACCCTGCACTGGTGATCCTATCTCACCAGACCTTGAGGGATCTCCCCGTAACCTCTGCCTGTTGAAACCCAGTCATTCCTTTGAGCCTCAGATTCAATGTTACCTCCTTAAGTGAAGCATATCAGTTACAGAGACGTTGGAGATCATCTGATCTTTGGATGTTCAATGAAAATCTATTTTTATCAAGTGGAAGCTTATTTGGAATTCCCAAATATAAAGCAGATAACAGCAGGTGTTCTGTAGTCAAAGAGGGTTGAGGGACCTGAGCCCACGGTCGTGACCTCTCTGTGGCTTCGAGACCTGGAAGGGACTCCAGGTGATGTTTCGTTTCCATGGGATTGATTGGAAATGCAAAGTGAGACTCTGCACAGATGAGGATGCAGAGTTTTGATGAGATCAAGGGTGGAAGAACAAGATGAGGGACAAATAGGTTTCGAGCCCAGGTCCCTTGGTTCCTGGCCTGGTTTGGTGTTCCTGTCATGACACCATGTTGCCTCCCAAGCATTTTAATTCCATGACACACAGACCTCCCGATGGAAGTTAACACATTCTGTCATATAGAATAGTTATTGTGTGTGCCTCTTATTCACTCTGACAGAATATAAAACGGTTTTAGAATGTTTTATGTTTTATCTTTGTAGCACTCCTACACCACACGGATGCAATTTATACTTAGCACGGTGCACTCTTCATAATTGGCAGTTACTGAATCATTCATCAAATATTTATTGAGCTTACAAAATAGTCTTTAGAACCTCTGATTCTTGCTCTTCAGCTACACTAGTAGAGTCCCATCACTATGGATAGTTTTATATGACAAAACAATTTCAGTGTCCCAGGAGATGACCCAGAGAAACAATGTGTTGTTAGTCTGGACACAAGGAATGCTTTTCAACAGCAATTATGCACAATGACTCTTCAAAGAAAATGACTTCCTGTTGTCCTGTTTGCATTGTAGTCAGGCAGGGCACAGTTGAGTTGCTACCTGAACTATTTATTACTTCTTTTGTCCTACATCAAGTAGGAATTAACCTTCCCTTCCCTTTTTCTCTTCTTTTTTCAAAACTCCTCGTCATTTAAAATGAACCTAACCTAAATGCTCAAGCTCTCCATCAAGACAGCATACCCAGAGTTTGGGGAGATAGAGAAAAGTGGAGGATGAGATTGGTTCATATTTTAATCTCTGGCCTGCCAGACTCAGAGCATCCTTTTTCACCTGCTAACTTGCTAAGCATTTCTAGTTGTCGGGGATCACCAAAGTCATTTCCAGAGCACTTTAGTTTTATTCCCTCAACAGCAAGACAATTTGGAAATTCGCATTTCTTTTGCAAAGATTTTCTTTTATTCTGAGATAAATCTTATACCAGAGGACAACTCTGGTTATGTTTTGAAGATACCAATCCACGGCTGTTACTGGGTCAGTGTGAACTTCAGCCTGGCTCTAAGCTTTTTAGTCACTTTGATCTTTTTTGAGATAAACTTCACTTATATGAGAATGAAAAGATGCTGTGAGTTAGTGTAAATAGATTAGAATTATTTAATCCTGTGGAGTTGGTTTGTTTTAGGCATTGAAGTAATTTCCCATTTGCACTTGTGTTTTTGTAGGAATTACCTGAAAGATGGGAAACAACCAAAAAGATTGCAGCAACTGTCAGACATGAAGTTTCACCTCTCCAAAATGCAGAAGTCACTCTTATAAGGAGAAAATGTATTTTGTTCGATGTAAGCTAGCTACCAAGTTTTGTTTTGTTTGTTTGTTTATTTTTAAGAAAGGTTTTATAAGGATAATTGAAGTTGAGATTCACTTTCGTTTTTGTTTTTTTTTTTTTGCTTGATCAGGGGAAGCAGGCCGAGTTCAGAGAGAGATTCAGACTCTATGCTCCTTTTGGTTTTAACGCAGGAAATCCATACACAGTGCTTGATACGGTAATGCTAATCTCAGTTACCTCATGCGTGGTACAATAGAAAATGAATTTAGGCACTGAGATACTACTATTTTGCCTGTGTTTTGCAATTACTTATAGGAGTTGACTATTAACTATTACAAATGCAGTCATAAAGTTTTCCCCAAGTAAATTGTATTGCTTTAAATCATGTCTCCCCAAACTACTATCATTACAAAGTAATCATACTACTGAAAGTAACAACTACTATTATTTTTAAGCACTTACTATATATATGTCAAGAACTTTGCTAAAAGCATTATTTACATGAGTTTTTTTCAGTTCTTGCAATATCCATATGATGTAATGATAACATTGGTAGCAGATATTTGGTCTTGTCCATATGTCCATGGAGACATTTAGTCCATGCCAAAGGGTCCTTGAAATTTGGTCCTGTCCCAAATGTGCACTATTAATGTAGATCTCATTCTTCTGCAAGATTTGAACCCTGACCCACCAACCTAACCCCATGTGCCATCACCAGGTAGGCTGAGGCGAGAAGGGTTATTATTGGCAATACAACTACAACATGATTATCGAGCCAAAAAGGAAGGTATTTTTAATGTATAAATGAAATCTTGTATACCAGAAATATAAGCATTATGGGCTATTTGAACCCAGCAACATTTTCTAAATGTGGATTTTTTTTTGGCGTGAACCAAATGTCTCAGTAGACATTTTAGACAGGACAAAATGCCCTGCAGGTCTGTTCTCATATTTTCAGATAAAGAAACAATCATGTATAATTAAGTAACTTGTTGGAGATTATATAATAAATGACAGTAAGGATTAAAATTCTCATTAAAAAAAAATCAAGAGGTTTAACCATTATACTGTTTGCTATGTGATACTTTTCCAATAACTTTTAACTGTAATAAGGAAAGCCTATAACTATTCTTAATACAAAGATACAGATATTATTGAGTCATTCTGTCCTAGTTTATGATGAACTGCTTCATTATGGTTGACTGTAAGAATGAATATAATTGGCAAATAATTTAAAATGGTAATTCATGTGAGGCTTGAAAAATGTTTTAAACTTTTATTAGAAAATACCTTTGTTTCTCTAGGAATTCTTAACCTAACACCTGAAATGAGAACATGGCTTTGCAAATTTCACATTCGGGAGCTGGGACTCTTTCTGAGTTCTTCATCTAGGCTGCCATTCTGATTTTACTACATGCTGGAGATAGTCTTTACGTGTGAGACTCGTGTAAAACTTGCAATTGACACAGCTGTTACCTCTCTTTCCAAATTTTGGGTTGAATTTAGTTTTAACGGCTTTAAACACATTCAGAAAACACCATTCTGTACCATAAGGTCTTCTCTTTCACTTGGCTGAAGAAGAGTGGTTAATATATTCACTGAAAGAAAGTAGGTTAGAATATGCTAATAGAGTTTGTTTTTTTTTTAAGCGTGTATCTAAGTTTCAGGTGGTCTGAACAGATTGTGGATGGGGAGGCATTTTACTTGACTAACCAATGTGCTGTATGTAAACATTTACTATAGTTATTTATTGAATCCTACCATTTGTGTGCTATACTATAAAAGCATATAGTTACATGTTTAAAAGTCAGAGATATTTATCCTTGTATGTACAGAATGTGTTGAGGGATATTTTGAATATAGTAGGGCTGGGTTACCTTTTTCTTGAAGTCATTTTCTTGTGGTGTGTGCAGCATACATATCTAAAGATTATCTAACTGGATTCAACTAAAGGCATGTATGTGCTTCTTTTTGGGCTGGTTTGGTAGACCCTACTATTCAAGGTACCGCACCTTTCAAGAGGAGTCACTGACCTCACCATCCCCGCCTCCCCACCCCAGGTATAAGGGGCATGGTGATTCTCTTCTTTTATGACTGGTTCATTGGTAAAGTTATATGCTATTGTTTCTTCTTCATAGCCAAAGAAACAATAAACACTTGAATTAACACAACTTGGTATATATTTCTAGGAATAATTGAATTAGTGTAAGTAATAGGAAAACGATTAAAAATAAATAAAAAGGCTGTTCACTTTGGGGAATATGATAGATTAGACATTTTGAAAATTCCTCTTGTAAAACAGATGCTGAAATATGTTCGCAAATGTGCAATTTTAAATCTTGCTTAGTTCCCAAGAAAATAAGAGAAATCTCTACACTTGATTTTAGCCCAAGGGCCAAGATGCGACTGAGAAATCTCTAAAGAGCAGAGAGAAAGTAGAATGTGAAACCAGGATGGAAAACAGAGGCAAACCTTGAAGTCTATATTGCTGTAGGGGCAAGTGAAAGTACCAGAGGGAGAACTTTGTGATTAACCCTTTCGAGGGGAAGTGGAAGATGCTCTTAAGAGGTTATACCCTCAGTGACAGGGTGGGTTTGGAAAAATCTACAGGCTGCAAAGGGTCTCTGAGATTACCTGTCAGTCCTTGCTAAGGCTCAGAGTAGGGGGATGGGGGTAGAATGAGGGGGAGGGGTGAATACTCTGGGAATTTATAAACATAGACCTGTTCTCATAGGGTTACGGTTCAATTTTATACTGCCCAATAATTAAAGAATTTCCAGGCCAGGGAATTTAAATGGTTATAAGTAGTTCTTCTTAGCACCTAGTAGAAGCAACCCTAAATCTTCTGTGGGGGGGGGAACGCTTTTATTCTAGTCTCCTCAAGGGTCCAACAGTTTTTCAATCAAATATGACTTTATAGTAAAGTCAATAAACACACCAACATGCATAAGAGCCAGCAGAAAGAGAAAACCATAGAGACTTATATAAAACATCAGATATTAAAAGATATTTATTAAAGAAATAAAAGATAATACTGAAAAAAACAAGTTCTCAGTTTTGAGACTATCAATAATGATCAGCCGAATTTGAAAAAGAGGCAGGAACTTACGGAAATGAAAAATATTTTAAAAATTCAGCCGATGAGCTAGAGAGCTAGTTAAAGCTGAAAAGAGAATTAGTGAAATGCAAATGACATAGGAAGAAATCATTTGGAAGGCAGCACATTGTATAGCAAGATGGAAAATATATAAGTGATATAAAGACATAAAAGAGATTAAGACACAGAGTAAGAAGTTAGAATGATGTCTAACTTGTCTACTCAGATTTCTTGGAAGAGAAAATAAACAGAATATTAGACAGGCAATGGAGTTATAATAGCTGAGATTTTTCAAGAACTTGTCAAAGAATGAATCAATAGATTCAGGAAATTCACTGAATCCCAACCAGGATAAATACAAAGTCAACATCTAAACACATCACAGAGAACTACAGAGTACCAAACAAAAGATTTTTAAAGCAACTTGATAGACAAGACAGAGCACCTGTTAGAGAAGATGACTGAGCTAACAGCATATTTCTTATCAGCAACACTGGAAGCCAGAACGTAGTAGCTATTTTCCAAATCGCATGAAATTATATTTCAATAATGAGTGACATAAAGATATTTCAGATAAACAAAAACAGAATGCATTAACCACCTACAAATCATCGATGAAATAGCTTCCAATGTGTCTTTCAAGAAGATCAACAAAACCAAATTTGCTTCTGAGAAAAGACTAATTATATTGACAAATCTTTGGTGGAAAGAATAAGGAAAAAAAAATTAACAGTCTTAGAAATAAATAAGAAATGATAGGAAGGACAGAGAAGAAATTCAAAAGATCATAGAGTGCAATTAACATGAAATTTGAAAACTTTTAAACAAAATGGATACATTTTTAGAAAAATATAATTTAACAAAACTATCTCAAGAAATAATAAACCTTAATAATAGTCCTTTACCTATTGAAAATTAGGTGGAAAATTAAAAAAAATTAACCAGCAGTTAAAATCAACAGAATAAATAACGGCTCTAATGACATTACAGGTGAATTCTAAGCTTTCAAGAAACATCTTATTCATATAATTCTAGAGACCAGAAGAAGAATAAACACTCAAAAATACTCTGTGAAGCCTGTTAACTTTCATAAAAGGACAGTATGAGAAAGGAAAAATGATAGGCCAGTCATTCTTATGTACATATAGATGCAAACATACAAAATAAAACATAATATAATTATAATTACCAATTTATAAACAAGTTGGGTTCATTCCAGGAAAAGTTTGAGTCAACATTAGGAGATTAATATAATTCACACTAACAGATGAAGAAGAGAAAATTACATGATCATCTCAAGAAGTTCCAAAAAATCTTTAGCAATCATTCAGCATTCATTCATGCTAAAAACTCTTGGAAGACATTTTTAACCCATTAAAGGATAACAAAAACTCTACATGGAACATACCAGGGGAAGTGAAGATTCCTAATTGTAATGGCGAAATACAAGAAAAGCCTAGATGACCACTAGAAGTAGAATCAATTCATAGTAGTATATTCATAAAGATTAGTACTTTACAGTAGTGGAAATAAATGAACTTCATACACATCCTCATGAATATATAGGCGTACCTCAAAAAGAAATTTCGTTAAAGTGTACAGCTGAAACTTACTGGATTTCATTAACCAATGTCACCATAAAAAATAATTTCAAAAATTTATAAAACTGGAAAAAAAATCGCAATGTCTTATATAATATAAAACTATTCATATAAATTTCAAAAACAAATTTTAACAGTTTAGCATTTAGCAGTACATATGTAGTGAAAAAATAGAAATCAGGACCATATTAAATAAAAATTTGGCAGTTAAATTTGTAGTGGGAAGGAGAAGGCTAAAACTGAGAAGGCCATTAAAAGTTTTTAGTAACCTAGTATTTCCTGAGCTGGATGGTATGTAAGCTCAGACCCATACCCTTTGATGTGTATGGAATTTTTCATAAAACATTAGTGAAACTAAAATTGCGATTCTTGTTTATAAAGGTATAATTTGGAAAAATGAAATCTATAACTTGTATAATGAATATTAGAGTGCTAATATTCTTTTTTACATAGTGGAGAATTAAGAGGGAGTTGAAAATTGAAATGCAGGATTAAGTATGGATATTTAAAGTTAAAAATAAAACCAAGAGAATTAAAATAATATAATTGCTGGATATTGAGAAGAAGATGGGAGAAAATGTAAAGTGAAAAAACAAATCCTTTTTTATTGCCAAGTCGTTAACCTAGTGTAATGTCTAGACTTGATAAGTCAAGAAGGAGCAGCTTATACACAAAATCGAGAGTCAGAGAAAGAGCACCAAGAACTGGAGAGTGAACCAGCTTTTCCTGTGTTACAAGCTCTCCTGCACATCTAAATACACTACTATGTTAATAAACACTAAAATCAAGAGCTAGCTCATTAAGAAAATAATGAGTCAGCTTATATTTGGTGTAAAACAAACTCTTCTACATAGATGGGACGGTAGATGTGTTTTGGAAAAGGTAGTCATATGGTGAAATTTTTTCATACTGTGCTGTGGTTTTAGCTCCAGTATTTTATTTCACTGATTCTCTCTCAGTACATTTTGTATTATTGATGATCTCTAGAACATTTTTTAAATTTGGAAGTTTTCTTTTTCTTTTTTTAAGAAGTCACTTGTTTTTTTTCTTCCATTCACAGAACTTGCAGTAAAATGAATTGCTCGATATCCATTACTTCAAATATATCAAGTATAGCAGTAAAACAAAAAAACTCATGTAGTTAACTTTTTCAGCTTTATTTTTGCTTTTGTGATTTTTTAAAAAAATATTTGCCTAACATGCATGTGCTGTGAAAATAGGGAAATAACAGGGAAATAACTTGAGATGATGGCTAGCTTTGCTTAATGCCTTATAAAATTTTCATAAACGATGTAAGCGTAATTGTTAAGAACCACATGTGTTAAGTTCATGCAAGTGGAAGAGAAATGATTTATTCTTAAGCAGAAGCTTTTAGAGCCTCATCTTTTGCTGCCCAGCAAAGTCTGCAGCTGTACAGTGAAAATCAAGAGGAAAAATGTATCCGTAGAAATTTGATGCCAGAGCAAATGTTGCTAAAATATGTACAGAAGAGTATTGATATCATTTATTAGTAGACTACTCTCACTTTTTGAGTAGCTGCGAGTTTGCTCATTTAAAGCCTTCTACATTTTATCAATAATTATCCTGCTGATTTAATATTTTATCTTTTTAAAATCAAAGTTGTTAAACGTTAACATAACCCGTTACAGACCTACATGGTTTCTCTGGCAATTCGTTGGTTGTTCAGGTTGTTTATGTGCGTGTGTGTGTTTTCTCCATAGGCAAATCAAGAGCTTGAGGCATTAGAAGAAGAAATGCTGCAGATGCAAGAATCTTCTCGTCTATTTGAAGTGGCTCTTCCAGAGTACAAACAGATGAAACAGTGTCGCAAAGAAATAAAATTGCTCAAAGGACTCTGGGATGTCATTATTTACGTTAGAGTAAGACACTGCTTTTTGAAAGAATACTTTTTTTCTTTTAGTAGTTATTTTGTATAAATAAGCAATTTTTATCATCTATATCCTCTTTGGGTTCTGTTTCTTGAAATATGTGAACATTAGATTTTCTTTCCAGAATTGGAGTTTGTATATCTTTGTTAGAAGATTCTTCTCTGAATGTCAGTTGCTTTTGTCTTTAGTTCTGAATGAACCTGTGTATAATGACTCGACTTCTTCAAATTTATTTTGGGGGTTATGTAGGATATAAATAAAAATTAATACATAAATATGTATCACATATATATGGTGACCTGATCATACAAACTCACGTATACACCCAGGCTTATACTTATGTGTATGTGCATATATAAATAGACCTAACTAAAAACAAAGTTAATTTGTATATTGTTAATTACATTTTTTTAAATTTGAGAGCCATCTAGAAATACATATATTTTTTCAATTTTTCAATTAAAGTTGATGTTCAATATTTTAAATTAGTTTCAGATGTACAGCAAAGTGGTTAGATATTTATATAATTTACAAAGTGATCTCCTGATTAGTGTAGTACCCACCTGGCACTATACTTACCTAGTTATTACAATATTCCCTATGCTGTACTTCACATCCCTGGGACTGTTTTGTAACTACCAATTTGTACTTCTTAATCCCTTCACTGTTTTCACTCAGCTCCCCAGCCCCTCCCTCTCACCGCAATCACCAGTTTGTTTTCTGTATCTGAATCTGTTTTCATTTTGTTTGTTTATTGAGTTTGTTCTGAGAGTCCACATATATGTGAAATCATATGGTATTTGTTTTTCTCTGTCTGACTTACCTATAGAAATATATTAATAAGATAGAAGATAGGAAGTTGAGCGTTTTGTTTATAATGGATAAAGATTACCTTATGAAAGTTATGTTATATGTAGAGTAATAAAAATATAGTGTATTTAGTGGTCATATCTTATCCAATTAATATAAAGTACTCAGGATTAAATGATAATAATGATGTGTATATGGAATTTGTCACTGCTACTAGAAATTAATGTTTTAGTCTTAAGTTTGACATGTCCTGACAACATTTTTATTTTGGTGATAGGGAAGTTTTGACAAGTGCAGTTAATATTTAAATAATTGACTTTCCACTGGATGATAGAGCCACTGTGTATCATCAGTTTATATATTTTGCTGTGGAGACTTGCTTTCACCAAATGTTGTTGACACTTTTATCTGCTTGTGCATTTTCAGAGAAGCATTGATAATTGGACTAAAACCCAGTGGAGACAGATTAATGTGGAACAGATGGATGTAGAACTCAGAAGGTTTGCCAAGGCAAGTTCCATAACTGTCTAATACAACAATTTATCTTTCTCAGCACCACCTCCTTCCATCTTCCCCAGCCGAGTATCTGGTGTGTTGGGCCGCATGTCCTTATTTACTTCAAACAGGATGATGTGAGACAGTATTTTTTTCACTCTCAGCCAGTTGCACTTTTAATTAAGCCTGCCTTTCTGTGAACGAGTGGGTAAAAGCATATTAGGGCTAATGAATTTACGAGTAGCCATTATAATCATATGCTTCCTAAATCCGTCTAGCATGGAGAGTGTTTAGGCTTAGGAAAGCTTTTGAATTCTTTCCTTAGCAACCATAAGCATTTTGTATCTTCAAAGATACCTTTTGGTTCTAGAATTTGGGGCAACTAATTGGAGTATGCCACTTTTGGATTTATATGGAGTTCCATGATCTTGTTCGTATCTTTGATTACTCCAGTATCCCAAGGGGATTCAATATTTACAGAGCTTGTTTGAATTTAGGGCTTTGGTAACTTTGATAGCTAGTCCGTCATCACATTCCCTCTGAAGAGAGTAGAACCTTGTTGGGTGATGCCGAAATGCGTGTCCAGGAGAGGCAGCTAAGACGTGGTAGGGCCTTTTCCTTTCTTCTCACCCCAGAACATCTCGCCTCAACTCAGTCTGGTGCTCAGCTCCTACCAACTCTTCCCGCTTTTTCTTCCGTATCATCCTGGTCCCAAAGACCCTAACTAAAATGTCCCATCATTCTTTTGAATGTCATAGTCCCCATAGCTCATTATTGTGCTCACTCCCTGTTTATCTCCCATTTGATCATCTCACTTCGGAGTGACAGTTTAACCTCCACTCCCAGCTGAAGCGCCTTTATTTTATTTTTTAAACAAGTGGCATTGTCATTCTCTTTGTCCTGTGACTGTTGTTTTATTGTGGGTTTTCGCATTCATAATTGTTGATGTTCCATGGGCCAAGAAGACAACCAAGTCAAGGACCATAATTGACATATCTTAAACTCATGAAATATTTAAGTTCCAAGGAACAAACAACAAAGGTAACCAGCATTTCAAGGTTACATTTGAACAGGTCAGGTCTTCAGAGAAAGATCTTGGTAATCCAGACGACAATCTCAGTTTTCTGCCTCATTATGTTTCTAGAGGAAACACTCGTCATCGCACATGTCCTAGAAATCACTTCCCTACATTCAGTGTCTCATGACTTTCCTGATGGGACATTCAGTTAGAACCTGTGAATAAGAAACCAGTGTATCCAAGTGGCTTGTACACAGTGGACTTGTATGAATGAGTGGATTCTTTTCTCTTTCTCTGGTTGTGGTCCTTAACCTTGAGGCATCAATGCTTTAACTCTCTTTCCTAATCCAGCGAATTTATTCTTTCTAAGGGGGCAAATTATAAAATGTATTATTATATTTGAGGACTTTTTTTTTTTTTTTAACTTTTCTTTAGGAAATCTGGTCACTAGACAAGGAAGTCCGTGTCTGGGATGCTTATGCAGGCCTGGAAGGCACAGTAAAGGACATGACAACCTTCCTGAGAGCTGTCACTGAGTTACGGAGCCCTGCCCTCAGAGATAGGCATTGGCACCAGCTGACGAAGGCCACTGGGGTCAGTTTCCTAAGTCTCATTAATTGAATATTTTTGTGATTGTGAAGTGTAATTCCTTGGTTTCCATTATTCATCTGGGATAAAGTGGGATTTGTGAAAAGTTCTCTGGTTAAATGGGAGAGGTCATGTTCTTGACATAGGACCAACAAACTGAACATGCAGATATCCTAGTTTTAGCCCCTACTATGGACCAAATTCATACATCGAAGCCTCAATTGCCAATGTGATGCTATTTGGAGGTGGGGCCTTTAGGAGATAATTAGACCATGAAGTAGAACCCTTATAAATGGGATTAATGCCTTTATAAAGGGATGAAAAGACCAGAGCTTTCTACTCTGTGCCATGGTGAGGATACAATAAGATGACAGACCCAGACATCTATAAATGAAGAAGGGGGCCTTTACCAAGAACCTGACCATGCTGGCACCATGATCTTGGACTTGCAGCCTCCAGAACAGTGAGAAATAAATGTCTGTTTATGCCACCCAGTCTGTGGTATTCTTTTTTAGCAGCCCATACTGACTTAGACACACCCCCCCTTTATCTCTTCCTGGCTGTGTGACTGCAGACAAGACCCATGATGTCTCTATTTTGAGTTTTGTTTTTTATTAATAAAATCAGAGGATCTTGTAAGGATCAAGTGAGATAATGCGAAGGCATTTTATAGAGCATGACATGGCTGCAAAGAATCTCGTTTTAAAGAGGATCAGAGGGCATAGAAATGAGTTTAGTGGGAGAGAGAATTCTGAAATGGTGATCCCCCAATTCATTAATGATTGTATCTCTTTTGATGGTTTTGATTTTATTGTAAAGTATAAAATGGTTCCTCATGTATCTGTGCTGCTTGAGGTTATATTTTCCTGTCTTTATGTATTTAAGAGCAAATATACCAACCTTATACTTTATTTTTCAAGAAAGTTGACCTTTTTGAGTTTAAAATACATAAAAGGCAGCATGGTATGGGTGTTTTCTCCTCAGGCAAATCTAGACTCTGAGGCATGCATTGTGAAGAAAGGCTCTCAGGATTTCAAGACAGAGTTTTCAGACTGGGGAAACTGAGGAAAGGGGCAGCTTGGCGTTGTGGAGATGCCCTGGGCTTTGTTGTTTCAACTCTAACACTTAATAAATCTGAAGTCATGGGCAACTTACCTGTTCTCCATACTTCAGCTGACCCTTCTATGAAATCAATATTGCTATAATGCTTCCCATGCAGAACGTAGATGTGAGATTATGTCTATGGATCTAACATGTAGTAAGTGCTCAATAAATGGTTCCTGAAGCTATTATGATACTTTCCGCAGAGTCATTTAGGCATTGAGTATTTAGATTTTGTAGTTAATTAATTATTCCTTCAAAAAATCTTCCGAATCTTCCAGTATGTAATAGACTATGCCCTGCTTCCCTCCCCCTCCTCACATTTCCTCCAGTGAGATTTCTTCCCACCATAGCCTCCTGCCTATAGGCCTTTGTGCAATGTAGAACACGGTACCTGCTCTGGCAGACAATTTAGGAAAAGGCACCTTCCTCCAGGCCGTCCCGAGGCATCAGAGCAGTTCTCGTTCAGTGCATGAGCTGCACGACTGATCAAGGTGGTCCCATTCTACATCCCTGCTCATTCTTTCTCTAAAATAGGCCTGGCTCTCTGGTCCCCATCAGCCGTGAAGTGAGGTTAAAGGTGATACAGAGGAAAGGTGAACAACTCTTTTGGTTGGCCCAGAATTGTATAGGTTTTAGCACTGAAAGTCCCATGTTCTGGGAACCCCCTCGGTCCTGGGCAAATAAAGAAGTTCAGTCGCCCCCTGCAGAGAGGCAGATGGTGATGAGGAATGTTTCAGAACGGGGAGAGCCGGCGAGGACTGCAACTTTCAGAAGCAGGGCCTGATATTCTTTGCAGGAGCAGGAAAGGAAATAGCCTTCCTGCCATCGTGTGGCTGGGTCAGCTCTTCGTTTGCGAGGGACATAGTTGACTTTGGACATTTAGGAAGGGCTGAGAGCTTCTTAGCAAATACTCGAGGGGCAGTGGGAGTCAACAAGATGATGAAGAAATAAATGCGAATTATTTTTTCACATGGTACCTATGACGAGTGAAACTATGAGTGAGGTTTTTATTTTTTATTTTTTGTTTTATTTATTTATTTAACTGAGGAACTAAGATTAAATTAGTGATAAAACTAGGTTAAACCACAGAAGCAACGGGGAATTATATTCAGTGCATAGCACACTGTGGGAAGAAAAGACAAACGAGCCTGCTCCCTGATTCCTGGGATTTCAACCAAATTGCAATAAATGAACATAGCGCTTTTCTTTAAAAATGGGTTTTGTGGGCAAAGGAGATAAGAAATGAGCTGACAAGGGAAGGATATGAAGCAAAAGAAAGTAGTGTGGTGTGAACGTGGCCCACACTTCGGCCCTAGCTTCCGGTGGGTGGCGCCTCAGTAACCAGGAGTTAGTTATAAGGCACTGTCTTTGATTGTCAGCACCTTTCAGAACTAGAGATGCGCTAAGCAGCTGACCTGAGTATGGTTAGCTAGGATTCATACCTAATGGTTCCATTAGGTTAAAGGAACCATTCATACATGTGCAATATAAATTCTGCCCTTTTTTCTTCCTAATCAGGTCAACTTTTCAATAAACGAAGCCACAACCTTGGCAGATTTGTTAGCCTTGCAGTTACACCAAGTGGAGGATGATGTCCGAAGCATTGTGGACAAAGCAGTGAAAGAACTGGGCACTGAGAAGGTAGTGTCCTTGCTGCTGTTCCTCTTCACACTGGAACGGATTCCGTGTATTAGCACATATGCGGCTCATGGAGAAGCCCTCATGCCATGGTCGTGTGGAGACACAGTCCCTGCTTGTTCATCGCTGCTCATTAGCACTGTAACTTTGGGCAGGAAACTAATTCTTCTAAGTCACAGGAAATGTGTAAAACTAGAGGATTGGCCCAGTTGATGATGGTAGCAGATAATAAAACACTTACATATCATTTACTTTGCAACAAGTACTGTTCTAGGTGCTTTATTTATATTCATTTGATCTCTGAGGGCGGCATTATTATTATCTTTATTTTACAGCAGAGGAAACTGAGATGGAGGTAATTAACTTACCCAGGTTCACAGGGAACTGCTGTTCACGTTCAGATTCTTGGAGGACCACCTGTCTCATGCTGCTAATTTGTAAATAATATCTATCAAACTTTCAGATAACCTTTTAAGTCCCTTCCTGCTCTAGCATTCTGTTTCAGCGAAGGATGTACAAGTCAGATCCAACAGAAATTTGATATTGGTGTAATGCTTGTTCTTTTTGTGTGATGAAATTCGTTCTCTAAACCTCATTACCATGAATTATTTAGAGGAAAAAAATTGGGGCCAATAATATCTGATATCACTGGTTTTTTTTTTTGAAAATTGTGAAATTAAAAAAAATCCCAGATGGCAGCCTAGATGTTGTTTCTAAAGTAAACTCATGCACATATCTTAATACCGTTTATGTCTAGGTTATTACTGAAATCAGTCAGACCTGGGCGACCATGGAGTTCTCTTACGAAGTTCACTGTCGGACAGGCATTCCATTACTAAAGTCTGATGAACAGCTTTTTGAAACACTGGAGCACAACCAAGTAAGATGGATATTTTTATTACAGAATTTTTCTTTTAAATTATGATTTTAGACTTCTTCCAAGTTCCGATACTCAATATTTATTTATGCATTCATTGGGCATCTACTCGTACCAGGTTGTAGGCACAGTACCATTCAGGATTAAAAGGTACGAACACTTGTTCTCAAGGAACTTGCACTTGAGTAGGGAGACAGACAGAGGGGCTCCAGTGGGTCTAAGAAGAAACAGAGGCTCTCCAACATGGGGGTGAAAGTCCCAGGGAGGGCCTCGTTAGGTGGTGGTGCTTGTGCTGAACTGTGAAGGGTGGGCTGGTATTCAACGAAGAATGGAGATCAGGAAAGGGTGTTACAGCCAATGGAGACGATGTTAGTAGCATCTCGAAATGACAGGAAGTACCTGCCATTCAGAGGTAATTTTAAGACTTTAGAGTCTTTAGAATATAAATTTTCTTTATGGGAGTAATAAAAAATAAGGCTGGGGAGACGGGCCAGAGCACAGCGCATGTATACATATATGTGGGTATATACATATATATGTGTGTATATATTTATATAGAGAGGGTGTCTTGAATTCTAAGGTTGAATTGGCATCTCTTTGGACATAAGAGATAGAAAAGGTAAAAGAGACAAACTGTTCAGAGCAAATGACAGTATTGTCATTATTATTAGACTTAAGTCACTTAGGAAAAGACTCTTGTCTAAGAGATGATGCTCTGTTATTGGTATATTTAGGGTGAGGGACATTTATGTAGAGGTGGAAAGTCAGACTCACCACTCAGCACAGGTACAGTGCAGATCAGTAGGTTGGGAGGTTGTCGTTGGTATCTTGAGCATTGATGAGCTGTATAATGACGGGGAAAGAAGATAAGCCAGTGGAGAATAGAGCTTCAGAAAAGGCTGCATTTGGTGAACAAGAGGAGGAGACATAAAGGAGGCAGAGAGAGTGGCCTGAGAAATAGTAGAAAAAGAATACTGCAATATCATAGAAGCCATGGGGTAAGTTTTTCCCCCAAAGAAGATTCAGATGTCACGGAAACAAAGTAAGTGTCCATCGATGGATGAATGGATAAAGAAAATGTGTATATAGACACAATAGAGTATTCAGCCATAAAAAAAGGACATCCCGCCTTTTGCAACAATGTGGATGGACCACGAGGGCATTATGCTAAGTGAAATAAGTCAGAGAAAAATACGGTTATGTTCTCTCTTATATCTGGAATCTAAAAAAAATTGAACTCACGGAAACAGAATTAAATGGTGTTTGCCAGGGCTTGGGGAGTGGGGGACATGGGGAGATGATCAATGGGCACAAATTTGCAGGTGTAAGAGGAGTAAGTTCTGAAGATCTAATGTACAGCACGGTGACTGGTTAACAGTGCTGTATTATCTACTTGAAGGTTGTTAAAAGACTAGATCTTCAATGTTATCACCACACACACACACACACACACACACACACACACACACACACAAAAGGTAATTATGTGGGGGATGGAGGCGTTAACCTTATTATGGTAACCATTTCACAATATATATGCGCATTAAATCATCGCACTGTACACCTTCAACTAACAGTGTTATGTGTCAGTGATGTCTCCATAAAGCTGATGGGGGAGGGGGCGGGGGCAGGGGCGTGGGAAAGAAGAATGAAATGTTCTGAGTACTTAGAAGTGAGGGAGAATGAGAAGAGGCCATTCCATTCGAAGACTGAGATTTCAGCATCTGAGAATGGTGAGAAATGCTTGCCAGACCACATGCAATTAAAGAAAGTCTTAGGGTTAAGAAAGCAGCAAAGTTTGGTAGTGAACTTGAAAGAGGAGGAAAATGGGTGCTTGAGGACTTAACAAGCTGGAGGGAAGTTTGTTTTATTTTTTTAATAGTGGAAAAAAAAAAAAAGATCCACAACCTTGGAATGATTAATAAGCAGGGACCAGGGAGAGAGTGAAAGCATGAAGAATAAAGTGAAATTATTAAAGCTGCACCCTGGTACACAATATTTTTTCTTGCCTGCATAGAGATGAACGATCATCTTGTAGAAGACATATTAAATGCAGTTGCTTATATTTATCTTTTTTCTTTTGGAAGAAGTGTTAATATGAGTATTTAATGTCATAAATTCACTCATTTAGGAAATACTTACTGAATGCCTATTCTAAGTATTGCACAATAGGCCCTAGGAATCCAGCCATAAAAAGAATAGATATAGATTCTCTGTCATGGTACTCTGGGTCTGCTAATTCAGCTGTTGTTTAAAATTCTTTGCCTTTCTTATAGGTTCAGTTGCAGACTCTGCTTCAAAGCAAGTACGTGGAATATTTCATGGAGCAAGTCTTAAGCTGGCAAAATCAATTAAACGTAGCAGACTCAGTCATCTTTACTTGGATGGAAGTCCAGAGAACTTGGTCTCACCTAGAAAGCATCTTTGTTTGTTCAGAAGATATTCGAATCCAGCTTGTGAAAGATGCTAGAAGATTTGATAAAGTAAATGCTGAATTTAAGGTTTGTAGAAGACAGTTTTCTATCCTAGCAGAGTTTTCCAAATAATATGAAAATCTTGCAAAGAAACATGATTTAGGGTGTTTATAAAAATAAATATGTTTTTGCATTTCTGAAAATAGGGCACAGAGAACTTTTTTTAAAGGGTCAGATAGTAAATCTTTCAGGCTTTGAGGTTTTGTGTGGTCTCTGTCACAACTACTCAATGCCACCATTGTAGTGTGAAAAAAAAACACGACAAACAAATGGGCGGGGCTGTGCTCCAATAAAGCTTCATTTATAGACACTGAAATTTGAATTTCATATTTTCATGTATCACAAAATATTGTTCCTTTTGATTTTTTTGTTTTGAACCAGTAAAAATGTAAACATCGTTTTTAACTTCGGGCCATACAAAAATGGGCAGCAGGCCCGATGTTTCCCATAGGTCAGAGACTGCCTACCCCTGCAGGAAGCCGTGGTAGATAGATTCGTCTTCATTAAGTAAAAGACTGAGGAGCAGAAGCCAGTAACAAAGTAATACTACCAGTTATCTGTTTATTTGTTTCAAAAGAGCCACAGAGAACACGTAGAGATGTACACGTAGTAATGATTAATGATTTGAGAGACTTGCAGCAAAGAATAATGGGTGTACCTTTTTATATGGAAATGGAGATTAAATATTTTTTTCTATCTAAAGCAGAACAAAGAGAGGAATTCTATTTTGTTTAATTTTTAAGGAGGAAAGAACGGATAAGTCATTTAGTATTTCATCTCATTTTCCTTTATGAATGCACTCTGTAAGATTCTGGGCTATTTTTATTTGGTTCGAAGAGAGAAATTTGGCATGAACCCAGAATGGTGATAATGTCTATTGAATTTATTTTAGTGAAAATTGTGCGATTATACTTTGGTTTTGATATTTATCTAAAAATTTAAATGCAAAAATGAACAGACATGGCGTTAGAAGTCTCTTTAACCTCACTCTCTCATTGTTCATTTTTTTTATTTTAATTTTTGAATGTTCTTCATTCCCAAAATGGTTGAAAATTTTCAAAAAATAATTTTGAACATCTACAACTCCATATTGTACTTTCACACAGGACTTAATGTTCAAGACAGCTAAAATAAAAAATGTTTTGGAAGCAACGTGCAGACCTAATCTCTATGAAAAACTTAAAGATTTACAGTACAGGTAAGAATAAAACTATAAAGCGATCAGTTTGTTATAATTTTATGAGATTTCTTTCAAGTACCTAATAGTATTTAACATCTTATTGTAGGTACAACTTCTACTAAGTTATTTTATAATTTTGCTTATAGTTATCTAGTTGCCTTGTATGTATTAGTGGTACAAATGTTTTGTGAGTTAATGTAAACAAACCCAAATATATTTCTGTTTTCCAAAAGGACAATCACAATAGTAAAATTAGTATATCTTATTATCAAGAGAATCAACATGATCGATAGGTCAATTCTTTTATTGAGCTTGCCTGCAAACATTTATTAAGCATTTACTATATGCCAGGACCTGGGATTGCAGTCAGTTATTTTAAGTCCTTTACTTTGTATATAGTTTATAGTATAAATTATCCATAGAGAACATATTAGTACTTTCGAAATCCTTGTCCTAAGGGCCGTTTGTAATTCTGCAACAGCTACTGGTCATAAGAATATTCTGGCTTTTGATTAAAAATAGTCAGATTAGCTACTAAAAAGAAGAGGTTTGTGCAGAATTGTGATCTCTTTTTATTGCAAGGTAGAGGAGAGCTCTAGATAAAAATATATATTACATAAGCAGAATTATTTCATGATCTGGAATTTTTTCAGAGATAAAGTCGGCCATAATTTAAAAGGGTGGATTTCTACATAAGTTAATTACTTGTTTAGTCAATGATCTTTGGGGTTTGCGGGGCTCAGACTCTGGGGTCATCTCTGCTCTGCTAAGAACAAAAAAGTGGAAATAATCTTATGACTCCCCTGAATACCAGAGTGAGTTGAAGCCACTTGTGTTTTATAAAGATTCAGTAGGAAAAGGAAAACTTTGAACCAACGATGTCTTAACTAATGCATTTTGTGCTCCGGTTGAGTGAAGCCAAATCTAGTCTTCTCCCTGCTGATTAGGGGTGTCGTTAAGAAAAATGATGAGTGACATCAACCTAAATCTCATCTAAATTTAGCCTTAACTGATGGGTGTATGTGTGTGCGCGTGCACCTCCTCCTCCTTGGCATGCCATATATTAGTCACAAGCAAGGAGATGGTGTCGGAGATGAGGAGGTAGGCTACTTGATAGAACGGTGAGCTTCCTGTGATGAGTGGACAGATGAGAGGTGCTGGGTTTTGTTCGTTGATGTTTTAATAACCGAATGGGCAAGACAAGTTCAAAAAGACGTTTCATTCATATAGGCTGTCACTTTGTGAAAAAGCTCTGGCTGAATACTTGGAAACCAAGCGTGTGGCTTTTCCACGCTTCTATTTCGTGTCTTCTGCAGACTTACTCGACATCCTCTCAAAGGGAGCTCAGCCGAAACAGGTAATAAATTTTTTAAAGTCTCATAATATACTGTGTTACCTAAGCAAAGTCACAGTTTCTCTGTCATTGTCAAATGCCACCTATCATGTTACACGTGCCAGGAGCTAGACCATCTGCAAGAAAAATTCTTAATGCAGCTGCAGAGGGCTGCCAGAGGCAGTGCTAAAGGAACAAGGAAAGTAATTCTTGGTCCTCAGTAAAGGGAAAGGTTATCACTTGCACAAGGCTGAGGGCCCTGGAGGAAGTTAATGGAAGAGACAGTGGTTCCAGATTCCCCAGAATTCTGGGGCAAGGGCTGGAGCCTGGCCAGCAGCTTTCCTAGAGGAGAATGGGTCACTTGGGACAAGATCGTGGCCGGTGTCTTCTAACTAATTCCTTGACTCCAGAATAAACTGTATAATTATTAAGTTGGACTCGTCTTCAGTGCTGTCAGAGGTAGACTGGAATAATTTCAGTCTCCTCCTCTACCTAGCCCTCTAATTTTCCCCTACCTCTACAAATAAACAAACAAACAAACAAACAAAAAAACATACCATTCATGACAATATTTCGAGCAAATAAAAGCAGCTATTACCATTTGTAATCTGAGGACTCAAATAGGAATAAACATCCCAAAGCACTTCTTCCTTTACACATTGAGAGGATGCTGGCTTTTATTTTTATCTGTTCAATTGTTATTACAGCTGACATAGGCGGTTACTCCTAGAGTTGACTGTATATCACAGATGATTTTGAAGCCGAAGCTTGTGCCTTGTCATTGTGGATTTGTCTCCATTTTCTTTCTCTAGATGTTTTTATGCCATTTTCTTTGGAATATGTGTCTCTTCACACTACGGTTTCCTGCATTTGGCTGTCCTTTGGACACAGCAGTTATCTTGGTTATTTCGGTCTCGTTCATATTTTCTCTTTAAACCTAAATTCAGTTTGATGGCTGGTCAAATGAAGCCTTGCTGTTAATAACAGTTGTTAGTCGACTTCAGCAACATTTTCGGGGCTGCCATGAGGGTTCCATTTAGTACTGTCGTGCTAACTCCCAGAAGGCTTTGTAAAATAAGCTCCCTCTGCTTAGAATGATTGGGAGCCCAGTAAATCCATCTCTCATTTCTGTAGTACATAACTGGGTGTTTGGGGTGGTTTTTTACTAGTTGCACACATAGCAGTCAAAACCACACTTGTGCTTCAGTCCTCTCTTGGGAATATCCTCATGACCAGCAGCTGGACCCTCTGCCAGGGGTGATTACATGAGGTAGAGGGTGTCACATTCTATTCTAGGTAGATGTTCCTAAAATTCTGAATTTTCAAAATATACATTTGAAGAGAAATGCATAAATCTATAACTAGAATAACATTCTTTTTCTTTTAATTATATCCTTTAAACACAGTAAACACTGTGTGACTGGTATATTGAACAGTATTAATTACAGAGATTGCGGACATGAAACAGTTTTATTTTTCTACTATTATTAGTCCCAAATAAGCCCTGCTGAATCTTTTTACACTGAGGAGCAGACCCTTTTATAACTTCTTGGGTAGGTATTGTAACACCTTAGTCCCTTTTTCTTATTAAAATAAATAAATAAGTCAAAAACAACTCAGAAAGGTCTAGTTTAAAATTCCAATCTCATCTCTGTGTCAAGGCCAGGCTTTTGCATAATAAACTTGGAGTTGGGAGTGAGACCAATTCTTTAATTCTGCTGCCCTACCTGTTTATCATGGAGAGGGGGTAGTGGTGTCATATGTGGGTCAGTGTCCTTTCTTAATGCTTGCTCCTGCTTCTCTGGCCAGCAGTGACTTATTCTGCTTCCCTGTCCTCAACAGTGAGCATCCACACATTGGGTCTCTTGTGAACGCAGCTGCAGGTCCTCAGGGACAAGGGGGAACTTCCCAGGGATATATATTGCAGAGCCAATTCTATTTCAGCTCTTGCAGGCCTTGCCCTTAGCGGTGGAATCAGCCATCTGGATACGTCTTCCTCCTTTTATATCTAGGTGGATATTCAAATAAGGGACGTGTCACAGATTTACTTTGCGTAGGCGCCTATAGTTTCTATGAGTGGTTCTCTAACTCCTCCCAGTTGGTGACTTAAGGGTAGATGTTGGAGGAAACAATTCTTTACCTTCCCCCAAGGAGTGGGGAAGATCCATAGCATCCCCCGTGGGCTGACAACTCACAGTCGTGAGATTGGCTCCTTGTCTCCCCTGCTCATGGAAGGGGTGTATGGAGGTAGAAGACAGTAAGGAGTTGTGACGTGTCTTACCAAGTCCCCGAGGGGCTGATCTGTCCCAGCCCCTGTTTGCTGTCTTCAGAACGTGCACATCCCCAGCACTGAAGGTCTCGGCTGGTGCTAGAAGAACAGATCACTCAACATGTACTTGTCACCAAATCTTTTTACCTCTTTTAAAATAATCAAAAAATGTTTCATGCCTTAGCTCACGGTTCTATGCATCCCCAATGCCAACTTTTTTATTCTTCCTAAGTTACAGGATGTTTCCTTTTTTTTTTTTAATTAAACTTTGAAGATGTATCTTTTAAATCATTCTATTTTCACAGGATCACTTCAATATTTTAGTGTCATCTTCTCTAATATCGATGAGACTTATCATGGTAGTCTTACCTACCTCATTTCTAGCTTTTGGTTCTATGCATCCCCAATGCCAACTTTTTTATTTTTCCTAAGTTACAGGATGTTTCCTTTTTTTTTTTTAATTAAACTTTGAAGATGTATCTTTTAAATCATTCTATTTTCACAGGATCACTTCAATATTTTAGTGTCGTCTTCTCTAATATCGATGAGATTTATCATGGTAGTCTTACCTACCTCATTCCTAGCTTTTTAATTATAAGTTCTAAATCCCTGAATTTCAGGTACACTGCTCAGTACCAGTAATAGTACCACTCCATAATGAATGACTAGCTAGTAGAAGACATTAACAACATTTTAAGTTTCAGTGAAGCTTAGTATTAAAATCACAGCACAGAGATCTCCAGAATCGCTCGCAGCCATGCTAATGTCATGAATGTCAGCAGCAGTGCTGTGTATGCCATGCTAACAAAAGGGCTTGCGTATTTCTCCCTATCAGCTAAAGGGGTCCAGCCATGTGGCCAGAGTGTAAATGTGGTTTACAGTTTCTAGACCCACCAGCTTTGAAATGATTAGATTTTTGATATTTTTGAAAATTGGAGATTTATATTCTTTCAAATTGTGCTTAAAATATGATTTCATTGAGTTATTTTGTTATACGGATTAAACTTCCAACAATGGAAATTCACGTAACATGCTGTGACGCTGTTACTAAAGGTCCAGGTTAAGAAAAAGCGTTTAGTTGCCTCTGTGGTGCAAATGGCCACTCAGGAATGACTTGTTGGGGCAAGACATTGAAAAGGAGCTAAGGACAATTTGAGTCATCTAGAGTCACAGTCAGCTTCCGTCCCTGACACGGTTCCGCAAAGTTAAGGTGCATTCTGAATTCTTGGTCACTTACTACAGAATAGTAATGCTTTCAGCAGTAATGCCAAATTACCTGGCCTCGTTACCCTCTTTTACTTTCCTTTCAATATCGGAATCATTTTTGGACCATCAGACACAGCTTTTCCACCTCTGCCTTCGTACCCACGTTCCTGAATGTGATCCCAGTGGTGTGAACGACGTATCATGGCAGCTGCAGCTTGTGGAATAACAACGCAGTTTCCCCTGAAAAGACACTCTTTGTGGGCAGATAACTTCATGGTGACACCTTGTGAATGATTTGAGTTCTTCAGGCCCCCTCTTCCACCTGCCACATTCAATTTAAGAGCGTGGGCCAAAGTGAGAGTTTCTGCAGTTAATTGTGGAATTTGATCTGCTCGAACTCATCAGCCATTGAGGTCTGATATCACGACCACCTCCAGTCTTGTAAGCAAAAATTCCCAAATGAAAACACTTGAGTCGGAATGCCAGAGTGATGAGACCAGTGTGTGTAGAATGCCTTTGGTCGTCATTAGCTATTGGTAAGCTTAGGTCAAGTTTTTAAGATTTTTCTCCTCCCAATTCACCCTGACCTCCCAATGTCAGGGATTACCTAAAGGACTGTGGGTGCGGGCACTGCTTAACTTCAGTGGTCAAAAATCTCTTAATTCAGTGGTCAAAGATGCGTATGGAAGTACAAACTTAAAGGCATACTTGCAGGATTAATTGACGTGGTGCAATAGTTCTGTATAGCTAGTTTGAAGTTACTCGTGATTCAGTATTAACATTCTTTGACACCCCACCCCCTTTTAGAAAAGCATCTTTTTGTATTTTTCAAGCAAACTGGTATACTGGATAAAGTCAGATGGAATAGTATCAGTTGACTCCTTCATGCCCTTTCCGATTGTTATACAGCGCCTTGAAATAGCTGACAGCTTTGTGTAGTCAGTATGTTTTTAGCCACTGATTCCTATTGACTTGAAAAATCTTTTTGTCCTGTAAGAGTTTATACATTTTTCTTTTCCTTCATCTACTATATGATGATTAGTTAAAGCTTCTTCATCAGGAAGCAGTATTAGAGACAGACAGACTTTCAATGTGATCTGCTGCATTTCCATTGTCTCACGGAGTAGCCGTGAACCACATGTGTTTGGCTATTAAACACTTGAAATGTGGCACCTGAGGACTTGAATTTTTAACTTCAACAAATTTTAATTGATTTAAACTTAAAAACTGAGATTTGATTCAGTTATTGGAAAATATAAGTGTTTGAAAGAACTTGAGTGTGTGGATTTACTTTTGCAACCACATTTATGATATCTAAACACAGATCAAGTATTTCTGATGAAAAATCCAAATTGAGATATGCTGTAAATATAAAATACAAACCTAATTTCAAAAAATTACTGTGGAGAAAAGAATGTAAAATATCTCAATTTTTATATTACATGTTGAAGTAAAAACATTTGGATGTACTAGGGCAAATAAAATACATTAACATTAGTTTCACCTGTTTCTACTTGTTTTAATGCGGCTACTAGAATTTCTACTGCTGTAGAAATTGAAACCATAATACATTCTTTACAGTGACAAAATCAAGAATATATATGCTCAGAAATGTTTAATATTTGCAGCAAGAAATATCCTTGAATGGCATCAGCCCAAATCTGATAAGAGAAAATATGCCAACTTGTCTTTTGAGAAATCTCCCAAATTGCAGTGATGAGACAGATGGCACTAAACTGATACCTTTAATAGACTGTAAATATTGACATTCGGAAAGGTGCTTGTGAGAAATTGACTTAATATCAGGTGATAAAGAGCACTGCTCTTTAGGATCTTAAAGAGGCAAATATCCAAGACCCCACATGTCACAAGCACATGTTCATTTCTATCAAGTGCTTCCATTTGGCTATCTTCATGATAGAGTGAAAGTGTCTCAGCCTCTGAATTCCAGGAATCAGGATGATGGAGCTCAATACAGCATGTCACAACCTTCTCTAACAAGATTTAGTTCCCCTCAGACAATTAAGAGGAAAAAGGCTCAAGATGCAAGTGGTTAGTTGATAACATGCAAGAATTAATGAGTTTTAGTTGAAATAAAATATCTCAGCTTTTCTAGAGGAAATAGAGAGCTGTTGGCCCATATGCTACATAAGGTGGAGGAAGGGGCTGCCCTCGAGTTTGGGGCTGAGGAAGGAATGAGAAGAGACAGGTCATGGTTTGGGCCATCTTGCCGTTGTCTCTTTTATCTTCCACTGAGCATCGAGGAATAGAGGCTCCTCACCACAGTGTAGTTTGTCACAGAAATTGCTCAAGTGAGAGCAGCATTTCTGGTCGGAATTTCGGAAAATGCCATATTTTAAATGGATGCCTTTGTGTAAAGGCAGTCTGATACCCGAAGGACTTAGGCATTTAGGTGTGTGACAAGAGAATAGACGATCTAGATTTTAAATAAATATGCCATAAATTATATATCCAGTGGGGATTACCTTTGATTATCCTTGCAAAATAGTTAATATGATTGGCTAAAATTGTGTATATATGTATACATACACATTTTTTTTTTTTTAATTTTGCAAATGTGTTGCCACTGCTTAGGATTCTGCTGCAGCTCTTTTATTGGAATTCTCTCCACAGCTAAGTTACGCAACAAAATCAGGTTTACTACAATGTGGAGTTAAAACATCATTTTAATGTTATGAGATCCAAATATTAAATCTTATAAATGTGGTGTCCTGCCACCCAGGAGTTTTAGGCCTTACTGTGAAACCTGAAACTCCTGACCGCTGGCCTTTGTTTGTTGTCTCTTGTAGAAGCTGCACCTCATTTGCTGTGCACTGTACACCGAAGGAACAAAATTTCAATTTTTGCTGCCAACATTTTAGAAACCCTACTTATAAGATATTGTTGAAGTTACTGGCTTTTTATGACTTGAGTTGTTTAAATCCTTTCTGTTTCTCTAACGAGATCAAAAGAGGGGCCTACGAGGTGTTTGTATTCTTTTTCATTGTAAAATAAAAAGTCTTGAAATACCGAACTAGGAAGAAGGAATTTTAATTTTGTGTTAACAGGTGCAAAGAGATCTCATTAGAAATGGAAGAAATTCGAGGACAACGGGATCCCCCTTAGTTTAAACACCAGCCCTGTTCTCTCAGAAGCTTTACAGGGGAGAGGGAATGTGAAAACATCTGACTTTAAACACGCCATGGATATGTGATAGGAGAACCATAGCCATGGGG
Source organism: Pteropus alecto (assembly GCF_000325575.1). Taxonomy (NCBI): domain Eukaryota; kingdom Metazoa; phylum Chordata; class Mammalia; order Chiroptera; family Pteropodidae; genus Pteropus; species Pteropus alecto. Next base: position 15,436,160 of record NW_006436282.1, read on the forward strand.
TTTGCATTTCCTTGTCACTGGCTGACTGTGGGCCTAGAAGTTCTTCTGAAACTATTTTCTCACCAAAGCAATAATGTGTGAGGGTGTCTGATGGTTGAGGTCTCATTTATCCTGCAGCTTTTCACCTGAATATTATTTAGGTCCATTACAAAGTAGAAGCCATTAAACATCTGTGCGCTTCCTGGCCACTTCAGCTGTGACAGTGAATTGTTAGATTATTGGAGATACTTTCTGTGTATAAATGTCCTTGGGGTAACGTACAGGAATGGAGCGGAATATGATAACCCAGGCAGTGGTCATCGGCTACTCTTCTGTCTAGGTTTAAAGTAAGGGAGAGTCTCAAAGACTCATCTATTTTAAACTCAGTAGATTTTTTGCTGTGATCTTCTTTAACATTTTTGCAAATACAGCAAAAATGTTAAGGCTAAACGCTTCAAAGTTGGAATCACTCTTCAGGAGTTCTTTACTGGTATTTTGTCATGCAGGAAGTTTAGGCAGCTTGCTCCTGTACCCAGAAGCTGCTACTGGGATAGTTATCAAGTTGAGTTAAAATATATTTTCAGAAAAATTAATTACAGAGGTGGAACCTATATACCGGTAAATGCCGTATAGCTTTAAACAATCTTCTGGTTACTAGCACCTTTTATTTTTTCTATTGAGGTGAAATCCACATAATAGAAAATTAACCATTTTGAAGTGTACGATTCAGTGGCATTTTGTACCTCCACAATGCTGTGCAACCATCACCTCTGTCTAGTTTCAAAATATTTTTATTATCTCAAAATAAAACCCCATACCCATTAAGCAGTCACTCTGCATTCCTTCCTTCCTCCAGTCCCTACAACCACCAATCTACTTTCTGTTTCTATGGATTTACCTGCTCTGGACATTTCATATAAGTGGAATCATACAATATGTGGTCTTTTGTGACTGGCTTCTTTCATTTAGCATGTTTTCAAGGTTCATCCACATTGTATCATGTATCAGTAGTTCATTCCTTTCTATGACTGCACAATCCATTGTCTACCTAGGCCACACTTTTATTTGTCCATTTATCTATTAATGGATATTTCGGTTAGTTCTACCTTTTGGCTTTTGTAAATAGTACTGCACTTGTATACAAGTAATTGAGTACCTGTTTTTAATTATTTAGGGTATATACTAGGAGTAGCATTGCTGGGTCACATAGTAATTCCATGTTTAAGTTTTCTAGGAACCACCAAACTGTTTTCCACGTAGCAGTTTTTGTACCGTATGTGAGGAGGGCCACTTCTTCTCATCCTGGCTCTTTCTCTGGTTCCTTTTCTGCCCCTTTACACGGTCTACCCCAAGGGAAGCAGAGCGGCTGACCTGGCTGATAGTCTGTTCTCTTCCCCCTTGTGAGCTGACCTACAGAACACACATCTGCCCCATCTCTTTGTCATGGCAGTACTTGTGGGTGGAGAGCCTGTCCTGGTCTGTGCTGATGTGACTAGATGGACAAGGAGTGCTAATTCTGTAGTTCTGTTTGGACGCCAATTAAGTTTTAGTCTCCGAATTGGCCTCTGGCAGAACAGACGCTCATCTTTGTCTTTTAATTTGGTTTGTTTTATTTCTCAAATAGTTGGGAACGTATGTAGAGTTCAGTATGCTATTTATTGGGGCTTCTTTTGAAGATCCTATAGCTTAGGATGTAAAAGGTTATGGTGCCAGAAAAATTTGAACTTTGTAGCTATGGCCTGATCTTGGAGGCTTAAAATCTCACTGCCACTTACTTTTACCAATGCCAATTTGAAGAAGTCACCTAATATTTTAGCTTTGATTTCCTTATCATTGAAAATGGGGAAATCCTATTCATATCTTAAGTAACAAGTGTCAAAGCAAGTATACAACGTGGGACCTAACACAAGATGTAAGATCGTATCTAACATATTTTGTTTCAGATATTTTAACACATTTTTTTTATATGTGTTAAACCGCCTACAACTACCAGAAGCTGCAGGACTGTTAACTAAAGGGTCCAGCCTTACGTGAGACACACTGCTCCTGATTGTGGAAGGAAATGCTACCTCGCAGCTACATGCATCATGAATAAACTAGGGAAGGTCTCATCAGAGTGATAGGCAGGTCCTCCTGTCCTTGTGGTCAGAGTGTGTTTCCTTGCAGGATGACTGAAATAAACAAGCATTATACATTAAAAAACTAAGACCACCAAAATAGTTAATGAATTTTTAAAATGTTTTACGTTTATGAAAAAGGATGTTAAGTAAACGTTAGATAAGAAAATGGTTATTTTTAAGAAAAAAAAAGCAAACCTTTTTATAGTATAATAATATGTCTGAATTTTAAAAGCTTGACCACAAAATTCTCAAGCTGGTTGCTACAGGAATGTGGCACAGATAGAGGAGTTGGTAAGTCTCCAGTCTTCAAGTAGAAAATAGGTAACTTTGCGTGGTAAGCATTCACCACCCAGACCCTCACGATGTACCCAGAGTGTCTGGCCAAAAAAACAAAGCTTTTTATGGTATAATAGTATGTCTGAATTTTAAAAGCTTGACCACAAAATTCTCAAGCTGGTTGCTACAGAAATGTGGCACAGATAGAGGAGTTAGTAAGTCTCCAGTCTTCAAGTAGAAAATAGGTAACTTTGCGTGGTAAGCATTCACCACCCAGACCCTCACGATGTACCCAGAGTGTCTGGCCACTTCTCCACCAAGGTCATTTTGAACTCTGGAATTTAAGAAGTGATTTTTGTTTTGAGGAAAACCATTTTGAGACAGCTCTTTAACTATATAAAGTAAGTTTGGTGAATTCCTATATCATCATCACTAGGTCACCAGACTGTATTTTGTCTTAGGTAACACGTCACCTTGCCAAACTCTTTGATAGCATCGCCGATCTGCAGTTTGAAGACGATCAGGATGTTTCTGCACACAGAGCAATTGGAATGTCCAGCAAAGAAAAGGAGTATGTCCCATTCCAAGCCGAGTGTGACTGCATAGGCCATGTAAGTTTTGATTATGAGGTTTTCTATGCTAGAGGAGGATTTTCGGGATAATTTTTTAAAGGTCGCATTGAACAAGGAGAAATCAACTCATGTCCAATAAGGTTCTGGTTAGTTTTGTGTTCAGAGCTTCCTGTTTATGTCTGTCCAGTGTGGCAGAGGGCTTCTCTGCCATGCTTCCCACTGTCTGTGCATTTGGCTGCAGTACCTCTCAGGGCCTCAGAGATGCTAGCAGTTGAACTAGACAGGAGGGACTGTCTCAAATTGAATGAGTGGACTCCAGAATTAGAAACAAATGCAGCCCGGCGACAGAGCCCCCACAAAACGTTTCATTTTCACCACTGCAGAGAGGACAGGGATGAGGGCGAAGCAGCACCATATGCAGTAAAGCCTGTTTTAAAGAGGTTTGTGGTTCAGGATTCTGATGTGAAGGTTGTAAATGGCTGCTCATAAATTAAGTGGATTGAGTCTACCAAACTGATGTCACATCCTCTAATTACCGTGTACACAGACAGTTAAGTTAGCATATTCTCTTCTCTCGCAGCCAAATACCTCAAAAATATTCTCAACAGTGATCTGCAAGAATGGCTCGTTATGATTGATGAAAGAGCTCTCTGTGTTTTCAGATGATTTAGAGGAATTGCATCTTTTTTTATGATGATACTTGTATAGCTTGGGTTAATCCACAGAATCACTGAGCAGTAGCCTCTATTACAGAACCATTTGGGTTGAGACAGTGGGTCCTTAAAGTGCCCCTTGCAGAAACGTGATGGCAACATTTTTTTTTTTTAAGCAGGGGTTTTCTTTATTCCTCTCTCTTGCTTTTTAATATTGTACCAGAAAATTCCTGCCAAATGAAGGGGAAGCAGATGGTGGCATACTTTGATTAAAATATATTTTTTGATCTCTTGGGCTCTTTAGGATATTATTACAATGATTAGAAAAAGTCACCATAAACTATCTTGACTAAAGTGTCTTGCTGCCTGCTCCCTCCCCAGCAGACTGCTGGCTGACTGGCATAGCGCCCAGAAGGAGGACAGTCCGGTTGACAGATGTGGTTGTCAGTAGCAGAAACCCTCGATATTGAAAGTTTTCATAGTGCTTTAATTTATTCTGTATAAGCAACTTGGGCTAGATACTTTCGAGCATGTAATAGACTTACTCTCTAAATAATTGCCTTTATTTTATAAAAAGATGCTTTTACTCTAGGTCTTTACTCTTGCACTGTTATGATTGGTTCTTTCCAATTTAGATTATTTGTATTTTATTTGACTACTGTTTATTGAATACCTACTGTGTACCAGATGTTGGGTTAGGCTTTTGGATAAGACATGGCCCCTGCCATCGAAGAGCTCTTAGGCTCATTGAAGAAATGGATATACACACAAGTAGCAATAATAGGAAGTGGTAACTGTTTTTTTAGAGGGTTGGGCAGAAGCTGATGAACTACCAAAAAGGGAGGGGTCAAACAAACACCTCATCAGAGCTTAGTTCTCAAATCATACTGAGCTAAGTTGCCATTGTTGGCATGGTCATCTGAACGTGAGCTGATATATCAACTTGTGTGTGTGTTTGGTCTTCCAATGTGGACTGGAAAGTTCTTGAGAAAAGTTGGTCACATTGAGGGCGTGGATGCCAGAGTATCTGGGAGATGCTTAAATAATGTCTGATTCACTGAAGGAACTTACTGCTTGGTGACATTGAATTGTGCTTAGTAACTAAAGCATTGATTAGATCAAAGACCCTGAACTCAGGCATGTGAACAAAGCCCAGCTATGAAGCCAGAGGAGAAGGCTGTTAGGATGTTGGGGCCATTTCCAGGGCAGTGCTTCTTTTTTCTTTGAATAGGGAAGGCTGTCAGCTCATTAACCACATACCATTCCACAGTTCTCCAGAGAAAGTGGTTCTAGGACTGAGTGTGGCTGCTATCTTCACAAAAGCAGGGATAGAAATCAGTTATACATCTTCAGCATCCCATGTGGTCCTTGGAATTTATTATGGTCATTTTTTATTGATATGGTCAATGATTTGCAAATAGTATATGTGTTTTTTTGTTACACAATATCCCATGGAAACATAGATAAATTTAACAAAGCATATTTGAATAGGATGGAAAACTGGCTGAAATATATTTGTGGGAGCAAAATAAACTCGAATTTAAAAAACGATGAATCTTTACAAGTCAGCAGTAGTCCTGCCTCTCAAACTCTCCTACTGTCTAATTTTTGACAAGTGTGAAGATGAGAACCAGTAGGGAATATAATTAAGATGCTTACTAAAAACACCTTGTCTTAACACTAAGAACTATGAAGATTTTAGGGAAGAATTTTCAATAGATTTTGAAATTATCAAAAGGTATATTTTTAAAAATCAGTTTCCCATATCCTCAAAGCTCTAGAAAATCACTCTAGCGCATTACTTTCTAGAGGCTTTGGTTTCTCAAATATTGTGTGTTACCAGAGGGGATCTTGGTCTAGAATCTCCTTGTCTTCAAGTCTGAAAAATGAAGGATTGAGAATACCTTCTGTTGAGAATGTTTGAAGTTATTAGCCAGCCAGTAGGTGAAATATGTTGAGAAGCGTCTGCAGAAGACAGGTTCATGTAGGAAAAACATTTCATTAGTCATTGGTTTACCTTTTCCTTTGAGTTACCCCTCTTCTAGTTTTCTACAAGGATGTAAAATAAATCCATCTGAGGCCTCACTATTTGCGTGGCCTTTGAGCCCACGAGAGGATGGAATTGCCCCTCTGCCATAGTTAAGCCTGTGTTATAACATTTCCTTTTGCTTCCAAAGGTGGAAACGTGGCTTGTGCAACTTGAGCAGACCATGCAAGAGACAGTGCGACATTCAATCACAGAAGCTATAGTGGCCTATGATGAAAAACCTAGGGAACTCTGGATTTTCGATTTCCCGGCTCAGGTTGCACTAACCAGCTCACAAATCTGGTGGACTACAGATGTAGGAATAGCCTTCAGTAGACTGGAAGAAGGCTATGAAACGGCCCTAAAGGATTTTCATAAAAAACAGGTATTTTATAGTTTCATGATTTAGAGAATTAAAGGGACTCGAGGTAAGCTAGCTAGCTTGCTTGCTTGCTTGCTTGCTTGCTTGCTTGCTAGCTTCCTTCCTTCTTCCTTCTTCCTTCTTCCTTCTTCCTTCTTCCTTCCTCCCTTCTTTCCTTCCTTCCAAGTGTCTTCTGTGTGCAAGGTACTGTACTAGGAAGATTTTAGCAATCAGTCATTTAACTTTTCATTTTCTACCTATATATTATCATTCTAATTTTCTACATGGGTTTTCAAAACATCCATCATGTCTATTATCCCCTCAAGACTCTAGGACATCATTCCCTTCTGGGTACTGTGCCTATTTTTTTTCCTTCTGTGTAAGACTCTCCATCTCAGCTGACAATGTATTTATTAGCAAATACGTGCATGATTCAGAAAGGTGGATGACTGTTCAACAAAAACAAATGTTTTTATGCATTTTGGTTTTCTGTTAATTATAAATCACAGATGAGTAACTTTGGAAAATAATCTATTTTGAATTCCATTTTATTCATCCAGGTATGCCATCTCCTCTCCTTAAGCCTCCCATCTTAAGGTGTGCTCTTAGCTATGGAATAATTCAGACATATAGCCTTTCTTTTATTTGATAGATTAAGAGAATACTAGGCTTGGAAAGGAGTGTAAATATGAGTTTGTCTACCCTTCTTGCATTCAGTGGATAAAGGTTGAATCCAGAGATATTAAATAGTTTTCCCAATATTCCACAATTTGTAAGTGAAACTGGCAGGGCCAGCAGAATTCAGAATGCTTTCCATAACTTCCCATTCTTCTCTTTGTAGCAGTGCTTTTAACTCAGTACCTTGAATATCAAATAGATTTGGATAGTGAAGGATGCTTGTCTTGTGACACATTCAAGAATTTTAAGCCATAGCGTGTGTTGATAATTCCTTTCAATTTTGCTCTTTTAATCTTGGGTAGGGACCACCTCATTTATGTTACTAAAGAAGTTTTGTATGATTTGCTTTTGGAGAAAAATATATTCTTGATTTTACATCCTTTGGAAAATGGGGCATTGGTTTCTATTTAGTAGGCTTCCAGTCATAGTATTAGATTGAAAGAAGTGGCTGATTTCCTTCTAAGGCAATGTCTCTTTAATTCTAGCCAGTGCCATTTGGATGAGGAAACTGAATAGTTACATTTTTTTTAATGGGCATAAACCACTGAGATAATTAAATTGCAATGAATTCTATTATGCTTACAAAAATAACTTTTCGGTTAATTTATTGATATTTGTGCTTTTACAGTAACTATTTTCATTACATATTTAAATAAGGAATTTTTAAATACTTAAAATAATATCCACTCTTAAATTTCAGCTGTTATCAATCACTGTTCAAACTTAAATCTTGTAACAAACGTATTTCTACTTGATCTATTCTGATTTTTTCTCCCTTGCCTCCAATTATTGTATTTTTTGTAATGATTAGAATATTTTATTGCTAAAACAGTAAATGGTGTCTTATGGATTTTTTTTACTTATATCAACTTCATTATTTTCAATTTCTTGATTTGTTTATTGTTAAAGATATAGAATGAGAAAATCCAGATGTAGAAGAGAAAGAAAGGAAAAGTAATTTTTTGAAAAAACTTCTAACATGAATAGAAATGTTCATGTTAGACCAGCGAATAGATGCCTTCAGTACATTTCAGTTTGGTGACTGATACTAATAGGCACATTAGAGAAGATAACATACTGTTATGCTGTAGTTTGGTTCATGAGAAATGTACATAAATTGAAACCCTTCTAGTTGTCTCTCTTTAGACATGGATGTAACCATATACTAGAGATTGTTTTTAATTAAAATGACTTGCTAATAAATAAAGAACTTTATCTCTTTAAAATAGCTTAATTTTATTTTTTTAATTTTTTCTAAATATTAATTTATTCTAATTTTTTTTGTAGCTGATTTTTTAAAGTTTATTAGGGTAACATTGGTTAATATAATTATACAATTTTGAGGTGTACATTATCATTTGACATCTATATATTCTATTGTGTGATTACACCCAGAGTCCAGTTTCCTTCAGCTACGATATTTTTGATCTCCTTTATCTAATTCACCCTTCCCCAACTCCCTTATATTTGTAAAATAGCTTAATTTTAAAATTGAGATCAGAGTTGGCTGTTATTGATGATCCGCCTGAGCAAGAGATTTCTTTCCTTAGTTCTTACTTCCAAATTGTAGTGAGATAAATATCTGAGGTCATTATTTTAAACTCAATTTTTCCCCTAGACCTAGTGTGATTGTATGTTAAATTATGTTGGGATTAAAAGCAAAAATACTGCATTTTAGATATATGTCCTTGCCTTGCCAGAGTCTTTGAAGATATGTCAAATGTAACAAATTTATCAGATTTAAAGATTCCTTGGCAAAAGTATCTTGGAAGCTTGAGTTCTGATAAGAAAGTTTTTCTACTCTTCCTTTATTATTGAGCTGTGTGAAAATAATAATAATAAAAAAAGATGGAGTCATTTTTGACTTTAAAAAATGAATAGCTAGTGTGCTATGACATTTCCCAGAGGACTTTTAATAATACTCAAGATTAGCAATATAAAAATTTTCTCATTAACCGTCCATCCTCCCCCACCTACAAAAAGTAAATCTGTGACATGTCCCTTATTTGAACATCCGCCTAGATGTAAAAGGAAGAGAGTTGTCCCTAGGATAAAGCCCTGAAGAATTCTTGATAAACAAAGTGAGACATTTATTGAGGCCTTCTGCCATCACTGTGTCTTGACTGTAGAGCAGGTATTGGCTACTGTTTTCTCTAAAGGGTTATATAGTAAAGATTTTAGTCTTTATGGATCACACAGTCTCTCTCACAACTAGTCGTCTTGTTGTTGTGGTAGGAAAGGAGCCACAGGCAATTTTTAAAGAAGTGGGTGTGGCTGGATATAAAATTTTATTAATAAAACTTTATTTATAAGACCAGGCGGTGAGTCAGATTTGGTTCATGGTCTACAGTTCGCCAACCCTTATTCTAGAAACGACCCCTATAATAAGCAGAACAGATCCTGAAATAACTCAAAAAAACGGACAGATGGATAAGGGAAAAATGGATTTGCTATCCGTGTATGCCACTAGAGTCCAGTCTGATCCAAAAACCTGAGAGTTGGTTCTTTGAACAGACCAATAACATGAACAAAGATTTGCAGTTTACAGGACAAAGCAAAAATAAAAGGTTAGGTAAAGGAAACATAAGCTCTCTGAGAAAGAGATATTTTTTTAAATTAAGTTTATTGGGTAACATTGGTTAATACAATTATATAATTTTCAGGTGTACATTATAAATTGACCTCTGTATATTCTATTGTGTGTTTACCACCCAAAGTCCAGTTTCCTTCAGCTACCATATATTTGATCCCCTTTACCCTCTTCACCCTCCCCCTCTCCCTCTTTATTTGACCCCCTTTACTCCATCTACCTCTCCCCTCCTCCCCCACCCTCTATCCTCTGGTAACCACTAGTCCATTGTCCATACCCCTGAGTCTCTGTCTGTTTGTCCTGTTCATTTGTTGCTTTTAGGTTTATATCCCACATATAAGTGATATCATGTGATTTTCTACTTTTTCTGCCTGGCTTATTTTTCTTAGCATGATTATCTCAAGGTCCATCCATGTTGTCACGAATGGCAGTGTTTCATCTCTTCTTACAGCTGAGTAATATTTCATTGTATATATGTACCACAGCTTCTTTAGCCAGTCATCTATCGTAGGACACTTTGGTTGCGTCCATGTCCTGGCTACTGTGAGTAATGCTGCTATGAACATCCATGTGCAAATATCTTTTCGGATATGGGTTTTCAAGTCTTTGAGGTAAATACCCAGTAGAGGGATTGCTGGATCATATGGTAGATCAATTCTTAATTTTTTTGAGGAACCTCCATGCTGTTTTCCATAGTGACTATACCAATTTGCAGTCCCACCAGCAGTGTATGAGGGTTCCTTTTTCTCCTCATCCTCTCCAGCATTTGTTATTTCTTGTCCTGTTGATTATAGATATTCTAACAGGTATGAGATAGTATCTCATTGTGGTTTTGATTTCCATTTCCCTAATAGCTAGCGATGTTGAGCATCTTTTCATGTATTTGTTGGCCATTTGTATGTCCTCTAGGGAGAAGTATCTGTTCAGGTCTTCTGCCCATTCTTTGACGGGATCGTTTGTTTTTTTGTTGTTATTGAGTCCTATGAGTTCTTTTTATATTTTGGATATTAGGCCCTTATTGGAGGCATTGCTTGCAAATATATTTTCCCATTCAGATGGTTGTCTCTTTACCTTGTTGATGGTTTCTTTTGCTGAGCAGAAGCTTTTTAATTTGATGTAGTCCCATTCATTTATGTTTGCTTTTACTTCCCTTGCCTTTGAGGTCAAATTCATAAAATCCTCTTTAAGTCCAAGGTCCTTGAGTTTAGTTCCTATGTTTTCTTCTATGCATTTTATTGGAGAAAGAGATTTTTAAAAAGCTGTATAACACTTCCTGTGCTTTAAGTTAAAAATCTAAATGGATGATTTTCTATGAATACTGTTTTTAAAGTTGATTCAAAATGAAGTGGAAAACTTGAGCAGATGAGTAACCACAGAAATAATTCAAATGATAACCAAGATAGTTAAAGATTCATATTCCTAAATAGAGCCCTTTTCCAGTGGTTTCTCAGACATTTAAAGAACAGATAAACACCCTGTCGCATCAGCTGTTCTATAGTGTAGAAAAAGACAGAAAGATTTTTTTACTCACCTTATAAAGTTTTAATAAACTTCTTGGCCAGTTTCACAAATTGGCATATCCTTTTTTGCTCTAGATTTTTCACTTAACACTATTGGGAGTCAATTTTTTGTGGGTCTCACATTTTGTCCATCTTTTGAGCAGAGGTACTGACTACCTTTGTTCTAGACTGTCTTCGCATGGATGTTTATATAGCAGACATCCCTGGAAGATAAAGATGGTGTCTCTCCAGAGCAAAGGGCAGGTTGACTTGTTGTCCAGTATAATAGAGATAATATTTCCTTCCAGGGCAAAAGTCAGGCATGCTTACAAAATATTTGGGCTCCCTAAACTCAGGGTTCCTCTACTACAGCAGTCCCCAACCATTTTGGCACCAGGGCCCAGCGCTCCTATGAGAATCTAATGCCCAGTGATCTGAAGTGGAGCTGAGGCGGTGATGCTAACGCTGAGGAGCGGCTGCAAATACAGATGAAGCTTTGCTCGCTTGCCCAGAGCTCACCTCCTGCTGTGCATCCAAGTTCCTAACAGGCCACTGACAATACTTATCTGCAGCCCAGGGGTTGGGGACCCCTGCAAGTCTGCTGTAACACAGCTCACTGTATGTGCAAGCAACTTATTCCTCTTTTAGGTTATCTTTTGAAAGACGGGGGTCAGGGACTGATGCGAATGCTGATACTCTGATATTACTCAATGCTTTTGCTGTGACTAATAAACTATCTTTTATCTGTGACTCAGGAGTCCTGTGTCTTCTGCCAGCATTCATAAATCTTTGGCAGGCTAACTTAGCATGAAAGTAGAGTAAAATCTTAAACCCTCCTATTTCTCATCAAACATATTTTGGAGAGTCTTCATGTTGCAGATATTAGAAATTCACTTTTTTTTTTTTTTTGCTTAATAGTCCTGTGTAAATTTTTTACACTTTTTTTTTTTTTTTTCCTTTTTTTTAACGAAATTTTGGTTTTCCATTATAGTCCATTGTGTAAATTTATTACACTTTTTTTTTTTTTTATCCATTCTGTTAACTGACATTTGGGTTTCCACTTTGGGGCTATAATTTCTAAGGCTGTTTGAAACATTCTTGTACAAGTCTTTGTCGACACATATTTTCATTTCTCCTGGGTAAATACCTAAAAGTGAAATTGCTGGATCATAGGCAAGGCACATGTTTAAGTACTTAAAGTGCCAAACAGGTCTCCACTGTTCCATTCCCATCAACAGTGTGACAGAATTCTAATTGCCTCATATATTGGCCAGTATGAGGTGTTGTCAGTCTTTACATTTGCAGCCGTTCTAGTAGATGTGAAATAGTATCTCCTTGTGGCTTTAATTTGCTTATCTCTAATGTTTAAAGATGTCGAACAACTTTTCATGTGGTTTTGGCATTCATATAACTTCTGTTGTGAAGTGTCTGTTCAAATATTTCGCTTTTTTAAAATTGGGATGTTTGTCCTTTGGGTTGTAGGATTTCTTTATTTTGGGTATAAGTCCTTTTCAGGAAATGAATAGACTCTTCATTTTGTTAATGGTATATTTCGTGAGTCGAATGTTTTAATTTTGATGTGGTATAGTATATCAAATTCTCCTTTTGTGATTATTTTTCTGTCATGTGTAAGAAATTCTTGCCGGTTTCAATGTCATGAATTCTCCTGTGTTCTAGGTGCTTTATAGTTTGGGGTTTCCATGATCCATACATTTTTTTCTTTTTCCATTGAATTAACTTGGCACCTTGGCCAAAGTGAAATGATTGTATATATGCGGGTCTATTTCCAGACTCTCCTATTCCATTATTTATCTTTCTGTCTTTATGCCAAATCTACACTGTATTAATGACTACAGCTTTATAGTAAGCCTGAAATCATGTTAAATATAGCCTCTAACTTCCTTTTTTTCAAAATTATTTAGGTTATTCTATGTTCTTTTCATTTCTACATAAATTTTATCACCTTGTTTATTTATTTTAAAAAGCCTAATCTTAGCCTAATTAAATTTTAACTGGGATGACATTGAATGTAAACATAAATGTTGGGAGGATGGATATCTCAACAGTGATGTTTCTTATAATCCAAGAGCATGGTATATCTTCTGATAATAGGTCTTCTTTAATTTCCCTCAGCAATGTTTTCTGTAGTTTTCAATGTAGTTGTCCTGTGCATTTCTTGCTAGACTTATTTTTAGATAGTTTATGTTTTGATGCTTCAAACATATACTAATTAATTAAAATTTTTTCTAATGTTTGTGGATGGCATATAGAAATATATTGATTTTTAAAAAATATTCACCTTATGACTTGAGACTTTGCCAAATTTGCTTACTAGTTATAATAGGTGTTGTTTTTTTTTAATCGTTTCAGAGGGCTATGTACATAAACATAACATCTGTAGATAATGAGTCTTACTTCTTGTCTTTCATTCTTTTTTTTGTCTTTTATTTCATTTTCTTGGGTTACTGAATTAGCTGGGACCTCCAGCACAGTGTTGAAGTATGAGAGTGGACATCCTTGCCTAGTCCTAGTCTTAGAGAAGAATAATTTTTAATGTTTCACTGTTAAGTATGAGAGTTATAGGTGTTCATAGATGCCTTTTTTTAGAGAAAAGTCCCTTTCATTACTACATACTGAGAGTTTTTATCCTGACGCATTGAACTTCTTCAAATCTGTTAAGATGTTCATGTGGTTTGCTGTTACTGTGGTGAATTTTTTTTTAAATTTATTTTTCAAGTATAGTTGACATACAGTATTATATTAGTTTCAGATGTACATGGTGATTACACATTTATATACCTTATGAAGTACCACTGGGGTGAGTATTTTAATGCTAAGCCAACTTTACATTTCTGAAATAAACTTCATTTGATTATGATGTATTATCTTTTATATATGTATATATTTTTGTTGGATTCTATTTGCTAATATTTTGTCAAGGAATTCTGTATTTATGTTCATAAGAGACATTTGTCTGTTTTTTTCCTTACCTATAATATCTTTGCCAGGTTTGGAGATCAATGTTATGTTCCTTAAAAGGAATAGGAAAGTATTACTGTTTTATGAAAGACTTTATTATAGGAAACACTGGTGTTGCCATCTGGGCTTGGAATTTTCTTTGAGGAACATCTTAAACTTATAAATTGATTTATTTTACATATATACTGCTTATGTAGCTTTATTTGTGTCTTCTTTTTCTTGTGCCAGTTTTGGAAATTTGTATTTTTCAAGATATTTATCCATTTCATTTAAGTCAGTGCTGGCAAATTATAGTCCTCTGGAAAAATCTGACCCAGTACTTATGCCTTGAGCCACTTTCACACTACATCAGCTCAGTGAGGTCATAGTAGAGGCCAGGTAGCCTGCAAAGCCTGAAATATTTACTGTCTGGCTCTTTACAAAAGAAATTTGCCCACCCCTGATCTAAGTTTGCAAACTGAGTTGACATTAGCCTAGCACATCTGGAGGATCTGGAGTCACATTCTTTCATTCCTGGTGTTGGTGATTTGTGCTTTCTTTCCTTCTTTCTCAGTCAGGCTTTCCAGGTGTTTGTCAATTTTATTTATGGTTTTGAAGAACTATTCTTGACTTTGATTTTTTCTATTTGTTTTACATTTCACTGATTTCTGCTTTATCTCGATTAATTTCCTTTCTTCTACCTTGAGTTTAATTTGCTCCTTTTTTTTTTCATTTCTTGGAGTAGGAACTTAGATTATTGATTTTACACCTTTTTCTTTTCTAATGTAAGCATCTGAAGGAAACTTTATAACTTGAAGAATACAGAAACCTGCAGAGAAAATCATGCTTGATGGTGAAGCAGTAGAATCATTTCCATTAGTGTCAAGAATGAGGTAATTATGCTCACTGTCTCTGACATTCACTGCTCAATATTGTGCTGGTACTTTTAGCAGTAGGACTCAAGGAAAGATGGAACGTGAACATGGTAAAGGCAGGTACCAAACCGAGATTCCATGACACATGCCCCAGAAGTGCAGATAAGTGTGGAACCTGGTCTCCTGCAGTTTCCTTTGTTCTAGCTGATGAGAATGAAAATCTCTTATTTTTGATCTGGCTGAAGTTGAAACATTGGTGGGTTTCAGGATTAGAGATTCTTGCTTCTGTTGTTTTGAAACAAAAAGAAGATTATTTCTGTGTAATGTCCAGTTGGAAAGGGATCGAGGATTTCGGTAGCTGACCCGCAAAATACTATGGCAGTTAGTTACACTACAAGCTCCACATTTTTACAGAGGAGCTCCTTCCAGCTGCTTCCCACTCTGCCTCGGGTGTCCCTAGATTGGGAGATCGGCCATGCTCGATACTGGTGAAACTGCAGTGCTTCCGCTTCTGCAAGGGAAGTGTGCTTCCTGTGTTGTCTCATTTAAACCTGTGGTATTTAGGGACATAGCTCTTTCACTTCACATGCGTGGCCTCTTTATACCACACTGGCATAGGAGCTGGTTTAGGAAAAAGTTGAGGATCAGCCACCACTGCATATCACTTCTGACCTTGAGTCTGTTACTTTCTATGCCTGCCACCTTCCTTCATGGCAAGTTCATTACCATCCCACCACGCAAAGCTGGCTGCCCTTGGGAACACCACAGCATCTTAGACACGTGTATCATGTCAACCTCAGTGATGGGGAAGATTTCCTTTCTTGGGAAGTGTTTCCATGTTTATCTAAATAAGAGAATTCATAGGTGGGGAATACCTGGTTACTTCTCTCCAATTGTCTAAATCATTAGAGGTCAGCTCTTGCCTGGTCAAGATGTCCTGTTAATGAATATGTTATCCGCACGGGAAAGTTTTGTTTCTGTTGTTTGTAAAATCCACAGTAAAATCCTAGAATCATGAACTAAATCTGGCTTCACCATTTATAACTGTGTGATCTTGGGCAAATTACCTTATATTCTCATATGTAAGGTTGGGATAATAATAGTACCTTCCTCATAGAGTTGTGATGATTAAATTAGAATACACACATGCCACACATACACACATGCAAACACATGTGCACAATACCTGTTAGATAGTTAGTGCTCAGTACATGTCAGCTCTTATTATCTGCTTGTGCCGTCAGAGAGGAACCAGATCGATTCCGACAGGATTGGTGTTCCACCCTCCACCCCTTCTTTTTGTTACATGGAAGGACAGTCTCTGACTGTCTGGAGCCATTTGTTCTGGGTCTCTTCTGTTCTGGACTCTCAGGATGTCCCTGGCGACCATTTCTACTGTATCTTCAGGTTTTCACTTTGACTCATCCTCATCAGGGATTAAACATTCACAAGTCTCTCTCCTTACTTAAAAACAACACAACCATCAAAAATTGTCCCTTGAAGCCATGTCTTCCATTTTCTGCTCTATCTCTGTCACTTTTAATATCAAATTTTTTGAACTAAGTACCTATACTTGATTGTTCCCTTTTTCCATTTCTTATTCTCTCCATGACTCATTTCTACCACTTGACGGAGTCTGCTTCTATTCTTTTTTTTTAATGTTAGAAAATACTTCCTTCATCTTCAGATACTCTGTTCCTTTATATTCATGTTTATTTGAATTACACTTTCCATCTACTTCTTGGGCTATTCTTCAGATTTCTTTCCTTGCTCCTGTTCCTCTTCTTGCCCCTTAAATGTTTCTGTTTCTTATGGCTCTAACTCAAGACTCCTAGTAAGCTGGCTGAGCCCTGCCTGTTTGAGCCCTGTGTTCCCCCTCCAGCATCCTTATGTACCTGGTCTTCCTTTCCCTCTCCCTCTCACCATTCTAGACTTCTTTCAGTTTCCAGACAGGGCCACCTGCTATATCCTGGGCCTTTACACAGGCCACTTGCTTCCTGTGGCTTAAATACTGCCGCCCTCTGTGACCAACCCCTACTTTCTCTACAGCCTAAATTATATTCACTCTTGAAGTCTTAGCATAAATACCTTTTCCTCCAAAATGTCTTTCCAAGCCCTAGATTAGGCAAGGTCCTATTTCTGTGTACTTTGTACTTTCCCTAGCAAAAGCAATTGTAATTATTTGTCTGCGTTCCTCATTGACCGGTACATCCTGCAAACGATAACCACGTTTGTCTTGTGTGAATGAGAGAACAAAATGTTGTTCTGGGTGTACTGTTGCTGTCATTCGTGTGTTCATTTCTTCCCTCATTCACATGAGTGTTTACTGAGCTTTATGCCGGCCACTGTGCTAGGTATGGGAATGTAGTACTGAATAAGACAGATAAGGGCCTCGCTTCTTGGAGCTTACAGTCAAGTGGACGAGACAAACAGTAAATAGGATAATAAATAAGTGTATGATCAGATACTAGTAAGTACCATAAAGACAGTAAGGTAGGAATATGTAAAATAATTGGGTAGTAATTAGGAGGGCTAGGAAAGGCCCGCCTGAGGAGGTGAATTTGAACTAAGACTTGAATGATGAGAGGAAGCCAACTAGACAAAGATCAGAGGGGAAAGGACTCCAGGCGGATGGAACAGTCTTTGTGGTGTCGAAGCAGCTGTGATGGGGGAACATATCGGCTGAAGTGATGCAAAGTAGGAAAGGAGTCGTGGGAGGCTGTGGAAGGCTTTGTGCTCATGAGTGGGCTGAAGGCCAAGGTGGACCAGGAAAGTAGCCACTTGAGTTTCAGAGAGCTTGTTAGGTAGTCGACTTGAGGCAAACATCCTGGATCCAGTAGAAAGACATGTGACACTTCTTTGATCAAGGGCAAGCATAAGTGCTGATTACATGATAGAGTATACAGTTTTTAAAAGCTTCCTAGGAATGTTTTACATGTCAGGGACCATAAACTTGTATGCAATTATAGTATGCCCATATAGTAATTGCTGCCTGATACCACTGCTCAAATGACACATTTTATAACTACTATTTTTGTGGGTACAGAATTTTATTACTTACAAAAGAGCATTATTATGATAGGTTTAATTCTGAAAAACAACATAAGATCCCCAATATATGCTGTGCAGAAAATGTTGATGAGCTGTATTTTTAATCATCTTTCACTTGACTGAAGTTTTGTGAAAAATGAATCAATAATGGAGAAATCACGGGTTGAAGGGATGCTCAGATAAGACAATGCATGTAAAAGCACTTAGAATTATCAATGTTCTTACAAGGTATAAGGAATTATTACTGTTGCTAACAACTAACTCTTTTTTTTTTTTTTTTTTTTACCAAATACTGGTCCTGACATAAGATACAAGACTAAAGACTGGATGTCTTGACCCACATGATAAAATATCCAAGGCCAAACACCTCTTTTCTAACCAACATCCATGTAAATTTTATTGATAAACTTACATGTATGTGGTACATTCTTTTATTTCAGGAAACAGTCATTGAGCTCCTACTATTTCATAGCTAGTCCTTCAGTCACTCTGGAGACAAAGCACTGAACAAGACAGACACAGACCTTGCCTTCGTGGAACCTAAAACCTAGGGGATGATGAACACTGAACATCACATAGGTGAAATAATGATCACCTCTGCTTTAACAGTATAACTACATTTTATAGATGGAAGATATTAAAAGTAGATGAATGCTTATAAGGTGGTTTAGTATATTCTGAATGTCTAAAGTACATATTTTTGATTCCTTTGAACCAACTTTCCAATGTGTTTAAGTCTCCCTGGAATACTTCTTGCCCAGCCGCAGTTTCTCCCACTTGAAGGTGGTGGTGGGCCAGTCTTGTGGAATCTGGTACAGGGGATCCATGTGATGTGACCTGTAAGAGCTCAGGCTGTCTGGGCTTGACTTCCCCCTTCCCCTGATCGGTAAATGTGGTTACTATGTCTCTGACTTCATTTCCTCCTCTGCAAAATTAGGATGATAATAGATTGCTATGAAAATGAAATGGGATTATAGGCAGTATGTTTAGTCAGTGCCTGGCACATTGTACATTCTCATTGAATGTCATGGTTACCGTCTTCCTGCCTGCCTTCTCCATTCTCGCTGTTGTTATATAATCTTCTCTAGTTCAGCGGCACAGCAGTCTCAGCGAAGTCTGAAGTGTCGGAAGTTTTCTGAGATGTGATAATAGTACTGTAGGGAACATGTTTTTTGACAGTAGTTCTATAAAGTTTTGAGAGCCTCTGGTGGGTGATATGTCATCTTCACTTATTACCAACTCTCTCAAGAGCTTGTAACATTTTTTAATTGACTGTCTTTTGCAGAACTAAAAAGGGGACAGTATTGTTTTACAATATGCTACCCTGGAATAAAACACCTTTTTTTTTTTTCTTTTTGCCAATAAGCCTGGAGTAAGGCAGGACTGTTTTATGTAAGTAAGTATGCTAACAAAATGACCACCTAAGAGAGTATCTTTCAAACCTTTCTGAACACAATTAATAATAAAAAAATATTTTATATCAGATCAGGTTTACATATACATGTAAACACTCAAAAGTCTGAAACTGAAATAAAGTTTCACAAAACAATACATACCCTTACTACTGTAATGCAGCATTTTCTGTTCCATTTTATTCCATGCCATCCCATTCCATTCCTTTACATTTTAAGAAAAAAGACCAATGGTTTGAAAAATATTGATCTAAGAAATCGATGGATCTAAATTAGAATGGGGTCATGAGTTAAGAAGAATTAAGTGGGATGAAAGAAAACCAAAACAATAATTCGTGAAGATCTGTGCATCCCTGTGTTCATGACAGCACAATTTACAGTAGCCAGGATATGGAAGCAACCTAAGTGCCCATCGACAGACAATTGGATAAAGAAGTTATGGTTCATATATACAATGGAATATTACTCAGCCATTAAAAAAATGAAATCCTACCATTTGCAACAACATGGATGGACCTAAAGATTATTATACTGAGTGACATGTCAGACAGAAAGATGAATACCATATGATTTCACTTATATGCAGAATCTAAGGAACAAAAAGAACGAACTAATCAAAAACAGACTCACAAAAACAGACTCACAAATCTGGTGATGACTAGAGGGGTGGAGGGTTGGGGGACTGGGAGAATGGGGTGAAAGGTTAAAGAAGTACAAATTAATAGTGATAGAGGGTCACAGGGATGGGGAGCAGGACATAGGGAATGAGTTAGCATTAATGTAATGGCTAGGTGGAGAGCCAGAGGAGAGAGAGCAATTAAGGGGATCGTTTATAAACTATATAAATGTTTAATCAATGTACTGTATAGTCAAAACTAATAATAAAATTTTTTAAAAAGTGAGATAGTCTTCAGCTCCACATTTTAATTATCTTCTCGGTAATCATCACTATCTCCTATGCCATAATCCACCCTCTCCTCTCTCCCCCGCCACAAAACCAAAAACAAATAATAAAACACTTGATATTTAGCTCTTTCTACACTTTTACAGAAGTTAGCTCAATTTAGCCTTTTACAATTTGTAGTCATTTCTATTCCAGCAAAGTGGACGGCTGGATCATCATTAGGATAAAGAGTCAGTTCAGTGCAGCCAGAAAACCTTGCTTCTTTCCACCTCTGGCTTTGTCATTATTCACAGGTTCACCTGTCTTCTCTGAGTCCCAGCTCAGAGCGGGTGATAATATATATATTATTTAAATTAATAACATCCCTCCTTCCATTTCCTCCCCTCAGGGTTGTTTGAGAGCCATCCGAGATAACATTAGAAATTATTTTGTAAACCGAAGGGCTCTTTTCAAATATGAACACTATTGGGCTGTTAGATTCTTTATTTGTAATTCTTACCTTCTTTTAAAAAATTCCTTCTAGATTTCTCAGTTGAATACACTGATTGCACTTTTGCTGGGAGAACTTCTACCTGGAGATAGGCAGAAGATCATGACAATTTGTACCATAGATGTCCATGCCAGAGATGTGGTTGCAAAACTTATTTCTCAGAAGGCAAGTTTGTAAAGATTTCATGTATTTTTTGTTGTTTCCTGAAAGTGGTGTTTATCATCAGGAGTATGTCTAAGAAAGTAAGTTTTGTGTGTGTGTGTGTGTGTGTGTGTGTATTTTAATTAGTCTTGAGAAATTACTTGGGGTGAGTTTGATTTGGGTTATCTGAAATATTATCCTCATAAGAGTTTTCTCAAGTGATATCCCAAAGAGTTTGCCAAGTCAGGAACCTCTAATCCAGATCATTCAAAAAAATTAACCCAGGATGGAAGAACCATGAGAAGTAACTATGTTTATTTCTCTGTCTTCTGGCTTCTCTGCACCTAATCATCTTGGTTCATTGGCCAGTGGTTATCACCTCTGTGGCTTACCCAGGCAATAGCAATAACATTTATGTCATTTAAACAATCTCTGTGTGCCTCTGGTTATTTTCCTTTTGAAGAAAGAAATGTTGGTCACCTCTTTTCCTTTCAAGGGTAAGTAACTTTCTTTAAAGAAGTGATTTTCTAATCCTTTCAATGTATTAATAACCTCTTTCCTAATCCTATTAAAAAGTCCATGAGTCTCTTAGATACTGGCAGTGTTTCATGTGAAACAAGAATTTTCTAACACCTTTTCCAAAATATATTCCTGCTTACAAATGTCAGGTATGCTTGTCTACTGCCCAGCGTTGATATAGCATGCCCATCACCTACTTCCTCCAAGTCCCCGTTGTTTTGGGGGGATGGTGGTACTAAAACAAGACAATTCCTTTCACAATTTGAATGCACATATGTATTGTGAAATGTTTTTTGTTGTTTTTTCTAGTTTTTTCTAGTTTTTTCTCAAGTTATTATAATCAAAGTGAATTTTAATTCTCTGCTGTACAAAGTGCACCAAATGCTTCTTTGTGTAAGCCATAAACTTGAAACTACTTCTTGATCCAAGTCCAGGACCATTAGTGAATAATGTTCTTTAATTGCTAATTCAAAACTGATTTTTGCAAAACACCACTTACCATGTATTCTCATTTTGATAATGAACCACTGATAACTACTCTTTGAATGTGACCTTGTACCTTCTTACATATTTTATTATGTTTTCTCAGTGGTGACTTGCTTGTAGTAGGATAAATTATGATTAAAATATGTCCTTTATTTTTTACTAAAATAGATACTTTGTCTAATCTCCAATTGTCTGATACACATAAATATGCAATATTGAGACATGTAGACATCAGACAAATTAGTAGACAATAATTTTGGTAATTTCAAGTAATTCCCAAGAAATTCTAGGATTATGTGTATCTTAAAGAGACTGGAATTATTTTTTCAAATTGGAAGAATGGATAGAATTGAATAAGATAGGAAAGAATAGCAACAACAACAAAAAAAACTTATTTGATTTAATAAAAAAATGAAGTGGGAAATCTGTACTAACAGCAGGCTGGTTTTAGAATTGACTTTGTTGAAAGTATATTTACTTTGACATTCAGAAATTATGGAGTATACCATTTTCATAGTGTGTTTTTTCATCTGATTTCAATGATATAAGTATAAGGTTACAAAAGTGATCAAATCACTTGGGGTGATTCATTAAAAGGGAAAAACATTGCTTAAATAAACTGATATTTTACAGTAAAAGCCTTCTTAAAATGAAGATTTTAATTACATACATTTTTTTATAAAGTATTCAGCTGTCTACATGCAATTACAGTCTGCAGTAGCACGTAAAAGATTTCCTTTTTGTGAGATATTTAGAACTAAAATGTGAACTAATAGAGTTGATTAGATTAATAGATTAAGCCTGTTGCCTCAAAATTATGTGTCCTGTGTGTGATGATCATCTGATGTTTTTAGGTTGTCAGTCCCCAAGCTTTTGCTTGGCTGTCTCAACTCCGTCATCGGTGGGAGGACACCCAGAAACACTGCTTTGTCAATATTTGCGATGCCCAGTTTCAGTACTTCTATGAATACTTAGGAAACAGTCCTCGACTAGTGATCACTCCTCTAACTGACAGGTAACAATGAGACTTGAGTTAGATGGGAAAAACAAGCCAAAAAAGTCCCCCAGCACGGGTAAAGATGCATGAGATTGGAAAGAAAGGAATGAGGGAAAATGATGAACAAATTGGAAAACCATATGAAAGCAGTATGTAAATGAACTAATTAAGTAATATAGTGAACGTTGATTTTAGTTAGAAACAAATGAAAGAGAACCAAATTAGAGAAGCAGAATTTTGGACATTGTACAATACGCAAATCACGAAATCATGGTCAGATTAATATGGTTCAGGCCAGCATGTTTGATCACTTAGTCTGTTCTCTCTGGTTATCTATGGCTAATATTCTGATATCAGGATTTGTAATCACCTCCCCCACTGAATCCTTTTATGGAAGTGTGAAAATAAAAATTGGCATATGTTCAAATTCACTTTTTTAAGTGTTAAATACTCTTTATTTGATAATGTACATAAACCACACTAAAATGCCTTTAAGTAAAAAAGCAACAGTTTAGATACAGGGAATTTAATTAAATTGGCATAGTTAGGACCAAAAAGATAAGGTGGACATTGCCACCTTATCTTCAGCCCTTTCCTTTTTAACAGGCCAATGAACACAACTTGAAACACAACCAAGTCTTGCTGTTCCATGAGACAGCTAAGGGATATCCTCAGCATTTAAACATATTAATATAACCAGTTACATAAATCTAAATGTAAAACCAATCTCCTACAGGTTTTCAGATGGCATTCACCATTTCTATGAAAAACTATTACTAATTATGTCCAAAATATTACTAATTATGTCCAATCACAGCTTTCAAAGGGGAAAACTGGGATAGCACTCACGGAACCTAAATCACCATCAAAGTTCAAAAAACTGATCATATTCATTTAGCCACAAGCCAATCTTATTTAAATCAGGACTGCCCTAAAGAAATGTTCTATCAGCCATTCATGATCTGAATTCTGGTGTATGAGATCAATTTAAATATGGTACACATAAAAGAAAGTCATGAGACATTTCTGTTTTGTAATAAATAAGGCAGTGGCCAACTATTGTTCCTTGGTAGCTTTTTTTTTGAGATAAGCTATCAAGTCTGCCCTTTCTCCAGACTTCTTAATGCCAGCAAAGATCATTTTTGTTCCAGGGATGTACTTCTTGGGATTCTCCAAATACTCCATCAGCATCTCCTCTCCCCAGGTGATGCCTTTGTTCTTGTTGGCATCCGTGTAAGAAAATCCAGGGGCCTGACCTGTCTTTCACCCAAACAGACTATGGAGATTTGGCCCAGTCTTGTGCTTTCCTCCCTCTTCCACAGTATAGCACTGGACACACTTTTGAACAAAAATTTTCTTGCCCTTCTCAACATCACCCATTTTTATACGCTCACAAACCAGTCGTCTTGCTAAGTGCAAGGACACGCCGGTCCGCACCTATGTACCAGTGTCATCAAATTCATTTTTGCAGGAGTATAAACAGTGAAAGGAAGAAAAGAGGGTGAACATAGATGCATTAAATTAGCAGATACTTAGGAAGCACCATGCTAAGTACTGTTTAGCAGATACTTAGGAAGCACCATTCTAAGTACTGTTCCAGTGTTAAACAGGCAGGATTTCTGCTCTCAGGCTACTTTCTAGTTGAGTGTGGCATGTGAAGTGAAGAAGAACGATAAACAATTTTATTTTAGGTGGTAATATATGTTATGACAGAAATAAAAAAGGCCGATATGTTAGACAGTGTATCAAAGGGAGAGGCTACTATTGTAGATTGAGAGGACTTTTGAGGTAAGACCTAAATAATAACAATGCACCTGCTATGCAGACATCCTGGCGCAGAAAGTTGCAGGCAGAGACAAGTACAAAGTTTCTAAAGTGAGAAGGATCTTGACCAGTTCAAGGGATAGACAGGAAACCAGTGTGGTTCAGGTCTGTCAAGGGAGCCAGGGTGGCTATTAAAATCTCATTGCCACTTGACTCCAAATAAATATATACACATGGTCAGAACGTTATAGAGGTAAGGATGTGTCATACTGATGTGAAATCCTTTGTTGGTATTTAACTTCTGCTGAATTTCTCGGTGAAAGAAAGCACATTTAATCCTGGGCATTCATGGAAGAAAATTACACCTTGAGATTATAGAAGTGTTCCCCATTTTCCAATATCACTATACTGTGCAATTTATTTGGGGAGAAAAGTATAGACAAGTCTCAAATATAAGTCTACAAAGCCGGGTTGCTCATGAGGGTGGTCCCGGAGGGCTGGCAGGATGCTCACACTGGCTTTGTGATTGTTCTTAACCCATTAATCTGCTCATGATTTCATCGTCGATAAATTGTGCAGCTTCTGTAATTGTTTCTCTAACTCCGTTCTCTTTAATGTGCCTCTAACTAAAAGTTAATGCTCACTATCTTAATTATGTAATTTATGGACTGCTTTTGGTGTGAGAAATTAAAATTTGTAACAACAAAATTGCTTGAGAATAGTCAAAAATGCAGATGATAAGAGTCTACTGTATGTGTGCTGTTGTAAATAGAAAAGAGGGAAGGGGCGACACAGGGTATAGGACAGAAGGGTAAGAGGCACTTTAAAGTTTATCAACATGTGAGGACTAATAGCTTATTAACTTTTTAATTAAAAAATCACTCCGTGGTTTATTTAGAAGATAAAGGTGAATGTTCCTTTTGATAGTGTGATGGTTATAAGACGTTCACATCATGTACATTTCTTTTGCCTTTCATTCTATGGATTGTTTCCTAATTGTTTACATTAACACAATGGTGACTTTCAAACACTTTCATTATGTCTCGTTTGATGCTGATCTTTCCTTTGTGTGGCAGACGGAGCAGATAATGTCTCCTTCTTACGGATGTGGGCAAGTTCAGAGACTTAGGTTGTCAACCAAGTTGTCACTGAGAGACTTGAGCTGGAACACTGGTGGATTGGCGAGGAGGGTGCAGGCCAGCTGCTATTACAGAGACCCAAAATATAATGGCTTCAATAACACAGAAGCTGATGTCTTACTTTTCTAACAGTCCAGAAGGGAGTGTTTCCAGGCAGTATAAGCTGGCAGGCATCCAACATGCTAAACATGGCTTCCACGTGTGTTTCAGCCAGCAGGAGAGGGGAAAACATCTCAAAGGAGTTTTCCTAGATTTGCAAACATCATTGCAGCACATAGTACATTGGTTGAAGCTTGGTTACTCCTGGCTGGAGGGCAGTGGTAGGGAATGTAGTCTGCAGCATAAAGGTGGCCATATGTCCACTCAAAATTTGGAACCACCAGAAAAGACTATTAGAGGGTAGTCTCTACTCCATAAAGAGTTGTGATTCCTAGTCCAGGGGTCTTTCCACTTCGTATTTATTGTAAGGTGCGCTTAAACATGCAATGGCCATAAATATAGAAACACTTTGCATTTTCAAAACTAATTGCTTCTATCTGCATAATATTTTGAATCTTTTAAGGCATTTACCTTGGGCTTTCTTAACATATCCCTACAAGAAACCTCATTTTATGGAGGAAATAAAACGTTGATGTCAAAAAAACTTATTTGAGATTAATATTTGATTATTGGCAAATTAGACACTAGTCTCCATACTTATGAATTCTATGTATATATCTTTCCACTAGATCTGCTGTCTGTACTAAGACAAAAATAATTTCTAAGTCAGCAGAAACCCCATGTAAGGTACTTGCTATTTGTTTTTTTTCTTTTGCAAATATTAAATTGTGTCATTGCATAACTTTTCTCAGTCTAAGAACCACTGAATCTTTCCTGCAAAAATAAGTACTATCATAATCTAAATGCATGTAGCAACACATTCAAAATGAATTCCTAACATACAGTTTAATAAAATTGTGTCCGCATATTTGCTTTGTACTTTGAAATAGCTACATATTATTTGCAGACTATGTATGTATGTATTTACATTCTCATTTCAGTGTGTTCACTAAGTAGCAGTTTAATGAAGTCAATGTTTAATTCATTCATCATCCGAGATTTCCCTTGTGTTTTTCTTTTATAAACAGTGATTCGAGATGTCGTCTGCCATAGTTATAGTATCTTTAGCTAGCATATCGGCAATTCAGTATATTGCAAATCAGGTGTTATTTGTATTCAAATACACGGCTCTTAGGAAATGAGATAAGACAGATAAAGCAATACATTTTTCTCTATTATCATTAGACAACCAACCTAAAAATAAATTTGATATCAATTATTATTCAGACATTTATTACCGTGAACAAACCAGAGGTATATCAATATTTTGTGCTACGACATTCTAGACCTTGACTTTTGAAACTTAAAAAAAAAAAATTGGGTTGCCCTTAATGTTTTCTAGAAATCTCATATTAGACTATAATATTTGTGTTTTCTATTGCTTAAAGGTGTTACATTACTCTCACTCAATCACTTCACCTAACCATGAGCGGGGCTCCAGCTGGCCCAGCTGGTACAGGGAAAACTGAAACCACCAAAGACCTTGGGCGTGCCCTTGGCATGATGGTTTATGTATTCAACTGTTCAGAGCAAATGGACTACAAAGTAAGTTGGTTATACAATGATGTATACTAACAAGGTTATTCATGATTTGGAAGGATTCAAAATAATATCGTTTCAAACCCTCTCCTGTTAAATTCTTAATGCTTCACCCCATCATTTAGTCCATAGGAAATATCTATAAAGGATTAGTGCAGACAGGAGCTTGGGGCTGCTTTGATGAGTTCAATCGAATTTCTGTGGAAGTTCTATCAGTGGTGGCAGTACAAGTGAAGATGATACATGATGCCATCAGAAACAGAAAAAAGAGGTGAGTGACATGTGGCTTTTCTTATTGCTACAAAAAGAAAGAGGAGCAGAGGATAATGCAGTAAACTTCACCTTCACAGTTTTTGCTGCCTCTCCTTGTCTCATGAAATGGATAAAATAACAGAGACTGGTTAATTTTGAATAGTTATTTTGAATAACCTCCCATTCTTTATTAGTGGTTTTAAGTGTTGAATAACAACAAAGATATATTATTTTAATAACAAAAAATAAACACCGTTTACAATGGTAAATATGGTCATCAATTCTCACTCTTGATCTTACTTGACCTTCTGGCAGCATCTGGCACAGTTGATCCCTCCCTTCTGTGTGACTCACTTTTTTTCACATGAGTTCTAGGGCACCACACCTTCCCGATTTTTCCCCACCCTCAGGGCTGTTCTTTGCTGGTTTCTTCTCATCTATAAATGGGGAAAGTATAGCACCTCCCTTAGAGATTAATGATTCAATGTCAAGCCCTTTGACAATCGCTTGACACACAGCGGGCACCATATCAGCGTTAGCTATTTTTTAATGTCATTTCCTGATCTATCAATTTTTAATGTCACAGTCTTCAATTTTTAGATTTCTTCTTTCTCTCTTTATATTTGTTCTCTTGGTGATTTGACCAGTCACATGGCCTTCAATACCATCTGTGTGCTGCTGGCTACGAGCTGCCCAGGCCTCCCTCCCTTCTCCGATATTTAGACAACACCATTAGGACATCTCAAGGCTCCACTCGATGTCTCTCATATCCAAAATCAAAATTCTTGACTTTCTACCAGCACTTGCTTTATTAGTTGTCTCATCACAGTAGATTATATCCTCACATTCTTCCGGTTACTTGGTCCAAAAACTTCCCGAGTATATCCAGAACCTAACCACTTTCCAACACAATGACATACTCCAAAAGATAAAACATGACAGAGTTTGGTGGTATAATTTGAGAAATAAGCGTTATAGTACACAATTGTAATCTTCTTTTAATATTTCAGGTATACAGTGCAACCTCATTTATCTGGCCTACCCATTTATCCCCCATTTACTAGGATATTTTGCTCAGCTAGGAACATTTTGATCTTCTCATCATAAAAAGATTATCTAGCCCCTTGAAACTGAACCTATTGTAGAATTTGCCGGTTATTACAGATACAGGTGCATATTTCCACCTTCTAGAAAAGCTCTCATGGCTCTGGGATACCAGTTTCCTAGGACTGGACGGCTGCTCTCTCACCTGTCCCTGCTCTAACGCTAGGCTCCTTCATGATTCCATGAGTTTTATTAAATTCTCTTTACACTCGAGGATTTAAGAGATGAGACCATGCCTCAGCTACAGAGCCTTGCAGCATCTTGCTGGCTGTACCTTTGGCTTTCGGTTATCCCTGCTTTCTGCAGTGGAAGAGTCAGTTACTGCTGCAATAACCTCCTCTCTTTCTGTCTCCCTTATGTTCTAGGAATGAAGATTTCTCCATTCTTACCTTGACTATACTAAATCTACCTTCTCTTCCTTATCTAATACCCAAGAAGCTTTAGTCCTAAAAAATGTGGCTGTCTCTTTTCCCTCCCTGTTCTGTGGTATAGGCCCAACTCCTTAACTGCTTCAGCTCTCCCCTGTCTCAACAACAGAAGAAAGCCTTATCCTTTGTCTCATTTGCCCCACTTGAAAGTTTCTTTCTACTTATCCTTCAGTTTGGCTCCTGCAGCCCTTTACCATTCTGTTGCCCTGACCATCAATAGCCTAATTGGGCCCTTGCAAATCTTCCTTGAAATCTTTCACTACTTCTCCAATGCCTTCACATGATAATAGCAATAATCATAGCTGACATCTGCTGAGTATTTACCATGTTCTAGACATTGTACTCTTAGGCCTGTATATACCTAAACTCTCTTAATCCTCATATGATCCAATAAGGTGGGTGATAACCATTATCCCATTTTTTAAAAAAATTAGATGAGGGAACTGGGACATGCCTAAAGTGATACAGCTGGTCTCAGAATGCTCATTCTAACTCCAGAGCTAGCTGTCATAACCAGAGTCTGCTTCTCTGTGGTTGTCAATGGGTATTTGTTGAATAAATGGGAGGAGGAAAGGGAGGGAGAAGGACAAGCAAATAGAGAAAATAAAGACTGAACAAGGAGTCCCTTTCACCTCTTAGCCTGGGCAATCTCTTTCTGTGCAGTATCTCATTAAAGAAATTGCAGCCCTTGTCGAAGGCAAAAATAGCATCACCTTGTATTAACTATTAAAGTCATCAAGTCCTCATTTTTACATGCACCCAATGGCTGTGCTAAAATATAAAGTAAATCTTCCTATATTTGTAATTCCTCTGGGGAAGGGAGTGCATTTTTAATAAATGTGCTTCAAAACATATTCAAGATATGTGTGATTATGAATTTTAAAGAAAATTACACAGAATAAACAGCTTCCTAATAACGTTTGCATTTGGCAGTGGTTTGCATTTGTCGATGTGCATTTATATTCAAAGAACACATTTAATTTTATCAACATTCTTTTTCTGGTAGATTTGTATTTCTTGGGGAAGCTATCACACTGAAGCCATCAGTGGGAATATTTATAACCATGAACCCAGGATATGCTGGTCGAACAGAATTACCGGAAAATCTCAAAGCTCTTTTCAGGCAAGTGTGATGCTTTGCGGTTTAGCATCTGGAGCACTCATGCCACCTAACGTTGCTGGTTTGCACTGTTAAATGTTCATTCGTTTTTTACTTGAGGATTCCTGTGGAAAAGCCCTGATTCTTTGGGGTTGCTTTATGGAGAAAACTTTCACCATGATAAATTGACTCTTTTGAAATAGGAAACCAGAATCAAAATCATTACTTGAACATCACATGGTACATTTGAACATTTAATACTGACTCTTTTGTAATGATATTTTTATTATAAACATAATTTTCACAAATTATAGAATATTTGGAAAATATAGAAAAGAATGCAGATAAAATTACAGCTTCGCCACCCAGAAATAATGATTGTTATATTTTTTTCTAGTCTCTTTTATAGTTCATATTTTATGGAGTTAAGGCAGTAGGTTAGGCATGGTTTTTATTTAGTTCTTATTTAATGTTTTGACATAAGTAGTTTATCATTATTGAATATTCTTTGGAAATGCCATTTTATGTTGCTCCAAAATAGTCTCTCGCATGGCTTGTTCATAATTTTCTTAACCATTCCCAATTGTCTGACATGTAGGATTAGTGTTTTTCTTTTCAGTTTTTTATGATCATAAAATAGTAGGCCATAAACATCTCTCCACATGAAGAGTTATTCTTATTTCAGATTATTACCTAGAATAGATTCCTACATGTAGAATTACTTGGTGAATGATTAAAATACTTATTGATGACCTGCTTTCCAAAAATATTGTAGTCATATTTACACTTATTAGCAGTCTGGCAGAGAACCTGTGCTATTACATTTGAATCGGTTATGTTTACCTCGTATTTTAAATCAACGTTGTTCAGGTATAGTTTCATACAATAAAATACACCCATTGAAGTGTGTAGTTGGTGGAAGCACTACGACAATCAAGATATGAAATATTTCTGACACCCTTGGGAGTTCCTCTGTGCCGTTTTGAAGTTAATCCACCATTCCCTTGATGTGCTTTCTATGACTTTAGGTTAAATTTGTCTTTCCTAGAGTTCACGTAAATGAAACCGTATGTACGTACTCATTTGTGTTGTTTTTCTTTCCTTGAACGTTATGATTTGGGGATTTTTCCAAGTTAGAGCGTATCAGTAGTTCATTTTCTTTGTTGTTGATTGGTATTCTGTTGTATGCACATACGATTTGTTTGTCCATTCACCAGTTGATGGACATTTAGGTTGTTTCCAGTTTGGTGCTATTATGAGTAAAGCTGCTGTGAACAGTCATGTACGATCTTTGTGCAAACATATGTTTTCTTTTGAGTAAATATGTATGAATTGAATTGCTAAATCACATGGCAAATGTATATTTGACTTTATTAGAATTTGCCAATATGGTTTCCAAGATGATTGTATCGTTTTACACCTTCACCATCAATGCATAAGAATTCCACTTGCTCTGCATTGTCAAAATGTGGTATCGTCAGTCTTTTTAGTTTTAGCCAATCTAATAGATATATCTTTATGGGTTTAGTTTGCATTTCCATGATGGCTAATGATGTTGAACATCTTTTCATGTAACTTACTGGCCATTCCCATAATATCCTTTATTAAATACATATCTTGCAAATGTTTTTCTCTCAATTTATGGCTTGCATTTTTATTTTCTTAATGGTGTCTATCAAAGATAGAAGTTCTAAATTTGATGAAATACAATTTATGAATTGGTTTTATGTTTTTTTTCATACCCTAGTTTAAGAATGTCTGATTTGCCTCAGGTTGCAAAAATTTTCAAATATGTTCTAGAAGTTTTATAGTTTTCATATAGATTTTCTCCTTTTTTCTGTTAATGTACTGAACTATATTGATTTTTCAAATGCTAAACAGTTCAAATGCTAAGCAATTCAAATGCTAAGCAATTCAATATTGCATTCCTGGGATAAACTTCACTTGTTTAGGAGATATCATTTTTATAGGTATTGATGGATTCAATATGCTATTATTTTGTTAAGGATTTGTACATCTGTGCCATGAGGGATGTTGGTCTGTAGTGTCTTTTCTTATAATATCTTCATCTGGTTTTGGCATCAGGGTAATGATGACTTCATGAAATAGGTTGGCCAATGTTCTCTTCTTCTCTATTTTATTAAGAATTTGTGTAGGACTGGTATTATCTGCCCCTTAAATATTCGATAGATTTAATTAGTGATGCCATCCGGGCCTAGATTTTTCTTTGTGAGAGTCTTTTTAGTACTAAAGTCAGTTTCTTTAATAGATATGGGGTCACTCAGATTTTTAATTTCTTTTTAAATTTCTTTTGATAATTTGCATATTTTAAGGAATTTCTCCATGTTATCTAGATTGTTGAATTTATTGGCATTAATTTGTCCATAATATTCCCTTAGTGTCTGTAGCGATGTCCTGAAGTCCATGTCTGATATGAGAAATGTATGTCTTCTCACTCTTTGCATCCTTGATGAGCTAAAGGCTTATCAGTTTTATTTTATAGGAATTCTTGAGTGTTCACAATATGTATCTTCATTGGCACTCTGCCTTCAAAATAAAATATTGCTTCACATGTAATGTAAGAACCTCTGTATTTTTCAGTGTGATTTCTTTCAATTGTTTTAAGCTTGAAATTTGCTTGTCCATCCGTCTATATATTTAACCATATTTTGTGTGTATTTTCTTCTGATTTTTATGGTGTTACTTTTTGAATGTGCTTCATCTGTTAAGGACTTATTTTGGTAGGTAATATGAAATGAGCATTTAAACAGAATCTTTTCCCTAATAGTCAATTATTCTAGCATCCTTTATTGAATATTTTCTTTTCCTCATAGAGTAGCTTTTTCTAGCATAGCAATTTTATTTTGTCTATTTTTCTTGGAACAAAATTCTAGAGAATAACTATTCTAGAAATAAATGGAATAATTATAGAATATTTTCATTTGAAAACTATACATCTTTACAAAATTTTTTGCATTTGTAACCCAAATTCATCTCATTCATGTTATCATTTGGGTCTTAAAATTTGAAATTGTTTTGTAAAGTTTTCATAAATTTGGTTTAATTAAGTACAGCATCATTTATGTTGGGGTGCTGGTACTTCAAACAGCAAAGTTTGAAGGCCAGTTTGGATGACGGAAATAATATTCATGAGTGGAGGCAGTATGCATGAGCCTTAAGAATATCATGATTCTACCACTTACCCACCATGTGGCCTAGGGCATGTGATTGAACTTCTCAGAACCTTAGTCTGCACCTCTGTAAAATACAGATAAGAGTAGCCACCTCCTTGACTTGTGAGAATTAAGTGAGAGAGCATGAAAAGCTTTTAGTATCCTATATGGCAGGAAGAAAGTGCTCAGTAAGTATTAGTTGTCAATATTAATGCAAGTACCAATTAAGTGAATTTGCTAGCCTTGTCTCGTATTTACTCTTCATCTTGACTTCTTCTGTCATGTGCTAAAGAGTAAAAAATGTGGGAAAAAATGTGAGGCCAGCTGAGATAGAAGTATGTATTCAATAACATAGATCCAGAGAGACTCTGGGTAATATTTAGGATGAAAAATGAGATATGCCTGAAGCAGACAAATTATATTTACAAAAACAGGTGGATAAATATTTAGAATGTACACTTTATGAAGTCTAAAATAATGAGCTCATTTACTTATTTATTCTGACTCCTCTTTTGCACTTAAGTTGAGTAGAACTTTTTCAAGTGTTGCCGTTGCTAGCAGTTGTCTTTGGGGAGGACTTTTGGACATGCCCCTCTAAAAGAAAGGGGATTTGAAAGCTATGTTTTTATAAATTTTCATCTCAGAAGTCTGTGTAAGCTGGCCTCAGGCAGTGACGTACTAGAGACAGCTTGTCGGAGCTGACAGTTAAATTTTCATGGATTTTGTGAGGCGGGTTGTTAAGTACGGCCACTAAATTATATAAACTTTTGATTAAATAAATTGTATTAAAAACAAAGGTGATAAATACTCAAAACTGAGTATTGTCTAGGTAATGTCTTTTCTGAATATTTATGCAATGAGATTATCTATGTCTGGTATGCCGGTGTGGTGGCGTGCTGCCATGCGGCTCTCCCCAGCTCCATGTTTTGTGTTGCTAGATAGACATCAGCCATGCTGGAAGTATTTATTCCATGGAAATCAGCAAACACTACACCCACACTTCTCCCCTTTCCAGACTTTACATCTTTGTCTCTGTATCCAGT
Source organism: Pteropus alecto (assembly GCF_000325575.1). Classification (NCBI taxonomy): domain Eukaryota; kingdom Metazoa; phylum Chordata; class Mammalia; order Chiroptera; family Pteropodidae; genus Pteropus; species Pteropus alecto. The sequence goes on from NW_006436282.1 coordinate 15,470,387, forward strand.
AACTAGTGGACAGTTTTCAGTTGAAGTGAGGGGTCTGTGGTTTGACAGAGGTAATTGTGACCTGCTCGGGAATGTCTAGAATGTTGGTATGAATTAAGCACTTGATTTCAGCAATTTATACTTATTACCTTATCACATTTTTAAACTAAATTATATATTTACTTTTCAGACCCTGTGCCATGGTAGCCCCCGATATTGAGCTAATCTGTGAAATCATGTTGGTTGCTGAAGGTTTCGTGGATGCACGTTCATTAGCCCGAAAGTTCATTACGTTGCACGCACTGTGCAGGGAGCTCCTCTCCAAGCAGGTGAAGAGTCTTCTGTTACTTTTTCTTGGTTTTTATGCCCCATTAAAACAGCTTTTGAAATATGGGTACTGGGTAATTTATTATTCAAATTTTAATTAGACACAGGAATAATTTTATATTTTCCATACACTTTCGAAAATCTGTAATTTGTAGTTCTTAATTTTTTTCTGAAATTAAACTTGAGACATTTTAAGTCTCATGCTTAATTTGTACTTAATACAGGTTTTATCAACAGGCAATGTGGTTTTCTTTAAACCTGACCAATGTTATCACTGTAAATGGAATTTTATGATGCCTCCCATTCTTTGTGAGAATATTATTATCTAGTGAGAGAAGGTTGGAATATACATGAGTCAGGTAAAGTTGATTTTCTGGAGAAACAGTAAGAAATGTTAAACTGAACTTTTATCATTTGTTGATAATCCTTTATTTGAAAGTAGAATTTGCTTTGTTTTTTTTTAAACTTTGCTCTACAATTCCCAGTCTCTGAAATGGGTCAAACTTAACTATTCTCTGTTTTCCAGTCATTAGCTTCTGGCAGTTTCATTTACAGTTGCTGGTGTGCCACATAAATTACACGTGTATCAGCATCATTATTTTTAAACTCAGTTTTTTAGCCACCTTTGACTTCGGTCCTTTGATGACCTTTCATTACTTCCCGCTGACGTTATTCTGCAGCTGTTCTAGGATGAAAGTATTAAAACACCACAGTTATAACCACACAGTTACATGCATTGCCAGATGTACTCATTTTAAGTTATCCGTTGCTGTGGGAAGTTTGGAATATGAAAGAGAAATTCATGTTGTCATTTTAATAACTGAGTTTACATTCTTGGGGGGAACATAGCAAATTTAATAATATGGAAGATGTTTATGACAATGTTATATGCAAAAAACAGCATACCAAACTGTGTGATCTATAATTGGCATGTGTTTTATATTATACTCTGTTTCACACACACACACAAAGTGACTGGAAAATACATTGTGATTTTTAACATTTGTCTCTGGCTAATAAAATTGTATTTTTATTTTTTTCCTTGTTCTTATTTATAATATCTTTTTTCCATGAGCCCATTTTAATTTTATAATGGGGAAAAAGAAGAAAATAATGTCATTGACCCCAGGAAAAATGGAGTTGCAACTATATTCATTCCTAGTAGTAATATTTAAATATTTAGTGAGCATCTACTGTATCCAAATAATGTTTATTTATGATGATGATAAAGGGGATAAGACTCAGAACAAATGAAACACTCAGATTTATGACTTCAAAGAATTTACTTAGGAGATTCAGTTTACGTGAAATAAAAATTGGAATAAAATGGAGAATGAAAAGATTATCCTATTAAGAAAGAAAGAAGCCAGTCTTTATTGAGCAGGTGCCATGTGTTATCTTTTGAAATCTTTACAAGAAGTCTATAGATTTGCTATTATTAGTTTCGTTTTACGGATAGGGAAACAGAATGAATTGACCTGTCCAACATCCACAGCTAACAAGTGCTGGGAGCAAGATTTGAATTTAGTTCTTTCAAATTCTTTCGAGGACACCTGTAGCCACTTACAAGAGGAAGGTATTGAGAGGAAGGTAGAATAGGCAAAAAAAGTTCGTCAACCCAGAAAGATGTCATAAATGAGACGGTGGGGAGGAAATCTGGCCAGGCTAGAACTGCTGACTTGGGAACACAGTATCCCGATAATTTTCTAAGCTGTGGGGGTGGATTAGAGAAGAATCAGTGAACATTGTTGATCAAAGGAATGACATAATGAAAATGGTGGGGATTGTTTGAGCAGTGGTTTGCAGTGTTTAAATGTTCAGGAGACTCACTAAGTCCTCTTAAATCTGTGTCCAGAATTTCTTCTGCATCCTCTGCTTTCATATTGTTACTGCCTTGACTTAGCCCCCTCCCCAGTCTCCCTGGCCTCCAGACTCTTGTTCTTACCCCCCTCCTTCCTTCCTCAAGCCTCAATCTACTTATACATCAGCAATTTTCAAAACTCTTTTTCTATTGAGACTCAGTACACATACATATGCACAACCGAAACAAAAATTTTCATGAAACACTTCTTACCTTTATTTGCAATGTGTTCTGGTATTCTTCCATTCTGTTTTGTTTTATTACCAACTAAAATGATGGTTAAGACCCACTAAATCGACTTTATTATCCACTAATGGATTGAAGGGCATAGTTTTATACATGTATATATATTGTTTCACTGCCCATAAAGCATTAATTCATTTTACTCCTACAGCAGCCTTGTAGAGTGGGTAAATACTTGTATCTGCCTTTTTATAGATGATGATGCTAAGGCTTGGAGGGGTTAAATGACTCTCCTGCAGGCACAGCTGAGAGATGTTTGAGAGACGTCTTGTTAGTATGTGGATTGTAGAGGAAAGGCAGAGAAGGCCAGGCAGATAATCAATCAGTTAATTCAGCTTACCTTTACTGAGCACCTGCCCCCATGCAATACATCCTGCTAGGACCTAGAAGACAAAGGCAAATAAGATACCGGTTCTGTTCTCCAGGAACTCAGAGCCTGTGAGAACTATCTTCCTTAGAGATAATGTAGAAGTCTCAAAGAGGTACTGGTTGATAATTGAATTTTATTTAATATGGTTTTGATTGTATTAAGTGCCAGCATCAGGGCTGCAGCATCCAAGAAAGTAAAGATGAATAATTAGAGCAATTCAAGATATAGGCCTGGGAAGGCGTGGTATAGCAGGGCTGTTAGTGGACAGCTGGAGGAACGTGCTTGTGGCTGGAGGTGAAAACGTGGAAGTGGTTGAACTCCTGAGTTAGCAGGATAATTGAGAGAAGAGCAAGGAAGGTGGATGGAGCCTTGGGCAAATGCGGCAACTAAATGCTACTACGAAGAAGAGATTTGCTGACAGGGGCAGAGAATCGGGTGAAAGAAGCAGGACGATGCTGAAGGGACATGGATTTCACAGTTTCAAATATAACTTGAGAAATATAACTTCACGTCATTAAAGCATGTATTTATCCGAACTCCTAGCTTTCGGCTTTTACTTCTGAAATGAGAGCCATTCCCTCATAAAATTTTTGAGAAAATATGCCTGTGTTTTGATTTTAGGATCATTATGATTGGGGACTTCGAGCTATTAAATCTGTCTTGGTTGTAGCTGGCTCCCTGAAACGAGAAGATAAAAATAGACCTGAAGACCAGGTAATGCAGTGCTAATATGATTTCCATTGCGTGAGTAGCAAAATGGCTTCATACACATGAAAGTGTGTACCCGGATGATGGGTCATGCATAGCACGATTTTTAAGAAAAATAACATCTATTTTTAATGTAGAGTATTTTGAGGACTGGCATTTCTTATATTATAAAAGATCACCAGTATTCTTGAGTGAAAGAATATGGGCGTAGGAAAGAAAATGTGTAATTTTATAAGCATTTTTGAAATGTCAGCCACCAAAAAAATATTTCGGCAGTCATAATTAAATAATTCAGTAGTCACTATTTGATTTCTTCTGAAGCATGTTTCAAAAATCTGAGTTAGGTTATTAATCCTGAAAAAGTCAGTGGAAACATAATCTAATGGAAAAAAGTATGTCCATTTCATAGGATGTAAGATGCACATGAAGAATGGGACAGGAAGGTTGATTGCCTAAAACCAGGGAAATACTTAGTGGGCTTTTCAGAGCTTCTAGGGAATTGTCCCTCCTAGGAAGAAACAGCCACATGTCCATTTTTTCTGTTAAATTAGTGAGAGTAATGGCTATACAGATACAGCACTACGTATACATGAAGTGTGCTTAGATCTGTTCCTGTGAGTTTCTTTTTATGTTAAAGGATATTATGTGATTTTCTACTTGTTCAATCTTTCTCTTCCTCTCAGTCACAGTTCATGACAGGATCCAGATTTTCTTGCACTTATTCTCCTGCTCTATTGTTGTTGTTGGAATGCTTACCTTTCTGTAAAAGTCATCCTGACGTTCAAGTTTCTGCTTTTAAAATTGGAAGCTTTCTTTGGTTTTCAGCCAATATAGAACAAAAATCCAAACTGAAAATAGTTGTGTGTATTATTCTGAGATTCTCAGAGTATTTTGAACAAAACGATCTAGTGGGCCTGGCTAATTTATCTCCTGGAGTTTGAGAACTAAGGAGAGAAGGGCCTCAAATCCTTTCTCAGGATCAAAGGAGGTGTTGGTAGGGAAGGTACAGAGTCCCCTTGATGACTTCGGTCTGAGGATGTCCTGGTATCTGCAGAGCCTTTTCATGTTCTCATAAGTGACCTTGTAGGCATTTAACCTCCCTATAGGGAAAGTTCATTAGATAGAATGCCATCCTAATTAGAGAACGGTATCGATTCTCATGCTTTAGATAAGAGAATTAAAAATAATATCTTTAGTTGTTTAGGTGGTCGTTAGACCCCATTTGGGCTTTTAAAATGAAGTGTTGCCCTCTTTTCTGGTTTATTTTATTTTTTAAAAATTTATTTAAATTAGTTTCAAGTATATAGTATATTGGTTAGACATCTATATAGTTCATAAAACGATACCCCCAATTGCTCCCTCCCTCCCCTATTCTCTTTTCTAGGTGCTCATGAGAGCATTAAGGGACTTCAATATGCCTAAGATCGTGACAGACGACATCCCTGTGTTTCTGGGCCTGGTCGGTGACCTGTTTCCAGCCCTGGACGTGCCCCGGAGGAGGGCGCCACACTTTGAACAGATGGTCAGGCAGTCCACCCTGGAGCTCCGCCTGCAGCCTGAGGAGAGCTTCATCCTCAAAGTAAAAGGGGCATTTACTTGCCATGGCAGCCCTTGGGCTGCGCAGTGACAATAACTGTAGTTAAGTGATAACTGAACCAAACGTCAACTTATATATTACACCAACTTTAATATACTTTCCTGCATTCTAACATGGCAGTCTTCATGAAAGTAAATATAAATATTTTGTAATCCCATTCTGTGAGAAGGGAAACACAGGTCTGATTAAGTCACAGTTTTACATGTAAGCAGACTTTTTGTTAGTTTATAGAACTTCCTGGTTCTTCTTGGTGACATGCACCAAAAGTTAATTTTGCTCTTTTCATTCCAGTTTAGAGAAAATTAGAAACAAAATCATTAGTGCATGCTTTTAGTGGGGAGAAATTGCTACATGTATGACATCATCTGACTTATTAAAGGCATGTGCATATGTGTGTTCAATCTGGGTGTAGTGGATACATGGATGTTAAAATAGATATGTAGAGTGTCTTTTAGATATTTTAGAGGATATAAGTCATTACTCAATTATAGATGATGATTGGCCATATACTGCTTTGTTCAACACTTCGAGAAGAGTCACTGGTTTTATAAGTAACCCCTGCCAGGTACCCTGTACTATTATTTTCCAGTGATTGTCTTCATTCTCACTTCTGTGTTCTATGTCGGAGAGCTAGGAGGAACTATATTTAACCCTTGTCATCTATTTTAACTTTCCTGGAATATACTGTTGTCAGTGGGGCTGGCTTGGGTTGTAAGGAAAGAGTTGGGCAAAAATGGATAGTGGGTTTTTGTTTTTGTTTTTTAAATCACAAACTCATGAAAGGAAACCAGTGACTGGCTGTTGGGTTTGCAGGTTGTCCAGCTGGAAGAACTGTTGGCCGTGCGGCACTCTGTCTTCGTGGTTGGAAATGCAGGCACG
>NW_006436282.1:15476371-15568758 GCF_000325575.1 Pteropus alecto
AGCTTTCAGCCATGGAAGGAACAATTTTGGGTGGGAGGGCGAGCCTATTTTCAATTCTATTTAAAAGTTCTCTTCAGTGAAATCCACCATCATTTTGCATTAGGATCTGAGACTGATATCATTCTTTCATCAATTGACACTATTTTCCTCTATCCTGGGGGAGAGGGAGAAAGGAACAAATAGGAAAAGTAAGCCGAGATGAAGATTGGACTTTCCACATGAGATATTTACCATGCTATTCATGCATTTAGATATATGCCATCCTATTTTATGCCTTTTTCAATAATATAATTCTACCTGAATTTTTTTATCCAAAGTTAATGTATTGAAATACTCTCGTGTAAGATATGTGGGTTGCGTGATTGGATTGGCCCTACCCACATTTATCAAAAGTATGTTGTTATCTTTTCCAAGTTATCCTAGATTTTCTTCCCCATATCATTAAGAAAACCCAAATATATATTTTTTAATACTCTCTCAGAATATGGCCCTCTGTAGGGCCAAAACAAAACTTGAAAAAAAGGAGAGGCAGCGAAAAAACCTGCCCATTTTTGAGGTATCTATTGTGTGCTGTACTAGGTGCCTCATGTGTGATTTACTCTGCACAACGATGATGTGGTATGGGTATTATTATCCCCACTTTTAGTTCATCGCTTGATTTTGCTTGGTCTTACTGACAGTCCTGGCAATGTACTTATTTTCTTGGTTGGCAGATGGTATATGCATGCATTTTAATCCAGGGCGCTTGAGTATAAACATATTTAGTAGCCAATGACTAAAAATAATGAGTGGGCATATGAGTCTTTAGAGCATGGGTGTATGGAGAATTTGCCAATATTTAGATCTGAACCCAAAGTGGGATAATTGTAAAGGGAGGCCCTGAATAGGAATCTTTCTAGTGAAAAATATAAGAATTGAAATATTAAAGTAGATAACTGATAGATCTGTAATTATTTTGTTAGAGTAAGTTTCATATGTAGGCCCTAGTTTAAGGAAGGATAAAATTAAATTCTATAATTTTTAGTAGATTAATGGTTTCTAAAAATGTAAGCTTAATATTCCTAAGCCATTCAGTTTCTTTTATCTAGTCTTCACTTGTTCTGTTCTATTCAACCTTTAGTTAAGTTGATAGAATTAGAGCACTTATTATTCCAAAGTATTTGGCAATTATTTATCAGTCCTCTAAACCCCTGAGAAGATCAGGATAATAAGTATCTAAAAGCCCTGGCTTTTCAGAGAAAGCAAAAAGGATTCTTGGGGCAGATATTTGAGATAAGGTGTCAATTAAACAGATGTGTATTAAGCACCTGTCCTGTGAATTCTTATCCTCAAGGCTTCTTTTCCTTAATTATCTAGATCAGGGTTTCTCAGCCTCAGCACTATCGACATTCTGGACCAGATAAGTCTTCGTTGTAGGGCTGTCCTGTGCATTGTAGGATGTTTAGCAGCATGCCTGGCCTCTGACCACTAGTTGCCCAGTAGCATGCCCTCATCCCCCAAGTCAAGAAATCTGCTGTTGAGAACTATTGCTGTAGGTCACTGGGTCTCAAAGCATGTCCAGACCAGCATTACAGGCATCACCTGGGGCCTTAATGGAAGTGCCAGTCATCAGTCCCTCCCTAGACATACTGAATTGAATTTGTGATTGGGTCCAGCAATCTGGGGTTTAACATTCTATAAGTGATACTGATGCAGGCTAAATTTAGAGAATGACTAAATAATACAGGTAGATTATATTTTAATAACATGAACAGAATTCTTATTTAATATAGTCCTTCACTTTCCACGCATAGTTAAATATCTCAAATGATAGTGACTTTCTCTAGTCTGCATTGTTCAAAGAATCAGGTGAACTGATCCTAAGGGATTATAGGATTAAATTTCTCAAGATGGTAATGAAAATGTGTACATGTAAATTTTTTCCCACTCTCAATCTTAATACACGCAGAATAGCTAGGAACATGTAATAAATAAGGAACATCCTTTGAAATCTTTTGCTTCTCATTTGGCTTACATTAGTATTAATTTTCTTAGCTTTTTCCCTTTCTTCCCTTCAGATTTTGAGAACACTGAACCGAACATATGTTAACATGAAACAAAAACCCATTTGGAATGACTTAAACCCTAAAGCTGTGACAACAGATGAACTCTTTGGTTTCATACATCATGCTACCCGAGAATGGAAAGATGGCAAGTAGTATTTCCCCTTTAGAAGTGCAAAAAATTTCTTGTTATCCAGGAAATCATCTCTCAGCTCAAGCCAATTTTAGTCATAGCTGGAGATTTACTGTTTGTGTTGGCGTTATTGGAAATATAGCAGCTCACAACAGCATTTGTAACCTATAAATTAAAGCTAGATTTGAATAAATGGTCGATTTGCATTCAGTAGGTTCACGCTCAGAGCTGTGGATTTTATCTCGCATCAGTTATGTCAGGACTCTGTAAACCTGGAAGGAAGTCAACACGAATGCCTCAGAACATTTGTAAAGTACCTAACACAAGACACTGACCAAGTTTCAGGCAGGCACTATTCTAGGTGCCAGGGACAAAAGTCAATGGGACAAGTTTCTTGACCTGGAAGTATTTGTAGACAAGCAAACTCCTTTGTTAAAATCTGTTATTCTCGTATCAGTAAATGCACTAACCTTGGCATCATCCTTGAGTCCTCTCTCCCTTTCACACGCTACATCCAACCTCAGAGCAAATCCTATAGGCTTTACCTTTAAGATACATACTGTATTCTAGCATTTCTCTTCTTCACAACTGCCATGTTCTCCAAGCCACCATGGCCTCTCGCCTGTCCTTCTGCAGTAGCTCTCTCATTGGTCTCTCCCTGCAGTTCATTTTCCATACAGCAGACAGAAGTCCAACCTCAGAGCAAATCCTGTAGGCTTTACCTTTAAGATACATACTGTATTCTAGTATTTCTCTTCTTCACAACTGCCATGTTAGTCCAAGCCACCATAGCCTCTTGCCTGTCCTTCTGCAGTAGCTCTCTCATTGGTCTCCCTGCAGTTCATTTTCCATACAGCAGACAGAAGGTGCTCTTCAAAATGTTAGTTCTCTGCTTGCAGTTTCCAGTGGGTTCCATCACCCTTGGAATGCAACCTTTGTCCAAGGCCTACAAGGTTCTGTGTGATTAAGTCCTCCTCCCCCCGTCTCCGACCTCATTTACTGCGCTCTGCCCTCCACTCACTGTTGTCCGTACATTTTGGCCTCCTCGCTCTTCCTTCAACATGCCAACTCTCTTTCCAGCACGGGCCTTTGTGCTTGAAGTTCCCAGCATCTGCAACACTGCAGATACCTGCATGGCTTATTCCCTTATGTTACTGAAGTGTCTGGTCACATCAGAGAAGACTTCCCTGGTGATCCTGTGCATGAAAGCCCACCTCGCCATTCTCTATCCTCTTTTTAAGTGTGTAGTCTTTAATTTGTGAGACAGTCAAAATTTACTCTTAGCCTTTTATCTCTTTTTTTAAAGGATTGTGGCAGGAAAGGAAAAATATCAGTGTATGTTGAAAATCTGTGGAAGCCATTCAAATCAGTGATCATTAGAAAAGGTTACTGACTTTTATGAATCATGGTGGCAGGTTCTACTATGTACTGTCACTTATTTTTGCATAAAGTACTTCACAGAGGAATCAAAATCTTCCACAAACTTGCATCAAACAAGCTTTTCTCACCATGATATTATATACTTCAGTTTTGGAAAATCAGCAACTGTACACTGCATAACACACATAATAATACTCAGATATGTTGTAATAGCAAAAAAGGGCTATGGATTTAAAATGTTTTTATCTATGTATCTTGTGAAGTAATGATAATATAAGGCCAGTGACCAAATCTGTCAAAGAAATGATAGCACTTTTGAATGCTTTAGCTTTAGAATTATGTCCCTTGAATATCGTTAAAGAAAAATGGAGAAAGATGAAATAATATTTGACCTAAAATAGATGCTAAACATATGTGCGTGAAAAAGGATCATGTCTCCATTTGGTGTCAGTTTCATGGGTGCTACCTTTCATAAATCTCCACAACTGTTCTTCAAGGAAATACTATATTTGCCACATGCAGAAGCTCAGTCAGAGAAGCTAAGGAACTTCACAAAACTGAAACTTGCCCGCTGGCCTGGAGCCTAGGTTTAGCTTGAAAGGCATTACACATTGCCCACCAGAGAGAGGCAGCAAATTTGCAGCAAATTTATTTATTTAATGAAAGAGCTTCCAGTAGAAATAATGCAAATCTATTTTATACATAGAACTCCATTATATAATGATTGTTTACTCTTAATTTATAGGTCTCTTCTCATCCATTCTGCGAGAACAAGCAAATCTTATGCATGATGGACCAAAATGGATGGTCTTGGATGGAGATATTGATCCCATGTGGATTGAATCACTAAATACTGTCATGGATGATAACAAGGTGAGTAATACCTCAGCGCTAAACCTTAAACATAACGCCTGGACTGTATTGCGTTCAATTCACTTGTTGATTTTAATACTAGTTCTTAATCATTAACCCGATGCTCTTTGTGTAGTTACTGTTTTTGATTAAGTGGCACTTACCTGATAATTCTCTTAATTTCACTGTTAAAGAATTTCACTGTTAAAGAATATATTTTTCTTGTCTGTATAAATTTAATCACCTTTAAAAATAGATGTGTATCCAAGAATTTAGTTCATATACATCTTACCATTTTCTAAAGGTTAGGCATAAATTATTACATCTTATCTTTGATTAAGTATGGAATCCTTGGATAATAAAAGAATGAGTTTGTGCTCTGTTAATTGGTGAAATTTAGCTATTGAAATTAAGTAGTTCCTATGGCTACCGATTGAGTATTAATGCATTCCTAAGCATTTTGCCATGGTTAATTTAGCATTCTCGGTGAAAACACAGGGCGATGGTACAGGTCTGTGAGACACCACTTAAGCAACACAAGGTCTGTCGTTAGGGTCAGGAGAAAGAAATCAGTAATCATCATCACTCCAGAATAGAATTGGTAACCCCCCCTTCAGTTCACAGTAATTACTGCTTTCTGAACTAAGACATTGTTCATCATAAGATATAGGTCTGAGATCTTTATACTTGCATGAGTTTCTATAGGACAATGGATAATTGTGGTATTTCAGATTCTAAAGAAAGTTTATTTTTTGTGGTATTCGGGCCTTTTCATGTAATCAGCTCTTAGAACAAATGTCTTATATGTAGTAATAATTAGCACAGTTATTTAAAGGTTGGCATGAAAGAGTCCGTGTTGGTGAAAGTGTTCAAGGGTCAGCGAGCTTCCCTTGGGGATGAACTGAGATCTTTATTCAGACTGTATGTGCTTCTAACTCGGGACAGTGAGCTCATAGCCTTTGGCACTTCTACTGGGGGGAAGTACTTTGTGTTGTTATAGTAAATTGGCAGACGTTGCCTTTGCTGTTCAACAACAGGGCCTCTTGTCTGCTGTGTTGCTCTGTCCAGGTGCTGACCTTGGCCAGCAATGAGCGCGTAGCCCTCACTCCCTCCATGAGGCTGCTCTTTGAGATTCATCACTTAAGGACAGCAACCCCTGCTACTGTTTCCAGAGCTGGTATTCTGTATGTGAACCCACAAGATTTGGGCTGGAATCCGTGAGTATTGCTTTTTTAAAAAAAAATTGTGGTAAAATAATGTGCAATCACATGGAGGGACCTAGAGGGTATTATGCTAGGTGAAATAAATCAGACAGAGAAAGACAAATACCATATGATCTCACTTATATATGGAATCTAAAGAACAAAATAAATGAACACACAAAACAGAAACAGATCCATAGATACAGAGAACAAACCGATGATTGCCAGATGGGAGGGGAGTAGGGAGCTGGGTGAAGAAAGTGACGTGAAACACAATCATGGTTACAGAATAGTCATGGGAGGTGGAGTGCCGCACAGGGGATATAGTCAATAGTATTGTAATAACTGTATAGCGTCAGATGGATACTAATCAGGAAGATCACTTCATACGTTATATAAATATCTCACCACTATGCCGCGCGCCTGAAACTAATATAAAATATTGAATGTCAATTCATTGAAAAATACATAAATAGAAATAATAAAAATTGGGGTAAAATATACGTAATACAAAATTTACCATTTTAACCATTTTTAATCGTACAGTTCAGTGGCACTAAGTGCATTCACGTTGTCGTACAACCATCGCCACTGTGTCTTCATAACTTTTTCAACTGCAGACTGAAGCCTCACACCCATTCAACAATCACTCCCCAGTTCTCCTTGCTCTAGCCCGACTCTCTATCTCTATGAATTTGAATACTCCAGATACCTCTTAGACTCATACAGTGATTGTCCTTTCGTGATGGGCTTATTTCACTTGCATTCACCTTGTCGTACAACCATCACCACTGTGTCTTCATAACTTTTTCAGCTGCAGACTGAAGCCTCACACCCATTCAACAATCACTCCCCAGTTCTCCTTGCTCTAGCCCGACTCTCTATCTCTATGAATTTGAATACTCCAGATACCTCTTAGACTCATACAGTGATTGTCCTTTCGTGATGGGCTTATTTCACTTAGTGTAATGTCTTCAGAGTTCATCCATGTTACAACATGTGCCAGACCATCCTTCTCTTTTAAGGCTGATATTCCATTGTATGTATATACCGCATTTTGTTTATTCATTCATCCAATGATGGACACCGGGCCTGCTTCCAGATTTTGACTGTTACAAATAATGCTTCTAAAGAACAGGGTCATACAAATACCTCTTTGAGTCCCCGCTTTCAGTTATTTTGGATATATACTTCAAGTGGAATTGCTAGATCAAATGGTAGGTCTATTTTTAATTTTTAGAGGAGCCGCCATGCTGTTTTCCATAGCGGGCACACCATCGTGCATTCCCACCAGCAGTGCACAAGGGTTCCAATTTCCGCATATCCTCACCAACAGCTGTTACTTTCTTCATTTTTTATAATAGCCATCCTAATGAGTGCGAAATGGTATCATTCTGGTTTTGATTTGTGTTTCCCTAATGATTAATCATGTCAAGCATCTTTTCATGTGCTTATTGGCCATTTGTATCTTTTCTTTGGAGAAATGCCTATTTCAGTCCTTTGCCTCTTTCTAAATCTGGTTGTTTGGTTTTGTTGTGAATATTTCTTTTTTCAAAAAAAGGTAAAAATGTATATGATTATTTGAAAAAGTATTAGCAGTTAAATTTAAAGCTAATTAGGCTAATTTAAAGATAATTAAATTAGTACTTGGATACCTTTATCATTTTTCATTGGTCATAACCCTTTTCACACTTTGTACACATTAAGAATTCAATATTCGTTGAATAAGTGTATAAATAATAATACCTCGCATGGAGCACTTAGATATATCATTTAGTTAGCATATGTATATTTGTATGTATACATATAATATGCATACATGAACAGTGGTGATGCTTTGATTGATTTAGAACAAGTTTATTGTGCCAACTTGCTTACTCTTCACATGCTCACATTTCCCGTAATTCATCCTGGTGGTCACTTGTCACCTCCTCTGGCATTACCATTATTAGCTATAAAAATATCTGAGCTCTGCAAGTGACATGTACTTGTGTCTGATGTGTTCCTTGTGTTAGGTAGCTTCTATTTAGCCCAGAGGCTGTCTTGGACCACATCAGTGGGCCCCTTGCCCTCTGGCTCCTGGTTGGTATGGCTAATGAGGAGCCCTGGCAGGAAATGAGAGGGAGGAACGAGATGAGGTCAGGTTATTTATTCCCCTGTCTTCTCCCCGCAGGGTCACATTAGGATGACTGTGTCCCTCAACTGCAGGCCACAGCTCCTCTTAAATCTCTCCCCAAGGTTCTTGCCTTCCAGGTTCTGGTTGTCCTTCATTCTTTTGTCCTTGCAGGCATAGATGCAGTAGCCTCTCCTCATTCTCCATGGCACGGCACTCTCCCTGCCAGTGTCCCTGCTCCCTGCCCACACCTTTGTCAGTAGTCCTTCTATTGATCTCTCCTCACTAACCTGATTTGAGGATGACATCTCTTCCCTGCCAGGTGCCTGACTGATGCATCAGGCATCTTTTAGGCTGCTTTTTCTGCATACTGATTTGTTCACTATGAGTTTCATCTCTTAACTCTACAACGAAAGGAGAACCATGCCCAGGCTTTTGTGTTTAACAAAGCTTTATTGAATTTGGCTGGGGAAGGAGTGATTTTTAAAAGTCTGAAATAGAGAGTTCTTCCTGTGTTACTAGCTCCTTTCCCCAACCAGGATTCAGGCTATCTCCTAGGATGTTTCTATAGGTTGGGAGCTAGCTGAAGGCGAATCTCCAGTATCCCTCCACTACCCCATACGGGGAGCAGAGGCAGTCCTCACACGTTTCCTTCAGGGGACCCCTCAATCACACTTCTCAAGGTCTGTGTAAGTCAATCTCAGTAACAAAAGCTGTCTAAATCCCTGTTTAAAGAAGGACTTTTATCTAGTCAGTCAAAGGTCACAAGTTAGCTAAAGAGACACCCAGTTTACACTCCTAAGAAAGTTAACTGAGTCTGTCTTCACCATTAGATTTTATTTTTATGGAGGTTTTTTTTCTTTTATCCAAGATCCATGGGTAGGTTTTAATTTTAATGTATATGACTAAAAGTTCTATCCAGGTCATTATCCAAGATAATGGGAATCTTCTCTAAAGGATATTTTTATGTTTTCACTTCCTACTGCCAGAAACGTTCAATAAACTACAAAAAAAAAAAAAGTAGCTATTTCTGACTGGCTAGTATTTTTTCACTTCATCTTTATTGGCTACTTTAGTACCTTACTCAAATGTCATAATACTAATAAAGTGATAGCTTTACATGTATTGACTCACTTAATCCTTAATTACCTTGAGATCAATATAATGATTAACGTCATTTCCCAAACCAATCTTGGTTCTCTGTTTCCCCCAACTTTTAAACTTGGAAGTGTTAAAAATGATAGAAAAGTTGAAAAGGTAGTAGTACAACCATATACTCTTTGCCTGCAGTCATCAATTGTTACTGTTTTACTTTCGCTCGGGCTGTACACATATATTTTCTACTTTTATTTTGCTAAATGATTTCAAAGTAAGTCGGAGACATTAAGACACTTCATCTCTAAGTACTTCAGCATTTATCCCCTAAGAACTAAGACATTTTTCTACACGAACACCATCCAATTTACATACCTAAGAAATTTATCCTTGATACAATATTATCTGATTTTTTTTTCTAGTCGTTTTCTTCAAAATTTCCCACTTACTCTAGTAATTTCCTCTGTAGCATTTTAAGAAATCAAGTGTCAAGGATCATGCATTGCATCTACTTGTCTCTAATATCATCTTTAATCTAAAATATTCCCCCACCTCTCTCTCATGACATTTACAGTTTTGAAGAAAACAGGCAGAAGTCTTGAAAAATGACCCATTGATGGTTGCAAAGAGGCAATTTCCTAATTGAATCATTCCTTCTGCCCCCGCCCCGTTAGGTTACATTTTTTTGTAAAGAATATTTCCTCTTCCTCCTTCCCTTCCTTTCTCTCTTTCCTCTCCCCCTTCTTTTTTTGAGGAGTATCATTTTCTATTTATGGCTTCTTTTAGTTCAAGGGTAAAACTCATTACTCACATTATTCTTTTGTATGCTCATATTGTCCCAAATCTTGCCCACCAGAGCCTCTTCATGCTGGCTCCTTTCGTGTTCTTTTCTACTTGTCCTTCTCAGTCTTTGGTCACTTTGCTTTCTGGTTAAACAAGATACTCATGGTTTATCTCAGACCTTCCTTACTCTGGGCCTGATCTAGCCATTTCTCCAAGGAGCCAAAAGAAACTACTTTTTGTATAAGGAGTAAGATTTAGAATTCTGGATGGTGATGCCAGGTGTGCTCATTACCATTGGTATGTCATTGCTTCTAGACATTTTCAGTGCGCAAAATTAGGAAATAGATTTTCTTCATATTGTGGGAACCGATAAGATATTGTAGGTAGAAGAAATCAGGAAATAAAGTGTTCACAGTATCTCTGTGGGATTCCATTTAAGGACTTAAGATCGTGCCATGTCACTTAAGTTTCTTAAAATATTTTTGTTAAAATTTGCTGAACTATTATAAAAAATAAATTTACATCCAAATATGGAGCATATCAGGTCAAACAATATCCTTAAAATCACAGCAGCATATGTATAAATCAAATACTATTTTATTTTAATTCTGAGTTTTAAGTAAGTTTACTGGAAGAAGCCTGGATAGTTGGCATATGTTCGTTGAGATCTTGAGAAGTAAAGACACAGGAATTAGAAGAAAATTTCTGAAATTATGATTAGCAAGAATTTTTTTTTCTAGTGAAAGAGATGAAAATGCATAAGGAGGTAAAAACATAGAGGCAAAGAATTATTTAAATTTATTTATAATTATTTAAATTAAAATTATTTACAAGGAGCATAACACTGAAAATGGAGCCTACTAAACTATGTATTCCTTAGCTTGCAAATAATGATAATAAAAGATAGGAATATCTCTGGAATTTAATCTGATTCCAAAAGTGATTACTGGAAGATAACTTTTGGAAGCCACAACGTTGTTTTTTCTAATTAAATTTATTGGGGTGACGTTGGTTAATAACAAAGTCTAGTCTCCTTTCATCACCATATATATGACTCCCTTTACCCTCTTCCTCCTCCCCCCAACCCTTTGCCCTCTTGGTAATCACCATTCTGAGTTTGTTTGTTTGTTTTGTTCATTTGTTGCTTTCTGTTTTATATCCTGCATATCAGTGAAATCATATGGTTCTTGTCCTTCTTCATCTGGCTAATTTTGCTTAGCATGATTATTTCGAGGTCCATCTATGTTGTTGCAAATGGCAATCTTTCATCTTTTCTTACGGCTGAGTAGTATTCCACTGTATGTATGTACCAATCTTCTTTATCTAATCACTCATCAAAGGACACTTAGGTTGTTTCCATGTCTTGTAAGAAATTATCAGAGTTTCTTATATGTCATATATTAATCTAAGCACTTTATATATGAGAACGCATTTAATCTTCAGAATGACCCTAAGAAGTCTATATTATCATCATTTTCATTGGCAGGTGAGAAACCTGAGGCACAGAGAGGTTAAGTAATTTGCCCAAGGTAACAAAGTTAAAAATGGTGGGGCTGGTAAGCAGATCCAGGCAATCTGACTTTAGAGTTTCATCTCCCTAAACAACCTTCCCCACCCCACTCCCACCCCCTACCCACCAGTAAGCTCTGGACACTGATTCCATTTCTGGCAGCTGATATGCAGTAAAATGAGTAGCTGAGGGGTATGTGTGACCTTCACACCTTTGTCCCCAGTAACTAACACCTGTTTTCCATTATTCCCAGTGCCCTCTGTCACTACCACCCCGAGATGCTCTCTCGAGTCTTCAACTAAAAACTGTTCGTTGTGGACCTAAAAAAGCTTTGACAATTGATATTATATAAATCTAACGATAGTGTAAAGGTAGTTGAATATTTAATAAAACTCTGTTGTGAAGCCTTGTGAAAATCAAAGGGATAAGATAAGTTAATCATCTTGCCTTAATTTCTTCTGATATTGAAAATGTGAAATCTGATTTGCTTAAAGCAAGGTATAGCTGTAATTGGTCTGGTCCCACTGCTTCTCTGCTGGCAGCTAAATGTATTTATTATCACTGCTTCCTATTTGACAAGAACTTTTTGAGCAATTATTTTTCATTTAACCTTATACAGTGTCTCCCCAAAGACTACTGTGGATGCTACTAAATCATGTTCCATTTTTTTGATAAGTGTTATTTCATTACTATGTTAGAGAGATTAGTTTATAAAAATTGATAACATTTTCTAGACTTCAGATTAATACACATGTACCCAAGCATGAGATACCATTTCAGAGCCACTTATTGGAAATACATTATCAGCTATAAGGTAGCAGTACATTCAGTCCAGTGAAGAAAAAGAGGAACTTTGAAATAGCTTCTACGGAATTCACACCTTTTTATTTGTAACTGATGTCTTATTACTAAATAATTGATGCCAAGATTAATCAAGAAAAATTCTAAGCTGTTTTCATAAATAAGTCCTACCCTATGAGAGTAGTTTCACTCCTCTCGAAGATGACAAACTGCATTTCCTTATAAGTGCTCAGTAATGGCCTACTTACTTATACTCTATTGTGTTTGGCTTCAAAGTGCTATTAGGAGTTTCTTTTACATTCTTTTCATTAAGGTAAAAATAGCCATTAAGACAAAATTTTAAAGGGTCATTTTAAAATATTTGCAGTTTGAGAAATAGAATGAACTCACTAAACATGCTCCTGAAGTATTACACCAAGCTGTGTGGAAGGGGGAAGCTTTGAGTTGGCGGAATTCTGTTTTTCAAGCCTAGCGTTCAGTAAAAGCTTTTCTGTGTTTTCAGGTATGTGGCCAGTTGGATAGACAGAAGGCAGCATCAATCAGAAAAGGCCAATTTAACAATTCTTTTTGATAAATATGTTCCTGCATGCTTGGATAAGCTGAGAACAAGCTTTAAAACCATCACTTCAATTCCAGAGAACAGCCTGGTGCAGGTTTGTCTTCAGTTACACTGTGTGACATTCAAGTCCTGATGTGGCACTGTGTCTTCATCAAGACAACAGAAGATTTTGCTTGATCAAGAAGATGGAAAGATTTCCGGAGTTGTTAAATTTATGCAACCCTTGTCCTCTGGTGTCTAGCACCCAGGTTCCCCAGTGCTTTATGTGGACCTCTGTCACACACTTATCACATTTTATTATCATTTCGGCTTGAGGTCTCTTTCTCGAGATTGTAACCAAGAGGGCCAACACCACCTTTTATTCATTTTTATATCCTAAGAGATTTATAGAGTTTCAAGCACATAATAGATACCAAATATGTCTTTATTAAATCATGTGTTCTTTCCAAGTATATTCGAATAGAATAGGAAGAACAAAATTGTAACAGCCATATTTATTTTCTTCTGTCACCTAATAAACTGGCCCAGAGAAGGTGCTCAGTATGTTTTTGAATATAGTAAATCTGTGCAATTAAAGATGCTGACCAACGAGTGAGAGAAAGAACCGAACCCTACCACACAGGTGCCACCACCCCCAGACCTCGCACCCTCTCTTCCCTTTCTTTTCTTCCCCTCCCCGCAAATATTCCTAAAGTCAGGTCAGTCTAGATGGAGAGTTTATAATATTCCCAGGATACATTTTTCCTCCAGATACTCATTGTGAGACAGTTGGTAAAAGTGAAGGGTATATATTATACGTTGTCATGGAAGCGAGTGAAAATAATTTATGGCACATAGAAATGAAGGTTGTGATCTCAATCTCAGTGTGAAGAGAAACTGTCCCCAGCCTTTATAAGTATAAAATTTCATAAAACGTTTACAATTAGATACTTTTTTTCTATAAGAGCAAAATTTGTTTCAAAGTACTTTGTTACCATTAAGTTACTATGTTACCAAATTCATTTGAATAGAAACCTGAACTTTCTTTTCTTATTATGCTTGTGACTATTTCTAATTTCAAACAAATTAGAAATAGTCACAAGCATAATAAGAAAAGAAAGTTCAGGTTTTTGGATAATTCACACACCAATTAAGTAAACGGTAGTCTTCACTGGTAATTATCTGAGGTATAATTTATTTCTGAAAGCAGGTCTGAATTTATTCATAATGAATTAATTATGTGGTTAGCCTAATTAGACTTCCTCTGGTGTAAAAAGTATGGTTGTGTTCTTTTTCAAGTTGACTTGTATATTTGTGCGATTCTCTGTGGTGTGAACTTTTTCATTCAAGAGTAGTGTGAAAATAGGTCAGTAGGAATTAATATGACTTTTGCTCTCACTTCTTCCTTTTGTACTATTCAGAAATGGCATTTTATCTTCAGCTCCTTTTTAGCTGTTTTATACAACAGTCTCTCTTCTGTGATTACTTATAAGGATAGGAATTTGAGACAAAAATGAGTATAAAAGAGAAGAGTTTAAAAAGGCTACTTTAAGAAATTAACCTACTAAGAAGTTTTCTAATATATGAAACTTCTTTGCTTTGGTTTGGTAAGATGTATTAACTCTTTCAGAATATGTACCAAAGTATGATTATATTAATTGCTGACAGCTCAAAATGTTTTCCAAGTACTGTGCTTGGGAGAAGATAGAAAAATCATATGCATTTTTAGTGTATTCTAATCAGTGAATAACTTAAGATTGGTCTTTTTTGTTCTGATTTGAACAGTTCCTTAGACCAACATAGCTTCTACTGAGAAATAGCAAAGCCTCAGCACTGTATTATTTTTCTTAATAAATTGGTGAGTTTCATTCTATTAGAAGATGATTTTAAATTAGCAACTGTGGCACAATATAAAACACTAGATAGACATCAAGCGAGATGACTGAAAAATATAATAGGTGATCGACTATTTAAAAGCATTTCCAAACTATTTCCAGGACCCATCTCTCATGTTACCATGAATTTTCCCTCACTTTCATGGCTGAGAGGGAAGGGCACGCCCACAGTCCTGATGTGCTTCGATGTAGCTTTCATTGTTGTGCATGTGATAGTGATAAAAATCTGTTTCTGAGAGTTCTGAGAGTCTGTGACAGTGCTAATTAATGACAACTATATTTTTTATTTTTAACATTTTATTTTTTTATTTTTCCCCCTCCCCTCTGGTAACCACTCATCCATTGTCCATGTCCATGAGTCTTTTTTGTTTGTCCTGTTCATTTGTTTATATCCCACATATAGGTGATATCATGTGATTTTCAACTTTTTCTGTCTGGCTGATTTCACTTAGCATGATTATCTCGTGGTCCATCCGTGTTGTCGCAAATGGCAGTATTTCATCTCATTGTGGTTTTCATTTGCATTTCCCTAATAGCTAGCAATGTTGAGTATCTCTTCATATATTTGTTGGCCATTTGTATGTTCTCTAGAGAGAAGTGTAATGACGGCTATTTTTGTGCTGTAGGATCTAGCTCAAACACATGTTTATTACTGGTTGTTATTTCGTACGGGAAAGGCCTTCGCAGCAGCCACGTTCCCCTGGTCATTGAGAGCCCTGAGCTTCAGGTCTCGGTCTCAGACCAATGGAGCACATCGCTATTTTACCAAGAGTATCGAGAACAAGTTCCTGAACAGCATTTCTTCCAAGGCTAAATTTAGCCTGGTGTCCAAAAAAATGCCACAGGCTAAGGCTACCAGACTTTCTAAATTTATGACAACAGGTGGCTTATGCCAGAGCACTAAGGGAAAGTGGGTTATCTAAATGTCGAACAAGAAGGCAATAGTTACATAAACCTTTCCATCCAGTGGCATCTTATTCATTCATTCCCAGTGATATTGTAAGGCAACACTGGTTAAGATGTCTTTGGTTTGTCAGTGAGAAAGTGGGTTATAGGCTACTGTGAGTAATCTGACTCCCTATTTATAGAAAGAACAGATATATCCTCATTTTTTGCTTATATGTATTTCTGTTTATGACAGTGATTATTAATTGGATAATTTATGACTTTAGTTTTTTTTTTTTTAATAGTTTGTTATTACTTAGAAAACCAGTTGGTTAAAAATGGCAATGGTTTTCCACCTGACATAGAAATTCAAGGCAGTAAATTTTGTCTCTCCCAATGCAGCAAATCATAGAGCTGGGAAAAATTATATGATATCGTTAGGATAAAGTGAATTTGTTAATAAGTCCTATGAATGTACTCCACTATTTAAAAAAAAAAAAATGGCCCTAAATGAACGGCTGTTTCTTGTTCTGTAGACTATTTGTGCTCTCCTGGAATGTTTGCTGACTCCTGAAAATGTACCTTCTGACAGCCCGAAAGAAGTTTATGAAGTCTATTTTGTCTTTGCTTGTATCTGGGCATTTGGAGGCACTCTGCTACAAGATCAGGTATGTTTAGAAATAGTTCACAGAACCAGTATCATTTTGGGGGGAATAATATATGTGATTCCTACATTTTTATTATCATAAATCTGTCCTACTTGCCCTGTTTTCTTCTACGCCTGTGCATTATCCAAGCACGCTCATCCAGGCAGATTGTTCTAACCTTGGCTGGCAAATTCAGAGCCTTCCATCAGATCTCACTTTTGAGCTCAAGGTTCTGTTTCCACCTGCCTCTGGACCAGGTGCTGCCAGCGAGCTGTTCCACAGGTGAGGCACTCTCAGCGTGCCTGACACAGAGCGCTTCATCGGCCCCACCCCCCAGATTTGTTCTTCCTTTTTGTTTTTTCTTTTCTTCAGTGCTACTCACATTCCTTCCAGATGCTCCCATTTAAAACTTGGGGAGACATGACTCTTCCTTATTTGTATGTCTGACGGTCATCAGATC
Organism: Pteropus alecto; assembly: GCF_000325575.1. Taxonomy (NCBI): domain Eukaryota; kingdom Metazoa; phylum Chordata; class Mammalia; order Chiroptera; family Pteropodidae; genus Pteropus; species Pteropus alecto. The sequence goes on from NW_006436282.1 coordinate 15,492,708, forward strand.
CTTTCAGTGTCAGTTACAAATTACCTGTTTAGTCTGTCTCTTTCTTTTCCGTCCCTATAGCCTTAATTCAGGAATGGTTTAGATTGACCTGGGCTCTCATGCTGTCTTAGCTTAGGCTACCCTAACTAAATATCATATGCTCGGTGGCTTAAACAACAGAAATTTACTTTCTCTTGGTTCTGAAGGCTGGAAGTCCAAGGTCAGAGTGCCAATATGGTCAGGTTCTGGCAAGGACCCTCTGCCTTTTCACTGTGTCTTCACATGGCTGAGAGAGAAAGAGAAAAAGCTTTCTTGCGTCTCCTCGTAGAAAGGCACTAATCCCATCATGACAGCCCACCTCAGGACCTCATCTGCCCTAATTACCTCCCAAAGGCTCCACCTCCAAATACCATCCCATTGGGGATTAGGGTTTCAACGTATGAATTTGAGGGGAGAGACAATTCAGTCCATAGCCCGAAATAACCTTCAAATTGTTTTTCCTCTCTCTAGTCTCTCTTACCTCTAATCAATCTCGTACTTGCTCCCCAGGGAGCTAGTCCTAGTCCTTTCCGTTGGTCTTTCCTTCAGCCTAAAGCAAAACTATCATGCTTGCATGGCGTTCCCCGTGTGTGGCTTCTGATTTATTGTGAGCAAACACTTAAGAACTTGCACAAGTGTGTGTACACACTCACACCCATTGCTTAGACTTGCCAAAGTACAAAGCGGGAGTTTTTCAACTTTAAAAATTTGTACATCTGATCTCCACCGTGCACCTCGTTATAGATTTTCTCATGTAATCTTCACAAGAATTCTTCACGGTATTCTTATCGTGCAAATCAAGTTAAAGCTCCGAGAGGTGAAGTAACTTGACCAACGTTACACTGACAGGAAATGACGTCATTAGGATCCCGACCCATGCATGTCTCCAATGCCACGCCTTCCAGGGCACCTCAGGATCTCTCGTGGTCATAGTGCTTCGGCAGGTACCCCAGAATCTTTGCATTAAACATAGAGGGCACACACCTTCCAGGCTTCCCCAGATATTTCCAGATGTAAACAGGGAATTTAACTTGGAGGGCATCACAGCCAAGAGTGACCCATATTTCCATTGGCTTACTCACTGTAGGTCCTAAAATACATGGTCGTTATAACCTTTGACCCAGTTCTGCTTCTTGTCACTAGGTTACCGTAAATCGTTTCTATAAATAAAGTTGGTATTCACTTGGCCTCCTCGGTCTTACTTTGACCTTTCTCAGAAGCCACATTTCCCTCTGTAATCTCCAAGTGCTTTCTAAAGAATAACAGCCCTTAGCTTTGAGCGAGAGTCAAATAGCAATGTCAGGTACCTTCACGTGGTTTTTCTCACGAGCATAATTTATACCTTGTGTAGATGGCTTCTTCATGGAGGCCACATAGAGGATCTTCTCCTCTCCTCAGTCCCCCACAGTTTTCTTTTCAGTGTTCGCCACACAGTTTTTCCTTTCCCAGGACTGTAAAACTGGGGGAAATTGCATGTGTATGGTGTTGACAGCTGAGAGCTTTCTGCTCCTGAGCATGACAGCTCACCTTCCTACTGGATGACTCTCTTTTCATCGTTCCAGTTTCCAAACATGGCAGCTAACAGTTACTGTCCACTTTCTCCCTAATTAATAGTCAACTTCATCATCATTATCTTTAAATTTTCAAAAAGGGTCTAACTGTGAAGCATTCAGAAGAGAGGCTATGAAGTTGGAAACATGAATGAAATAGACACAAGTAGTATTTTTAGGATAGCCATTTATTCAACAGATTTTAGTGCCTACCATGTGCAAGGAATATGCTTAGAGCTCTTAATAGGTTCTTTGAAACTTTTAAGAAAACCCTATATGTATTAGTGCAACCATTGGTCTTTTACAAAAAGGAACTGAAACGTAGATAAGTTAACCTGCTGGAGGACACACAGCTAACTAACATCTGAGCCAGGTTCAAACTGCAACAGACTGACTCAGGACCTCTGTTCTTAACCCAGGCCATTTCAGACAACTTCCAAAGTAGGTCTTTCGTCAGCTCTCCCGGAATGCCCATAAACTGTCGTTATCATTTATTGCTTGGCTTCTGAAGTAACCTCGTCACTGTTCCACGCCTGTACTTGCTCCATAATCCATTATCCACTCTTCCGTTATTCAGCCAGAGTGATTTTTTTTTAAAATGTAATTACAATGATATGATATACTCCAGAATTTAAAACACTTTAACAGATTCCTGTTAATTTTAAGATAAAGTTTAAAATTGTAATACTACTTACAAGGCCTCTGGATCGTGCCCTGCCTATCTCTCCCTACCTCTTCCTCTCCCACCCCGCCCCCCACACCCCCAGCTGCACTGGCCAGTTTCTCGAATGCAGCAAATTATGTCATACCGCAAGACCTTTGCACATGCTGCCCTTGGTCTGCTTCCTGGAGGGGTCTTCTCCCTAATCTGTGCCTGTTCTCAAAGGTGACTTTCCTGAACATCTAATTCAGATAGATTTGGCGCTGTTGCTCTCCCTTACAGCAAACTTCACTTTCAAGGTACCTATTTATTTCTGCATTTATTTGCTCAAGCTCTCCTACCACTGTTTCTTCGTGTCTTCCCCTCTAGCTTCTCCATAAACTCTTTAAGGGCAGATACCGTATTAGTTTTCTTCGACTCTCTAGAGTAAATGCATTTTGGTTGAGTTAATTGACGAATCGAAAATTTCTCACCGAAATCAATTTGCTAGTGTAATGGCTAAGTGAAGCAAATTTTGATATAAAGTAGAAGTCGTATGTATTCTGCCTACAGAGAATGGTGCCAGACAAGTAATACCTTCCGAACCAGCTTGATTTAAGACCAACTTTTGTAAGATGCTAAAATGCCGTGTGCCACCAATCTGAAAATAACGCAAATGAGCCTAAACTCATTAACTCATGAGTGGCAGTATGTAGGAGTATGAGCTTGTTTGGAGGGTGGGGCGAGCTCTCCCTGCTAAGTCTGATCTCCCCTCTCGTACTCTGCTGTCCTCCGGGCATCTTGTCTGCCTCTAGTTATGGGTGTGATCAGCCCAGTACAAAAAGTGGGCCATACATAGTCCAAAGACATAAAGACACTAAAGTAAAAGCAAGTTTAAGAATTTTTTGGGAGAAGCTGGGCCTTGAGGTCTTAGATAAGTGTGAGATTGCTGAATGCAGTGGATACATACATTGTCTTTAGAGGTCATGAAAACTCACTCTGCCAGGTCATCCTGTGGACATAGGAGTCACTTGGCCAGGTCATCCTGTGGGTAGAAGGGTTCGTTAGTTGCTAGTACGCATTTGCCATTTTCCCTCCTCTACTTTCCAAACCCTAATCTAGCAGCAAAGGACTTGTGCTTATCATCATATGAAAACAAGGACCTTCTAGCAAAGAGAGCCTATTTCCTACCACTGTAATTTTCTCTGGAGGACAGGAGCTTGTCTCTCTGGAGTTTTCAGCTAGACCACTCAGTGGTGCCCTGCTGGGAGAATAAGTCCATGCCTTTCTTTGTCCCTCCATCCCTCATGGCAGGGGTTCCCAGATTTGGAATTTCAGAGATCAACAAAGTTTCAATGATGATTTGAAAGAATGAAATAGGGTTACTTTTTACTTTTCTAAATAAGGGCATTTATAAAAATGGCCATTTATTATTAATTATCATAATTTTATAAAGGAATGGCTATTTTAACCCCAAAAGGTCCAGGGAGGATAGAAACTCAAAGGGCAGTATCGAAATCAAATAACATTACCAATTTTTAAAAGTATTCTTTTGTTCTTATTTTTCTCATTTACCATCAATTAATGTGAATATTGGTAGAAATCAGCACACTAATATTTTATACCCACTGTCTTATGGTACCTAGCATATTAATTTGCATAACAGCTCCTTGTTAAATTGAATAACCCAGGGGTAATCTAAGGTTCACCTAACCTTACTTTGCCTTTTAAGTTAATAATTATTGCAGAAAATTTGTACTTGATGGGTAAATGGCAATTATAGCTTTCTGCCTCTCTAATATCATAACTTGTTATTACTTATTTGTAGTTATTTATTTTTGTTGGGTCAGTTATTTAATCCCATTTGTAATTATGATTCTATACACTGCAAACAATGTGTGTTCAGAATTACTTTTAAATCTGCAATAAGGATTTCTCTTGTTATTCTTAGATTTCTGCTTATCAGGCTGAATTCAGTAGGTGGTGGCATAAAGAGATGAAAGCAGTGAAATTTCCATCCCAAGGAACAATCTTTGATTATTACTTGGACCACAAAACTAAGAAGTTCTTGCCTTGGGCTGATAAAATCCCCAAATTTACTATGGATCCAGATATACCTCTGCAGGTAAGTGTGTGAAACATAGTAATTTTCAGGCCACACTGTGCTTTGAGAAATTTTGCTTGTTCCTTAGTAATCCTTTCTTTCCAGATAGATAAATTATTGTTGGATAAATTACTGTTGATATGGTCAGCATATACATATGGATAAATTACTGGTGGATCAGTTATTATTGATGTGGTCAGCATATGCATATTTCCTGGGAGAGAAGAATTTTGGTTGTAGGAACACTTAGTGAAATGACTATTATATAACCACAACCTCTTATTTAAAATTTCAACTTAATTCTGTGGTAACAGCTTTTTTTTATATTTTCCTAGAAATACTGTGAATTTTATTAAAAATTAAAGGTGTATGTCTATAGTTTCTTATTTCTGACCTTATCGTGCATTTCAAAGACAGCAATTTTACATACAACTTCTTTCCTTTAACCCTTCCCCCCATGAGTTAACCTCCTCAATTCGTGTTTCAAATCCACATGGCAGGTGGCAAATCTAAGTGAATCTCTTTTTTTATTGTTTCTCTTCACATCTTCTCCCACGTTTCTCTTATGTCAAATTATTTTTTCATCATCTTCTTATTCTGCCTCAATCTATTTTTTTTCCATTGTATTTTTTTCTCAAGCTTGTGTTATTCTGATTCATTTTGGAGCTATTTCAAGTACTGCTCTATGAATATAATATAGGTGATTTCCATGGCATTAATTAGGAGGCAGCTAGTGTCGAATGAAAAAACCCAATGAATTCGTTTCCTGGAGCTCCTGTAACAAAGTACCACAAACTAGGTGGCTTAAACAACAGAAACTGCCTCCTGGTTCTGGAGGCTAGAAGTTCAAAATCAAGGTGTCAGCAGAATTGGTTCCTTCCGAGGGCTGTGAGCGAGCATCTGTTCCGTGCCCCTCTCCTGGCTTCCGGTGGTTTGCTGGCCATCTCAGTGTTCCTTAGTGTTTGGCAGCATATCTCCAATCTTCCGATGGCGTTGTCTCTGTGTTTGTGTCTCTGTATTCAAATTTCCTTTTTTTTTTTATAAGAACAGCAAGTCATATTGGATTAGGGGTCTACTCTAGTGTGCTAGAGCGGTCTTAACAAAATACCACAGACTGGGTGCTTGAGCATCGGGAGTTATCTCATAGTCCCGGAGGCTGGAGGTCCCAAGGTTGACGTGATGGCAGGTTTGGTTTCTCCTGAGAACTCTCTCCTTGGCTTGTGGGTGGCCACCTCTTGCTGTGTCTTCTCATCGCCTTTTCTCTGGGTGCATCGCATCCCTGGACACTGTTTCCAACTGTGTCCAAGTGTCCTCTTCTTGTAAGAACTCCAGTCAGAATGCATTAGGGCCCACCCTAACAACCTCATTTTACCTTAATCACCCTTTTAGAGACCCTTTTTCTCAATACAGTCACATTCTGAGGTCCTGAGTGTTTGGGCTTCACCATAGGAACTTTGGGAAGACACAGTTCAACCAATAACACCTAGCCATGAGGAAATTATTTCACAAACAAGAAATTCGGAGGTACAATGGCTCCAAGAGTGATTAATTCTGTGACTCGGTGATATCACCAAAGATTCAGATCTTCCCACCTCTCTGCTCTTAACGCCAGTTTCAGTTTAAGACTGGTATCCCTCCCGGTCTCCAGAGGGCTCCAGTGACCCAGAAGTTACCTGCAGAGGGAAAGGAGACTTTCTCACATCTTTTTATTAAGAGTGAGGAAACCTTTCTCAGAAGCCCCAGAGCAAACCACCTCCTGCATCTAGTTCCCAGGGATGTCATGCCAGCCCTAACCCAGTCCCAGGCCAGGGTGACGGGGTTTGATGAATCACAGCACTGTAGGGGTTGGGCCAAGCTTCCCCTGAAGCACATGGCTATGGGGTAGAGGTGTGGAGACTTGACACAGTGGTGGCTCTGACATGAAGCCATGTAGAAATGGGTGTTGGGAGGCAACAGCAATGTCTGCTCCACCTGCCTCGTTTATTTGGAAGTCTCTGTTTTTGCTCAGTCTACTTAGACCTCACCTTCCTAGCCAACATTATCTAGCAGGCTGAAAGGTGAGAATTCATAACTAACCAAAGACCAGAAACTGGTCTCACAAGGTTGATGCACGTGATCAAGGATATCTTTTATGCAGCGGAGAACCTATCAGGACTTTTACACACAGTTGTATCAAATGCAGTTTAATTAACAGCTTCTTCACATACTGGAAGAGAACCATATGGACTCAGTAATAGCAGCCAGTACTAATGTTACATTCCTCTGTGTCAGGCCCTTTTTACATCACATTACATAGATTAACTAATTTAATCCTTACAACTTTCTAAGTCATGGACAGTTACTACTCTTTTTACATATGGAAAAAAAGAGGTACCAAGAAATTAATGCTCTCAAGTGCATTCCGTGTGGTAGATAAGGCAGGGGTGAGGCTCTGGACAGACGTGGGTTTAAATCCAAGTCGCATGACTTACTGGTTCACAGTGACCTTGGCGAAGTTATTGATGTTCTCTAAGCTTTACTTTCAACATCTCTGAAATGAAAATAATAATAAAACTCTCCTTATTGATTTGTTATGAGTATCATGTGGCATTAATACATATATAGTGCTTAGCATAGTACCTATCACATGTTCAGTTCTCAGTAAGTATTAATTATTGGTATTAATTTGTAGAGAAAAGAGCTAATAGCCAAATTAAAAAGCAAAGATGACAACTAGCAACAAGAAAGGAGGGGAAAAACTGTAAAAGCAGCTCAAATTTGAAAAGGGTCTATGTAGAGGGCTGTTTAATGTAGCATAAAACAGTCGGTACCTTTCAATAGGTATCATTGAATTAGAACAAAGTTCTAGAGTAAATGTTTATAATCATGAACACGATTCTGTATAATCTGTGAAGTATTCAGTTGTATTCAACATATGCTGTCCATGTAAGGAAGAACGTTCTCCATTATAGCATTTGTGTTTGTCTTATAAACAATACAAATCTTGCAAGTCATTTTTTATCCTCTTTTTAATGTGGCCATGAGGAAATGCAAGAAATTGTCAATTCTCTCTTAATTACTGTGCAGGACTCTGTTTCTGGCATATCTGCATCCGCTACCCCTTTTCCTGATCTTATCTGTTAGTCTGAGTTCCCTGAGACTGATTTTTTTTATTTGTATTCTTTATTTTATTATATTCCTGTAAGCTACCTCAAATTTTTTGTGAATCGATGTAGTATCTAAATAGCCAATTTTCAAAGCAGAAACATTGTTATAAAATTTTGTTGACAACAACGCATAAGTTTCAAATATGCTCTGGATTTGTGACTTTTCCACTCAAAGCCACTGTTTCCCTAGACTGATCTCCCCACTGGCTGAACTCCTGTAGTACGGATCGTGCAGAATCATTTTGCCACTTAATCTTACTAGGCCAAAGCATTGCAACCAACTTTCATTTATGCGTGACTTGACTTGTCAAATGTTTTGTTAGCAACTGAAGAGTGGTGAACAGTTTCTTAAATGTTTACTCTCTTCTCTTGTGTGTCTAACACAAGGTTGGGCAGAATGTAAGCATTCAGCAATAGGGAGCCTTGAGTGCTGTTACTTAATATAGAAAATATAAATCAGTGGCTTATGCTGTGGCACTTTGATGGCACTTTCCAATGACTCTCCTCAAGCTATGATATCTGAACTCTGACGATTGTAAATGGAAAATTGAGATCTCCTACTGGCGTCAACTTTGACGAAGAATTCACTGGGTCTCAATTCTAAAGTAACTATGTTGGTTCATATATAAAATTTCAAAACGCCTTTCTCTGACCTTTCTCTCATTGTATTCCCGGCTCCCCCCAACCCCTGCCCCCAGAGAGTTCTGGTTCACACATCAGAGACAACTCGTCTTAGATATTTTGTCAAGTTGTTGCTTGAAAAAGGACAACCACTGATGCTAGTAGGAAATGCTGGAGTGGGAAAAACTGTCTTTGTAGGCGACACGCTGGCAAGTCTCCCTGAGGATTACGTAGTGTCCCGCGTGCCTTTCAACTACTACACAACTTCTGCAGCTCTGCAGAGTAAGTATTTCTCCTGCTTACATTCCAGAAACGAGATCATGAACGGTCAGGGCCATCACGTGGAGCCCAAAGAGGTGATCGTCTTCTCTAGGTTTTAGACTAGACATTTCGTATAGGTCTCAGGTGGGTTTTTACTTATCAGCATTCTTGGTAATTACGCTTTGTTCAATTACTGTGGTTTTTATATCACTCGTGGCTTTATTTGGGTTATTACTCTTTAGAATAGTAAAAATTTACATCAGTAAAAATGTATATCATTAGTGTTCATTGCTTTGCCTCTAAGCCGTTGAGTTACTTTTAATCAATTTCATGGAGCCTGAGCAGCATGAGGGTAGGCTCAAGGAAGAGTGCCCTGGTTGTCTTTTCAAGTCAAGGATTGATTCAGGAAAAAGTCACTCAAACTGTTGACGAAATGACAGGCCATGAGCTGTTAATTAAGTCTTAGAAGAACGATAAGAAGAATTTTAAACTGTTGAATAAATGCATCGATGTAATCAAAGGACCACACTGATGTTGGCCATTCTGAGTTAGGAAGGGCAAGCAAAGTAGACTTAGGTAGTAGAAGCAAAATAGTATAAAGAGCTGATATTTGTAGGTCTGTCACTTGGTCCAGCAGAATAGTGGGGTTACATTGTAGGAGGTGGGGGCAGCAAAACTGCCTGTCCGGTAGTTTATTAAACCCGTCGGGTTACCCTGAATGTGGTTTCTGTGTTGTGAGTGTGCATGAGTGTGTGTTGTTGTATTTTCTTAGCTAATATCAGTGGAGATTAATAATAAATTTTATTACTCACTGACCTCATTAACTCAGACAAGAGTGATTTTTCTGTAATCTTTCTTAATCAAGTTTGTCTTCCCTGTCTTTGTGAATGAAGCTGCTTAGCAGTATTTCATTCATTTCTTTTAGCAAATATGTATTATTTATCTACTTTTCCTTGGGTATTGTGTCCAGTACACATTTTTCATTCACAGACACAAAAGAAGGGATCACTTTATCACTTGTAAATGGAAGATTAGGGATGTAATTCAATAGTTGAACGAAGTACTTGACTGTGGTATGAGTTTATCATGCTAATTCCTGAGAGGGACACAGGCATGAATAAGATTTAGAGATTGCCTATTAGCATGAGGAATCTAAAGAGCCTTTCTGTTCTAAAAAAAGTTCGGATTTTAGACCTTTGAGTGGTATGCAGGCAAAAATGGGATTTGAGATAGAAGAATCAGCTTAAGCAAACACATGAAATTGAAAATCGTGGGACACATTCAATTAATTGAATCTCTAAGTTGACTGAAGCACAGGGATGAGGTAGAAGTAGAGGGGAAGGCTGGAGTCGTGGGTTGGAGTTATACTATAGATTGCGTGCCCTTCTGTCAAGTTTGCCAGACTGAAGAGATGTCTTGGACTTAGGACTTTTAGTGCTAAAACTGGGATAGTCCTAGGCAACCTATGGTGGTTGGACAATTTAAATGTAAAGAGAGAGAGCTGAGATGCAAGCTGAAGAGATTGTATTTCACTTGGTAGGAAACGGTGAGCCATGGATGGGGAACAAGAAACTGACAAGATGCAAGCTATACTTAGGGAGGAGAAGTCTGAAGTGGGGAGACCAGCCCCCCTGAGTAATGTACTAGCTGAATGTAACGTTGCTCTGAACTAGAATTGTGGAGGGAGACCAACAGGGAGAGACATGAAGAACCATTTATAGGCTGTGGTCGAGCAGATCGGGGACCAGCAGAGACAGATTATGTTGAGGCTTTGTATCTGGCTGACTAGGAGAGTGTCGATCCCATAAACAGGAGCGCAGAAGGCAAAAAGGAAAAGGTGCCTTTGAGTGGGGAAGAGGCATATTTGCTGTTGGCCGAACATCTAGGAACCAGTGGCTGATAGCAACTGATACCCAGCAAGCATTTGGAAATGCAGGTCACGGTTCGAAAGAGGTGTTTGTTAATTTATTCATTATATTCTTCTTTGTTCATACATTTATTTATTTATTTAACAAATTACTTGTGGTTGTCATCAGGAGTACAGCAACATAATACAGTTCCTTATCCTCAAGCTATTTATAGTTCAACAAGTAATTAGATACTGTATCTCAGACACACATTCTTCAGGATTTTCTGCACTCATGATTTTCTCTCAAACATATCAACACGAAGTCATATAGGCACATGAAGGAATGTAAATCAATATGTATGAAAGATAGGGTCTGCATACAGTATCTTATACTTACGCACTCCGATGTCTCGAGCTGTCCTTGGATGCTCGTGCAAGGGCAACACGGAAGGACTCGGAGGTCAGGCTGTGCCTGGGCAGGCAGTGAGCCATGCATCGTGATGGGTACGGGGAGGAAAATGCTCAGATCAGCAACGGGTTTGTCTCAGATGGGATATCGGGCTGCAGACGTTGACTGTCCAGGAAAGGACAGGCGAGGTGAGCCCTGGAAGCAGGAGGGGGGTTGGCCAGAGAGCCTCACACGGAAGGAGGTGTCCAGAGAGATGGCTCTGGTATTAAACTGCAGAGGTGATAGTTGAAGCCGAAGAGTGGATGAAATGGACAGCAGATGAGGACAAATAAGAAAGGACACAGGACAGAAGGTTACATTTTACCTGACTGGTGGACAGAATTAATTATTTGTTTCAGGAATCCTTGAGAAACCTCTAGAGAAAAAAGCTGGTCGTAACTATGGTCCAGGAGGAAATAAAAAATTGGTTTATTTTATTGATGACATGAATATTCCCGAAGTGGACTTATATGGCACTGTTCAGCCCCACACTCTGATTCGTCAGCACATTGATTATGGACACTGGTAAGTGATTCTCTATATTTTATTCTCTATGAAATATTATTATCATTATTATTAATTATTGATAAACATTTAAAAGGTAGAATAACCCAATTTCTTTCTCTTCTGAGGAACATTTTCTGTGATATCTTTCGGCTTCACTTGGCATTCTCTTTCATCATCTTAAACGGAATAGATTATATCTTGCGAAGAATTGGATTGAAAAATATCTTAGAAACATAAACTGTCCAGTTTAAGTATTAAATTCTTTAAGACATTAACTCACACTGAATTACTTAGAGAAGCTTGACCTGGGATGTGACCATTTGGTAATACCTGGGCACTGCGGTCTGCGAGCTCTGCCATTAGCTAGAGGGAGAACCCCCAGCCTTGCTGTGGGTAATATCTAACCAGAAATAGAGTCACAAGAGAATCAATAAGCAGTAATATATGTATTGATTCGGCTCCAGTTGTTGATTCTGGCATCAAAGGAGCTTTGTAGCCCTTCAGTTCTGAGCTTTTGTTTTTATACCTCTGAGACAAGGCTAACAAGCTTAACATCACAGAGTGATTTTAAAGGTCAAAGGAGACAATCGGTGATGAAACCTTTTATGAACTGGTGGATTTTGTCGTGCTGTCAACTTCAGTTTTTGGATTTATGGTTCTGCTTTCTCTCTTTCAGGTATGATAGGCAGAAGGTGATGCTTAAGGAAATCCGTAACTGTCAGTATGTGACCTGCATGAATCCGATGGTGGGCAGTTTCTCAATCAATCCTAGACTACAGGTAGGGTGTTGAGTACTGCTCTCTCACAAGTGGCCCCTAAATATAATACTGAAACATGGTAGGTTTTGATTCTTGGTGCTTTTCAGTACAGATTAGGGCTCCTGCTAGAATTTGGTTAAGCATGTAAGCTTTTTTTTTTTTTTTTAATCAAACAGACTTTATTTTTTAAGACAGCTTTAGGTTTACAAACTGTTTCAGCAGCTTTAGCTGAAAGTATAGAGTTCGCATATACTCTCTCATTCCCCCTGCCTTATTTTACTCTATTATAAACACCTTGCATTAGTGTGCTGCATTTGTTACAGTTGATGAGCCAATATTTGATAAGTTGTTATTAACTGAAGTCTAAAGTTTACATTAGGGTTTATTCTTTGTGTTGTACATTCTACGGGGTTTGACAAATGAATAATGACAGGTATCCACCACTAAAGCATCGTACAGAGTAGTTTCACGGCCCTAAAAATCCCCTGTGCTCCCCCTATTCATCCCCCTCCCTGCTGAATCCCTGGCAACCACTGATCCTTTTACTGTCTCCACAGTTTTGCCTTTTGCAGAATGTCATGTAGTTGGAATCATACAGTATGTAGCCTTGTCAGATTGGCTACTTTCACTTAGCTTAAATATGCATTTAAGGTTCTTCTGTGTTTTTCCATGGCTTGATAGCTTTTTTTTTTCTTCTTTTTTTTTTTTAACCACTGAATCATAATCATTGTAGGGATGTACCAGTTTGTTTATCCAGTCACCTATCGAAGGACACCTTGGTTGTTTCCACATTTTGGCAGTTATATACTCCTATAACTATTTATGTGCAGGTTTTTTGTGTGCATATAACTTTAAAAATAATAACCACCACCAACATCCATACCACAGCATGCAATACTAAATGTCGCTTACTCACCTGGTGTCAGCTGGGGGTTGGCTAGGTGACTCATGATCTTGGATGGGCTCATTCACATGTCTGGGAGTTACTGTCTGTCAGCTAACCTAGGGTGGCTTTGGCTGGAGTTATTGGGACAACCGTGACTCTGCTTCATGGGTCTCTCATCCATTAGTAGGCTTGTAGAATTTATGGCAATGGTAGAACCTTAAGAGAGTGTGTGGAAACACAAAAGCCTCTGACAGTGACTGTCACATTGTCACTTTCATCTCATTCTGTTGGCTCAGCCAATTCATACAGACAGGCCCAGAGTCAGAGTGGGTGGCGCTACAGAGTTAAATGGCGATGGGCGTGGATACAGATAGGGATGGAAAAATAGGCCTTTTTTTTTTTTTTTTTTTTTTGCTATCTACTGATCTGGTACCATTATAAGTCTTATTTTATGCAACTCTCATGTTTGTTTTTCTTCTCAGAGACATTTCACAGTGTTTGCATTCAACTTTCCATCCTTGGATGCACTGAACACCATCTATAGCCAAATTCTCAGTTTCCATTTTCAGCAGCAAGCATTTAGTCCGTCAGTTCTCAGGAATGGCCCCACGCTGATTCAGGCAACGATTGCGTTCCACCAGATGATGACGCAGAGCTTTTTACCCACGGCTATTAAGTTCCACTACCTCTTCAATCTGAGAGACCTGTCGAATATCTTCCAGGTACTTTGATGGCCCTCTGTTATGAGTCTTGGGCTTGGGCGGAGGAACGATTCTAGTAATAGTATGGCATTCAATTAGAGAGCTTAGTTTAAAACTGTGCTACATACTTGGTGTGTATTCTTTCGTTTTATACCGTAAATTTCTCTATATACTAAGTATGGCATATTTGTTATTCCCGTGTTATCAATGAGAGTAGTACTTCCTGTCAGGTTGCATAGAGACTTAGTAGCAGAAGCAGGGAAGCCCAGACTCCCTGTTTCATTTATTCCATGTAAATATTTGAGTGCTTTGTTTTGTGCCAAGTAAGAGGGATAATTTGCCTTTTTTCTTCATATTTATGTGATACGATTTTTAGACACACATCAAGAGAAGTTAAAATTCCTTAAATTGCTAGATTATTTTAGTTTGACATTGACACTTACCTTAGTTACCTGGTGAAAGGACAGTGTGTATGTATTTGATTTAAAAAGGAAACTCCAAAGAGGCAATTTAAAACCTGGAATTAGTTGAAAGTCCAACTAATGTTTTCTATGCTGTACAGTAAAAGTAGTTGGAAAGTTATTTAAAGTTCTTTTACGAGAGAGGTGGAAAATTTCATGGGATTTCTTTATTTATATTTGGAGGCTTTTGTTTCTTTATATTTTTATAACCTTCTCCTAAATTACTCCACAACTGCCTCAAAACCATAACACTGCATTAGACAATAGCTTCCTGAGAATGCAGATCATTCCTTTTTCATCTTTATATTTCTAGCACCTGCTTGAAAGATTGTGCTCAATAAACTGTTGTTTAAAAGCAGATTTTCAATCTTAGAAGAAAAAGAAAGGAAGGCTGTAGCTGATGTGGGCGAGAGGCCTGTCTACTCACCATTCATATCGTCTGTCAGCTGCACCTGACGTTCCCAGATTAGCCTTTTGCAGCTAATTCTTTACAACTCCCTTGATGTTCTGAGTCCAGAGCAGACTGACCCTCTCCATGAGGAGAGGGTCTGTATGAATACAAGACTTCGAAGGGCAGTGTTGAGGGAGAGTTGGAGTCAAAACGTTTTGGTGCTAGTACTCACAAAGTGTGAATTCAGGCAGTTTACTTTTGGCATCACATACACCATCTGTGAAATGAAAGAGATGAACTGATATCAAAAAATTTCCAAATTAAAAAAAATTATCCTGCGACTTTCATGTTAGCTGTTTGTACTTTGGCTTTGGAAAATTAATCTGTTGGAAAACTTAATAACCCAAATTCTCAGGTGCAGTATTTAGTTCCTGGGCTGACTCTTGAAATAGTTTTAGCTGCATTCCTAAAAATGAGTATAATCATAATAAATTTTTTAAATGTTGCTTATCAGAGTAAAACTACTAATGTATATGTACTACTATTTATGTTTCTTTAAACTCAATAAATTGCAAAATTCAGTACACAATTAAAGACAATGTTAAAGGAAAATATTATCTTGGAATGTCATTAACTTCTGAATTTTTAATTTTTCCTATTCTTGCTTTGAAGGGAATTTTATTTGCTTCTCCTGAATGTTTAAAGGGTTCAAATGACTTAATACGTTTATGGCTTCATGAATCTTCTCGCGTTTATGGAGATAAGCTGATAGACACAAAGGATTGTGATTTGTTTCAGAAAAAATTGCTGGAAACTGCTTATAAGTATTTCGAAGTAAGTGTTTGAATGTTAGAGGTCGCTATTTGCTCTGGCATTAATTATGTAGGGGCAGAAGTTAGATATGGATGTGAATAAATTGTGCAAATGCTTAGCTTGCTCAAACAGCTGTGATTCCAGAATGTACTTGGTCTGTGCTTGGGAACATTCCATCCAGGTACCTGTGGATTGATCTGCAAGCTTTATCCATGACAGACCACTCTGCCCCTAGATGAATCATTCTGGAAGGTTGACATGACCATATTTTTTCCTTTCTCTTCCTACAGGGTGTAGACAGTCATGTACTACTTCAACAGCCCCTCATCTTTTGCCACTTTGCTAATGGTGGGGAAGACCCATGTTATATGCCAGTAAAGGATTGGAAGGTGCTGAAGACAATTCTTACAGAGACATTAGACAACTACAATGAACTGAACGCTGCCATGCACCTAGTTTTATTTGAAGATGCCATGCAACATGTGTGAGTTGGCTAGTCATGATCCTTTTTCACAAAGTAAAAAATGGCTAGATATCTACGATTGTTGTTTTTCAATAGATTGTACTAAGCACCCTGAACTATCAGTTCTTATCTATTATTCGCCCTACAATATAAAACTATAGTGTCTCTATTCATTATGTCGCAATCTTAATAATGTCTTACATAGGTACACATCTTTCTGAAGTGTCATCACAGCCATAATTCCATTTCCCTGTAGCCCTGTTAGGTAGAATTTTAAGAAAGAAGATAAGTGACTCATTCAAAGATATAAAGTTCATAAGTGGCAGAGACCAGAAGGACTCAAACTGATTTTCATGTTTATTAAGTGCCTGCCGAGTGCTAAACAGGAACTTTACCAGCCTATTCAATACTTTTGTGCAAATTAGGAAATGGAGAGGGGTATGTTTCCTCGGCAGACAATTAGATAAAGGCCCCATTCTGGTATAGAGCTTGGCTGACAAGTCGGTTACTCACCTAGACTGGACATCTCATACAGTACACAAATTATGCAACCATCTGTAGCACCCCCGCTGTCAGATATTGTTCTAGGTACTAGGGATAGAGCAGCAAGCAAGACAGAAAAATCCCTTCTTTTGATGAGCTTGTATTTTAGTGATTCTTATGGATATTTATAAGGATCCTAACAAAGCATCAGAAAAATATCAGAAAGTGACGTTAGGCTAAGGAACTGGGTCTCTATGGGAGAAGGTGACATTTAAGGCGAGGTCAAAATGATAAGCAGGATCTAGGCGTGGAAAGAGCTGGAGGAAGAACTTTCTAGGTGAGAGCAGATTTCATGTGGCCCTAAGGCTGAATGTTCAGAAAAGAGTTAACATGGCTGCAGCACGTAGAAAAAGTGGGGCAAGAAGTATATGACAAGGATGGAGAGGCAGGAACGGGCCTTACCTATAAAGGGCACTTCCTTGTAACCAGAGGAAGGCATTTCAGTTATATTCCAAGTTCAGTGAGAAGCTTTGGGACAGATTTCAGCATGAGAATGACATGATTTGTTGAATAGTCTAAGCAGCTTGTCGTTGCTGCTGCTGTATGGGAAGCAGATTGCATCCTTACATCCCATACTGCCCTAGTCACTATCATGTCTCACTGGCTAGTATTAGTGCACTACAGCTGCTGTAATAACATGCCCCAGTCTGAGTGGTTTGGAAAAGCAGATATGTATTGTCTCACAGTTCTGGAGGCAAGAAATCTGAAATCAAGGTGTCAGAAAGGCCATGCTCCCTCTGAAGGTGCTGCTAATCTGTTCCAGAATTTTCTCCTAGCTTCTGGTCGTTCCTTGGCTTGTGGCAGCTTAACTCCAGTCCTCACATGGCATCTTCCTTCTGTGCATATCTGTGTCCAAATTTCTCCTTTTTATAAGGATACCAATTGTGTTGGATGTGGGCCCGCCCTTCTCTAGAATGATATCTGAACCAATTACAATGACCCCATTCCCAAATACGCTTATATTCAGATATACGTGGGGTTAGGACTTCAATATATGAATTTGAAGGGACACCATTCAATTAATAACCCTGGCCTTTTTACTAAATGACATTTGGGCAAAGTAAAATAATGAAATCATGATTAAAAACAAGTCAAGAGAGAAAGAAGTATGTGAGGAAGGAAATCCAAACAGATGAAAAAATGTGGGGAATTTAATTTTTAAGAGAATTACTCTGTGAAATATTTAGCCCAACTGTCTTAAGACAAACTTTAGAGGCCTCCTCGTTATCAGTTATAAGCATGTTAAGTATTTTATTGATACCTTTGCAGTCACAACCCTCTGATTACACAGTTTCCATTAGAATCAATATTAGGAACACTGATTTTGGTTGGGTTAGTGTACACTGTGTGTGAGTGTCACAGCTCAGCTGGAAGAGCCGTCCTGTTGCTGCAGAGGGAAGGGGGGCCTTCCCGGATAATCCTTCATTCAACATGTAGTTCTCAGTGGCCTAAAAAGCAAGGCTGTTCTTTGATCAGGGATTATGAGCTAGAAGCTGATTTCCTCAGTGTTAGAGATGATTTCAGAGCATGTCCTTGAGGGCTGTAGAAAGGGACTTTGCCACTTAGAGAAACTCGTGAGGTTATAAACCTCAGAACATACATTAAGATGAGATGAAAACCCTGCTTTGTAACTTAGGGTTTCACTCATGCCAGAGTAATTGTACGGCTTTTCCCAGGGTGGTTTTGTTGTGTGATTATGTAAAGTAAAATTTAACAAGATGGCTGAGCTTGTAAAAGTAACCTATCTTTTTCAGTCATTGCAGGTTTTCAGGAAATGCTCGCACACACTGGTCCTAGTATAAGTGACCTCAAATTCATTTGTCCAAGAAGTGCTTTCTAAAAGCCATCTAGGAGGATCATTCAGGGCCTGAAGTTTAAATTCATTTCAGAAAAGCAACCCAGAGCAAATACAATGCTGTCCAATACTTTTTGTTTTGCATTTGGGCCTCCATATGCTTATATTTGGTTAATTTTCTTAATATTTATAACACAATAATGAAATATTTCTTCAGTCAAACCCATATTTTG
This sequence comes from Pteropus alecto, assembly GCF_000325575.1. NCBI lineage: Eukaryota > Metazoa > Chordata > Mammalia > Chiroptera > Pteropodidae > Pteropus > Pteropus alecto. Next base: position 15,510,896 of record NW_006436282.1, read on the forward strand.
ATTGTGTTAAAGCCAACTTATTCCTAACTATAAAGCGTAGGAATAATATTAACAGCATAAGCATTCAGAATGTCTTTGATAGCATAGAACGAGGAATGATTTCACGAAATTTTCTAGAGTGCTTGAGGCACAGGGGAAGCTTCAGTGCAAAGGAAGTAAGAATCATACACAGAGGTTAAGTGTTTAATCTGCATGAAGTAAATCACGTGTGAGATGTTTGGGGGTCTGTACAGATCCAATCTTTCCAACATACTTCTACAGCACAGGTTTCTGGCACAAAGACACTCTCCCTTTGCTATGGATGCCGATATGAAGTTGGGCTCTTTCTTGCTAATCAAAAAACTCAACGCTTAGATCAAAGGCCTTAGACATGTTTTCTTTCTTGAGTTTTGGTAGAGAGTAACGAAGTAATAAGAGAGTCCACGATGTGATTAGCACAGGACAGTTTGTTAGGCAAGCAAACTGTATCTGCAGGGGCAGATACGGGCAGCATCTTTGATGGGAAGCAGAGGAACAAAGACGAAAGGTCTGAAATAAAAACTGGAATTTAGTATCTCTCTGAGAAATGAAACAGCCGTAGTCCCAGGGTTCGTGCTGCAGCGGGCGCGTCTTCTCTCGCCAGGTGTCGTATCAGTCGAGTCCTCCAGGCCCCTCAGGGTTATGCCCTCTTGATCGGAGTGGGTGGCAGTGGCAAGCAGAGCTTGTCCCGGCTGGCAGCGTACATATGCGGCCTCGAGGTCTTCCAGATCACTCTGACTGAAGGCTTCGGAATCCAAGAACTGCAGGTAAGTAAAGGCGATCGGCCCTCCTTCTCCCGTTCCGCCTGGCAGATCGGTAATGCGCCCACGTCAGCTCTGTCTCTCGGATGTGGCCAAGGCCTCCCCAGGCACGGGGAGGATTTAGTTATATTCGGCTGTTGCTCCTTCATGGTCAAATTAGTAATAATAAATTTCTATAAATACTTATAGGTATTTAACCTCTAAGCCTATAGTCCTGGCTTAGAAAATACTTTATTAAATACTTGCTTACACAGATATGTTTCTTCCTTTGCATTGACCACACCTAATAGTCAACACCATTAGAGAACAAAGATTCTGCCTTAACAAGTGCAAATAGATTCCTTCTGCTTTGGATAAGACTATGAAAACAATCAAGAAACTCATGTTTTTATAAATTTTTGCTTTTTAATCACAACAGAACTTACCAAATACTAAGAGTTTGTGGCAAGTGCTATTTTAAACCAGAAATTAAAACAAAAAAACAAAAAACACAGGATTTCAATATTACTAAACAAAACCAAATAAATAACCAAACAGTGTTTTCAATGAAATAGTTGTTTAAAGGAGCAGAAACTTCTTTTTACTGCATCATTTGCCAGAGGCATCAGCGAACTAATTTTCATTCTATTAGAAGGGAATTAGTTGTTCAGCAGCTGCCTGTTTTTATCCCTGGGCCCCATTAAACCACAAACAAGACACTCATCCTTCTATGCCAGAAATGGTGGTGATGTCGTGCTGTTAGCCCCTATAACGGGATCACTGGGAGGAAAGAATATGTAAACAGACAGACAGAACGCTATGCAGCTCTCACGTTACAGCTACTCAGTTCCTGCCAGCGCTCGTATGCGTACGCCCAGCGTCGCGTCAGCATTTTAAGAAAACATGAATGATGGCCTCCTTTTCTTACAGGTAGATCTTGCCAACTTGTACATCAGAACTGGAGCCAAGAACATGCCCACTGTAATGCCCAGGTTCTAGATGAGAGCTTTCTCGTGCTGATTAATGACTTGCTGGCATCAGGTGATTAAACCAGCACAGTTCTTGAAAGATCTTCCCCAATGACAAATTATCTGTAGTTTCAGTGAACTTTAAAGAGAGATAATTTGTCTTTGAGATGTTTGCTGGGGCAGTCTTTGGGAAGAAACCTATAAACCCAACTAATTTGAGGTGTATTGCTTTCTCAGTCTGCTTATGGATGTGAGGTGACTTGGAAGGGCGTTCAGTGAAGTAAATGTTATTCCTGCATGCACAAGTTTAGTGGGTGTGTTTTTCATACTTGTCCTCCATGTGTTGTGTGTCTTGTAAATACAAAAAGAGAAAAATAGCATTTCTGATTTTAAAGTCTTGTTTTATATTTAAGTAGAACTTTGTATTGTAAAGCATTTCAAGCATTGGGTCATATCTAAAACTTAAATTCGTGAGGTCCTCTAGTAATTCTACTCATTCCTTTGAGGGCAGGAGAAATCCTGGATCTCTTCAGTGATGAAGATGTAGACAAGATAATTTCTGGAATTCGCAATGAAGTGCGTGCTCTGGGCATGGTGGACTCCAGAGAAAATTGTTGGCAATTCTTTTTGGCCAGGGTGCGACTACAGCTCAAAGTAAGAAACGCATGCTTGCGTATTATTTAAAACCTCTTGAGTCTATGACATGGTTCTATTTTGGGATTCATATCATGAGTTTGAATTTCAGGAAGTGAATTATGTCAGCACTTCGGAGTGAGTAATTTAGGTGTATTACTCAGATGATCTGAGGCTCGACCCCAGGTTTTTCTCCGTAGACTACTCTTTGCTTTGGTGTAGCTGATAGGAATAGAACATAACCAATCACAGCAGCCGTAAAGATCAAGTATCATAACAAAACAAGAAACACCTCCAAACTCATGGCAGGATGCCAATTTAAGGAAAATTTAGGCTTCTTAGTATAAAAATGGTTAGTGTCCTAGGAAAGTTACTGCTTTACTACTTCTAGTATTCCATACCTGTCAAGTTAGTAACAGGCTCTGAGGCTCTGAAAGATTCAGCCTGAAGTACACAGGAAAGGGGATGGGGCAGTGACATTAGTCGTGAATATGCCTCTGCTTGGACGTATAGAGTAATTGTAAGGTTCTCCTCCACCCTACAATGTCAGGTTCCACATCAATCTTACTGAGCAATTCCAGGCTGAGGTTCGAAGATCAGGATTTACGATTCAGTTTCCCAAAGAGTTTTCTTCCCATCAAAAACGTGATTAAAAAAATGTTTGCCAGGTTATAACAAGACCAGGGATTTCTCCCTGTTCCATTGTGATATATTTGGATCCAATTTTCTTTATGAAGTGGAAAAACAAGTACGATGATAAGATTTGAAGTGGTAATGTTATAAATCACAGACTGTCAAAGTCTGTTTCTCAGAGCAACAAAATCAACACCACCCAGAAATTTTTTAAAATGCAGATTCTCCAGTTCCACTTTAGACCACTTGAATCAGAAACTCTGAGTGGGACCCAGCAATCTCAGTTTTAACAAGGTCTTCATGTGATTCTGAGACACGCTAAAAGTTTGATATCCGAAAAGTTGATGTCCGAACGGCCGCAAGTGTGTCACAGGCCATCTCTACCTGCCAGGGACACTGGGGAAGTGAATATTTGATCTTGTCACATGGCCTTTATGAATAAAATTGGAAGTAGATTTTGGAATACGAGCACTATCAGTCAGTCATTCCAGACCTGTGCGCTTTCACACTGTATGTCTAAAACTTTAGTACATCTGGAATATATTTTTATCTATGGTAAAGAGTGAGTTGAGAAGTTTCAGGTTATTTTTTTTTCCAACAAAGTATCTTTTTTTATCTTAACATCATGTATTTCTTTCTTACTGATTTGAAGTACCATTATTATTTATTATATGCCAAATAGCCATATTAATTGGGTCTATGTCTAGATCCTCTATTTTCTTTTCTAATAAGTCTCTTTACTACTGATCTCAGTCTCATATTATGCAAATTATTAAAGTTTCATTGTGCATTTTTATATCTAATATCTAATTGCTCTGTCTTGTCAAGTTTTTCTTTGTTCTCAAATGTTTATATGTCCGGATAAACATCAGAATCATTTTGTCAAATTTTAAACATATTGCCTTTTAATTTTGATTGAAATCATGCTGAATGCTAATTTTATATTACGGAGAATTTAATTTTTATTATATAAAGTATTTTCTTGCTTTTGTAGATGAAATATTTCTTTCATAAGGTTTTCTGATGTTGGATTATTCATATATAGGAAAGCTATTGATTTTTAATTTTATAAACAGCTACCTTACTGCCTCCCTGATAGTTTCTGTTAGTTGATATCATATAGCCTGCAGATAACATTCTGTCTTTCCTAATATTCTACTTACCTGCCCTTCTCCTTTATTGCATTGGTAAATCTTCAGAAGAATATTAAATAATTAATGGCAATATTGGGGATTTTGATTTTTACATTAACAAAGACGTTTCTAACATTCATCATTCAGTCTTACGTTGGCTTTCAATTCAGGATATATATCTTGTTAAGAAAGTCTCTACCTGTTAAATTCCTTTTCAGCATCTATTGAGATAATTGTATGGTTTTTCTCCTAGAATTTACTGACAGTCATAGAGTACAGACTGATGTACAAAAGTTTTACATTTTAAATTGTTAAATCCATCAGTTGTTACCTGCATGCATTTCCTTTGATCTATGCTTAGACAGGCTTTTTGTTTTGCTTTGCTCTTTTAATGTTAAGAAAGAAGAGAGTATCTTCCTCAACTATTCCTGATTTTTCTTGGCCTTGACACTTAGTTTGCTGCATCATGAGAAAGGTTAGTGGCCAGCATAGGGTGTTAATCATGTGTAGGTCTGAACACCTGTAATCTGATTTCAAGTTTATGAAGTAGAGGTTGCTGCTGTAATTTTATATGTGAGTCTTGAAGAGCTAAAGGCCACAGAGCCAGTGAGATTGGGGTTTGAACCCAGATCTGTATCACTCTAAAGTCCACGGAGAAATAATATGGCATAAGAATGGGTCATCTTTTAGCTAGAATATGGCAGCTTCTTTCTCTTCAATCTATGTATATTATCCTCAAATTCTTGGAATTTTTAATGAATTCTGGATTGCTTTATGTTAGAGTCATACATTATGATGTTCACCAGCAAGTACTAAATACTCAGAATTTCTGACCAGCTGATACTTCCTCTGTGTATGTTCCTAGCTGGGCAACATGGGAAGCTAAATGTGTTACAAGCTTTGGTGAGCACACCTGGCAGGTCAAGCTAAATGAAGTGAAGTTGCCACCCCATTACCCCTGCTCACCACCCAAAGCCAGCCCCCGTTTGGAATGCGGGGCAGTGAATACCTATTGGCATGCAAAATGTGACTTGTGACTCTCATTGGGCAGTTCCCATTAATGATGATCAGATGTGTGTCCTTGGGTTGCCTGAAATAAACCAATGAATAATGCCAAATGCCTTCTCTACTTCACATTTGTATATGTGCATCTTTTCCTAACGTAATTCTCATCTTGCAGCTAGCACTTTCATCTCTCCTGCTGACTTTAGTTAACCTCAAAACTTTCATTCTCGCCTTTCTTCCTGGCCATCTGATATCATAGGGAAAAGAATACTTGTTGTACATAGCAGCCCCTGATTCTTTCTCAAGATTTGAGATATCTGTTTGTTTTCTTATATATCTATCTATTTAGGTCTGTCTGTCTGCCTGTCTCTCTGTCTTTTTCTCTTTCTATCATCTACCTATCTGAGAGAGCCATTTCTGATAATGTAAGAAGTATATGTTCATTGTAGAGAAATTTAAAAAAAACAGAACCATATGAAAAAAATAAAAACTATATTTAGCTATATTACCTAGAGATGACTACTGAAGTATGTTCTTATATTTCCTAACTGTTTTCTATGGGTATATAATGACATAAAAAGTACGTATTGAGAATTTAATTTTTTTCCCACATCTCCCTATTTTCTTTATCTTTCTGCCTTTTTAATTAGAAGTCTCCCACAGAAAAAAAATATCAAATGAGTCCAAGAATTTGGTGTATAGAGTGAACTATTTAACTCAAATGTACTTTATTCTCATCTATTGGTATAAAACCTTTATCCATTTATATACTCTTAGCCAAATTTCCTGTTGGTTTGTTATAATTTTTTATTGATTTATAAGAGCTCTTAATCTGATAATCTTCCTATGTCTATAATGTCCTTGTCCATTTTACACATTGCCAGATTTTCTCAAAGTTCACCGTAATTCTGCTAATTTTTTTTTACAATGACCTGTTTTACATTTATAAGTATTAAAATATGTCTGATTTTTCCTCTATGGCTTTTGCATGTTAAAACTTTTTAGGAAGCATTTCCGTACTGCATGGTTATGAAAATGTTATACATTTTCTTTAAATTAACTTATAACATTTTTAATGTTTAGTCCTGGATTGTATTGTACAGTATACAGTGGCTTTTCTATTTTGTCCCCCAAATTGTTTCAACGCCATTTACTACATGATCTTTCCTTTTACCACCATTTTGAAATGCTACCTAACTCATATATTAAATGCCCAATGTGTGGGATTGTATTTTTGGACCCTATTATGTTCTATAAATCTGTTCATTTATGCCCGCATGAACACCACACTACTTTATTGTAGCTTTATAGTATATTCTGGAATCTAGCAGAGCAATTTTCTGTTCCTTTTCTATATTTTTTAAGTCTATTTTTAATTGCAGTTGACATACAATATTATATTAGGTTCAGGTGTACAGCATAGTGATGAGATATTTATATACTTTATGAAGTGATCACCCTGATAAGTGCAGCACTTATCTGACACTATATATAGTTACTACAATATTATTTACTATATTCCTTATGTTGTACTTTACATCCCTGTGACTGTTTTCATAACTGACAATTTGTACTTTCTAACTGGTTGTGGTGTGTATATAAGAAAGCCACTGGATGGAGGGAGGTGGGATGGATGGATGTTGGCTTGTTTATTTTACCAGCCAGTTCATTGAATGCTCATTAATTCCAGTAGGTTTTGCATTTTGTTCTTTGGGGATTGCTGAGCAGACAGTTAGATTGTCTTTGAATTTTCACTTCTTCTTTCTAATAAGTGTCTTTTCTGTGTCTTATGATAACCACAACCTTCTTAACACCATTTAAAATCTTTAAGTAGTAATCATGGCATCTTTGTCTTATTTTTTATTTTAATGGGAATATCTTTAGCTTTCCGTCATTAAATATTGGGTAAAATGTTGGCTTAAGGTTTTTCAAATATTTTTAGGACTAGGAATTGTATTTTATCGTATGTGTTCTTATACGAATCTCTTTATTTTATCTTCTTCCTTCATCTTGGCCTATTCTCTTATCATGGGTTTCTATAATTTTATTTTCTTCTAATCTTTTGAGAGTGCGAAGCAAGTTTTCCTTCAAGTTCTTACATTAAATTAACTTCAATGAAATTATCTTCCTTTTAATCTGCTGGGTACTTTTTTATTTTTCCTGATTTTATAGTATTTTTTCCTCAGGCCCCATTTAGGCTTTTCTTCTTGTTGATATTCATCCTTCTCGGATGAAAGCGAGAGCAATTTGTATTTGGGGTTTGGCAACAGACAGTGTGGGTTTTTGCTATTGGCTCATACTAGAAAACCAGACAGTCTCAACCGAGATACTGAGCAACACTTATATCTAAGTGTCAGATTAGCACAAGAGCACCCAGCATAAACCAAAGCAGTACTCACACAAGTAGTTTCCTCAATATACCTCTGATCTTATATAAAAAGCTCAAATATTCACCTATCCAGCAGAAAGTCAGATGTTACAAAACCTTACCTTTGCACGACTATAAAGTCAAGCCTCTTCAGATCTGCATCTCTTTGACAGGCAGGGCACCTGGCTTCATTTCCTTTCTGTGGATGGCCATCTAGGATGGCTTCATCATTGCTAGCTGCCACCTTCTGTCCCTCCTGCCCTGCATTCTGACATTTGCATTGATGGAGAACAAGAAACACTCCATAGGCAAAGTTGCCTGGTGCCCATTCCAGGCTCTGTCAGGCTCTCTGCCCTGCCAACAGTGTTTTGCTTGACAGGACTACACCGTGCTGAGTGCAGTGTCCTAGCTCCTGCTTTGTGTTTTCTGATATTATTTGACAGAAGCATAATGAAAGGAACTTCAGAGAGACATGAAGGGTACCACCTTTCATTCTATATCTGAGGTTCACTGTCTTTAAAGTTTCATAAAACAGCAAAACCTTTAAAAAAAAATGGGATGCAGATATCAATATTTTATTTTGCCCAGAAGGATTTTTTAAACTGCCATCTGTTAACTCATTCGGCTACCCACCCATTCAGCATTCAGCAAATAGTTATCGAATGAATGCCTGCGATGCGCTGGGCCCTGGGGATGTGATAGTAAGAGCTGGCATCTGCCCACCCAGAGCCCACCCCATTGTTGGGAAGACAAGCATCAACCCCCCAAATGCACAAACAAGTATAAAATTACAACTAAGCATGTGACAGGTAAAGGGCATGTAAGATAACAGAAGACAGGACAACAACAGTTTTCGTTGAAGGAAAAATGATTAGGAAGTGTCTCAAAGAGTGAGTAGAAGCCATCTCCCTATTTTATATTATAAAAGAAAAAATGTTAACACTAGTAATAAAGGGTTGAATCCCAGAAAAAGGACATCCTTTTTTAAATGGAATAAAATTTGCACTTTGAAAAGCACGTTCATGCTCTTCTCATTTTGCTTACACTTGGATGTGGGCTTTGCCAGCACAGTCGGGGGCTTGTTTTTGCAACTGCACGTGTATAGAGTTGCCACATAGTGTCCTATTCAGTGGATAATCACGCATCTGGTTTTCTGTTTAAAAACAAAAAAACAAAAACACTGTTAACATGCGGTGGCGGAGAGACAGGCAGGGCAGCTGAGATGAAGGAATACACTGCTCACAGATATGGGAATATAAACTGGGCATAACTCCCACTGCTTTTAATCTGTGGGTATGGATCTGCTCTCTACTATCTATTGGGATTCCACATACAATTTCTTTATGAAGCTTTTTGTTTTTGTTTTTGCTTTAAAAAAAAGAAAAGAACTGAAATTCTCCAATGTAAAATATACCTCTTGAAAAAGTCCGTACTGTATTTACAAGTAAAGGATCATGGGAATAATTTCATTGTATGTTACCAAAAAAGGAAATATAAAAAAAAATGTATTGAATGTGCATATATCAAAGGTCCTGTTGGATCGCATAAAAATAATTGAAATTAAAAGTTTATTAAATGACAAGTTGACACAGGAAGATATAAGGTTGATAAATGGTGAGTATTTTCTGTGCTAAATCTTCATTCCTATGAGGATTCTCTAGATAAGGTTCAGATCTTATTCTTGAAAAATATTGAGACTTTTGAGGATAAATACAAGCACGAGTTATGGATAGAAGCTTCTGAAGTACATATGTGGGAGGGTTACTTCTGAGAATAAACCTCATCAACTGGAAAAAAAATACAGAGCGATGGTAGCAATTCAGATTTCCATTACAAGAGGAAATGGACTGAGTCCTGTTAGTGATATACAAATAAATATGTACTTACGATGGGATCTTATCTAAAAGGAATTGAAACATATTACAAAGCACAATGAAAAGTGGGTTATTGCAAATGAGTCATAACACCTGTGTAGGGGGGAAAAGGAATAGAAAATTCTATGGTATGGATTCCAAAAGCAAGTTCCTGACATCTAAATGTTAGAGCTGTAGGAAATACATAGATGGTGATTTCAGGGTTTGCTTTTTACTTGTGAGAATTTACTTTTAGAAAAGAGCACAGCTGTCTGAGGCATTTTTAACTTTATTCTCTTAGCTGACTTTCTTTCCAGTCCACTGCTGGGAACTAACTTAAGTCAATTTGGTCATTTGCAATTGTCAGGAACTATTTAGGAGTATATTTCACTGACCTTCAAGACTTAGATGATACCTGTTCAGGTGAAGGGGGGCTCTTCTCCCCAAATCTCCCAACTCAAAGTGTGCTTTAAAGAAAGGAAGTCTCAGACTGAACTCTGCTACACATAGTTAATGTGTAGCGCATAATTTAAAATTAAAATAAGTCTTAAAACCTGCTCAATAAGCTTGTTGCAGTCCAGCTCTGTTCTTTTAGGAACCTGACTAGCCCTTATTAGAAGGGTCCTGTGAGGCAGATAATGGCAATATTCTGATGGTAGGATTCAGCTGATCTCATTGGAATCACATGAAAAGATATAATCTTTCTGTAAGCTGTTTACCATAGGACTGGTCAAAATGCAAAGCCTAAATACCCAAAGGGATAGTTACTGGGATCTGTCTATATTTAGATTTCCTGTTTTGTTCATATAACAGTGGAGGTGCAATTATAATATATTTTGTTCAGATATCTTGAACACTACTCATTCCATCAGTGAAAAATTATATCCAATATTCAACTAACCAACTATTTATGTTGATGAGAGAAATTAGCTAAGAGCTCAGGTAGCTGACTTTGCAGTGTGGGCTTGCATTAGAGTATGAGAAATTCTAGTTAAGCATCTCTAGCCTGTGTAACCTCTATCGGTGTCCTTCAGATATTAACTAATGTCATAAAATGAGTTTTCACATGTATAGCATACTAAACTGAAGTATTTCCAGGGTAAATTATATAGTACTAGGTGACTTCATTGATGAATGCTACTAAGTATTTAAAGAAGAATTAATACTAATCCTTCTCAAACTCTATCAAAAAATAGAAGAGGAGGGAACATTAATTTTACAAGGCCAGCATTACCCTGATACCGACGCCAGACAAGGATACCACAAGAAAAGAAAACTGAAGGCAAATATTCCTGATACCTAGATGCAAAAGCTTTCAACAAAATATTAGCAAACTAAATTCAACATTACATTAAAAGGATGGTACACCAGGATCAAGTGGGATTTTTTTCCAGGGATGCAAAGATGGTTCAGTATCTGCAAATGAATCAATATGATATATATATTAACAAAATGAAGGATAAAAGTCATATGATCAACTCGGTAGATGTAGAAAAGCATTTGATGGAATCCAACATCTGTTTATGATAAAAACTCTCAAAAAAGTGGTATTACGGGAACTTACCTCAACATAATGAAGGCCATAAGTGATAAGTTCAAGCTAACATCATACTCAATGGTGAAAAGCTGGAAGCTTTTCTTCTAAGGTCAGGAACAAGACAAGGATGCCTACTCTTACCACTTTTATTATCTATAGCACTGGATGTTCCAGCCAAAAAAAGTAAAAGAAAAAGAGATTGAAAAAAGAAAGGACATCCGAATTGGAAAGGAAGAAGTAAAACTGTCTCTGCAGATGGTGTGATCTTAGTATGGAAAACCCTAAAGACTCCATGAAAAAAACTGTTAGAACTAATAAATGAATTCAGCAATGTTGCAAGATAAAAAATCAGTACACAAAAGTTTTTTGCTTTTCTAATAAACTAATAAACTATCAGAAAGAAAAATTAAGAAAATAATCTCATTTACAATATCATCAAAAAGAATAAAATATTTAGGAATAAATTTAACTAAGGGAGTGAAAGACCAAACACTGAAAACTATGAGACATTGATGACAGAAATTGAAGACACACACACAAAAAATAAAGATATCCCATGTTCATGGATTATCCAAAATGATCGGCAGAGTCAAAGCAATTCAATCAAAATTCCCATAGTGTCTTTTACAGAAATAGAAAAAACAATCCTAAAATTTGTATGGAATCAAAAAAGACCCTACATAGCCAAAGCAATCTTGAGAAAGACAAAGCTAGAGGCATCATACTTTCTGATTTCAAACTACATTGTAAAGCTGTAGTAATAAAAACAGTACAGTATTGGCATAAAAACATACACAGATTGATGGAACAGAATAGAGAGCCCAGAAATCTATGCAGAGAGTGTCAATTGATTTTCATCAAAAGAGAAATATACTATGGGGAAAGCAAACACTGAAAACAATAAGACATTGATGAAAGAAATTGAAGACACAAAAAAAATATAAAGATATCTCATGTTCATGGATTATCCAAAATGATCGACAGAGTCAAAGCAATTCAATCAAAATTCCCATGGTGTCTTTTACAGAAATAGAAAAAACAATCCTAAAATTTGTATGGAATCAAAAAAGACCCTACATAGCCAAAGCAATCTTGAGAAAGACAAAGCTAGAGGCATCATACTTTCTGATTTCAAACTACATTGTAAAGCTGTAGTAATAAAAACAGTACAGTATTGGCATAAAAACATACACAGATTGATGGAACAGAATAGAGAGCCCAGAAATCTATGCAGAGAGTGTCAATTGATTTTCATCAAAAGAGAAATATACTATGGGGAAAGGATAATCTCAATAAATGGTGTTGGGAAAACTGGACATATGCAAAAGAATGAAACTGGACCCATATTTTACAGCATAGCAAAAATCAACTCAAATGCATCAAAGACTTGGATGTAAGACTCAAAACCATAAAATTCCTAGAAGAAAACATAAGGGGTAAGCTCCTTGACAAAGGAGTTTGATGATTTTTTCGGATTCAATACCAAAAGCAAAGGCAGCAAAAGCAAAAATAAGCAAGTGGGACTATTTCAAACTAAAAAGCTTATGTTCAGCAAAGGAAACCAACAAAATGCAGTCAACCTATGTAATGGGAGAAAATATTTTCAAACCTTGTATCCAGTAAGGGATTAATATCCAAAATATATAAGGAACTCATACAGCTCAATAGCAAAACACAGATAATCCAGTTGAAAAATAGGCAGAGAGCCTGCATACACATTTTTTCCAAAGAAGACATACAAATGGCCAACAGGTACATGAGAAGGTTCTCAACATCACTAATCAGGGAAATGCAAATCAAAACCACAGGGAAACATCACCTCACACCTTTTGGCTCATATCAAAAAGACAAGATATAGCGAATGCTGGTGAGGATGTGGAGAGAAGGGGAGCATTGTGCACTATTGGTGGGAATGTAAAGTGGTATAGACACTGTGGAAAACAGTATGGAGTTTCCCCAAAAACTTAAAAATAGTAATACTATGTGATCTATATAGTAATACTATACAGATCTAGTAATACTATATGATCTGGTTATATATTGAAAGGAAATGAGTATGGAGTATGGAGTTTCCCCAAGAACTTAAAAATAGTAATATGATGTGATCTATATAGTAATACTATACAGATCTAGTAATACTATATGATCTGGTTATATATTGAAAGGAAATGAAATCATTATCTCAAAGTCATATCTGCGTTCCCATACTCATAGCACAAGGTATGAAAACAACCTGTGTTCTTCAATACAATGGAATATTATTCAGCCTTAAAGAAGGAGATCCTATGATTTGCAACAACATGAATAAAAGTTGAGGGCATTATGTTTAGTGAAGTCAGCAAGACAGAGACAAATACTACATGGTATCACTTATATGTGGAATCTAAAAAGTAAAAGAGTCCAATTTATAGAAACAGAGTAGAAAAGTGGTTGCCAGGGGGTGGAGAGTAGGAAAAATAGGGAGAGATTGGTAAAAAGCTTAAAAAATTTCAATTATAAAATAAATAAGGCCTGAGGACCTAATGTATAACATGGTGACTAGAGCTGATAACACCGTCTTGTATATTTGAAATTTGCCAAGGGTAGCGCTGGAATGTTCTCGTACACAAAAAGGTAAATATGTGGGGGGATGAGTGTGCTAATTGACTGGATAAAGGGAATCCTTCTAAAATGTATAAAATATGTATAAAATATATAGACTCATATTTATAAAATCATCACATCGTACACTGTAAACATCTTACAATTTTAGGTTAATTATACCTTAAGCTGAAAGGTAAATTATAAACAACATAACACCCCTTTTTCAATCATTTGTCTTATTTTTAAAATTTTTTTTATTATGTTAATCTCTCACGAAATTCAAGGAAATATAATAGGAAATATATGCAGGATGATTTTCTCTCCACAGTAATGTTCCCTGAGACGACAACTTGCGTTTACACTGGGATATCCACAAAGTTGTGGAAACTGCCTTAGGAAAGAACAGAACTGACATTTTCCAGACATTAGCATGAGTTCTCAAAAAAAAAAAAAAATCTTACCTAAGACTATTACCAAGGAAACTGGATGGCAGGAGAAATTCTGTGCTAGATTTCTAGCAAAACTAAAAATTGAGTCAAGAACTGTACCCCTGAAGGCTAGTGTGATACTATCCTTTCCCTTTCCATTCTTAGGAAGTTCTAATGCACAGGTGTTTTTCTGTAATTTAGTTCCCAGGGTCTAGTTTAGATGCTAGAAGATAGGTTATTAATGATGATCTGATTTATTTTAAATTCCCTAAGCTTTTTATTTCACTCTGTATGTAGATAGAGATTTAGATTCTATGAGAAATTTCACCAACTGCAAAAGCATTGAATGTAAATGTTTCATTTAAGTATTTCCATAGAAACTTTTAAATTATTATTTTGTAGCTGTGGGTGTCAGAATCACATGGAGGACTTGTTGAAAACAGACTGTCAAGCCCCATCCAGAGTTTCTGATTCCTTAGGTCTGGAGTGGGCCCAATAATTTGCATTTCTAACCAGCTCCTAACAATCCTTTAAGAACCACTGGTCTGCGGCCACCCTCCCTCAATGGGAAATTTCGGTGGTATTGTGAGGATCCTTATTTAAGCCATATGAAATAACAGAAAAAAAAGTCTTCAACTGTAAAATTGTAGAAAAGAAAAATAATTCTTTAAATGAGCATTCTATATTATCTTTTAATAAATAATCAAGGCATATGATTAACTCAAAGAAAGTATTTCTTCCTGATACTAAACACACATGGTTCAGATACTTTGTTTTCTAACACATTTTTAAGACCTGACAGTGGAGAAATGTAGTAAGTGTGAACGTGGTGGAATTATATAGAATCTCAAGTAAAGGATGCTTTCTTTATTTCCCCCTCTGCCTTTGCTATAATTATGTAGAAAAGAAGTTTCTTTTAATTGTCACAAATGATAGATAAGTTGGGTATGGAAAACCACCTCTATAACAGAAAGAAGAAATATTAAATATTGAGAAGAAGGCTGGTAGAAAACTAAGAACTGAGATGTAAGTGAAAATTATGCATTGTGACTGAGGCTCAGGCTCGTTAACTTAGCACATGCAACGTTAGAGTAGTTCAATCGGTTTGTAACCAGACTCTTGAACTTAATGAATAAATGATCAGTCAGCTTATACATTGTTAAAAAACATTTTAGATCTTAGAATTTATCTCTCTCGAGTGTTGAAGAGCCATAGTATATAAAATATAGTGGAGACACCTGTTAAATGAGATGTTATATGGCTTCGTATATCCTGGCAGTTTTTATAATGTGAATTTTTAAAAATACTATAGAAAAAAAGTCCTTTGAAAGAATGTGGAAACATGTTCAGACTTACATTAACTCTTGAATTTTAAATACCTAAATAAAACTTTATATTTAAACCAGAAACATAAATTTCTCATCAGGAGCATATATAAACTGAATTTTTTACTCCTTGAAAAATGTGAAGAACTCAAGCGAATGTATTTTATTTTAAATGAAAACATTCAATATGATAAAACATTTTTTTTTAATATATTACACAGTTTTATTGAGCCTGATGAATTACAGAATGGAAGGAGACACAAAACAAAAGTATTGGCATTATTTTGCTGTGGTGATTGGTTTTTATTTTTTAAGTTACTTATGTAATATAAAAGAATAAATTTTCCACTGTAAATGATGATCATCGAAAATGTTTAAAAGGAGAGGGACACATTTTAAGGAAAGTACACAGCAGCGTTTCTGTATGTTCAATGGGGCAGCCATTTGGGGCAGGTTTCTGCTTTGATTAGCGAGGAGGTTCATGTTGCTTTCAACTCCGTAGTGCTTTAGGATAGTTTAATGTCACGGTTGGCTGCACTTCTTTCTTTCATTGTCTAGGATTGCAGTGTAATGCTTTGCTCACTCATCACCCTCCTGTCTCTGCCCTGCCCCCATGTCTCCACAGATCATTTTGTGTTTCTCTCCAGTTGGTCACACGCTGAGAATTAGAGCTCGGAAGTTCCCAGCCATAGTTAACTGCACGGCTATTGACTGGTTTCATGCGTGGCCGCAGGAGGCTCTGGTCTCAGTCAGCAGGAGGTTCATTGAGGAAACCAAGGGAATTGAGGTATGTGCCGTGTCAGCCTCTGAATATCACAAACACACACACACACACACACGCACACACATATACAGTCTCTCTCTCTCTCTCTCTCTCTCTCTCTCTCTCTCTCTCTCTCCCTCTCTCCCCCCACCCCGCATCTCTCCCTCTGTCTCTCTTTCTCCCCCACCTTCTGACCAAAAGTCCTCAATAAATAATTTCCAAAATATAGCTCCTATCAGAAAGTTGTCCTTGCTCGTTGAAGATCTTCGATAGTTGACATTCTATGGAATATGATGGCTGATCTTTTTGTACCAGGTTGAAATGTATGTGTGCACGCGTGTGCACACACACACACACACACACACACACTCACTCACTCACTCCCTCCCTCCCTCCCTCACTCACTCCCATAGCACATGAGCATGTTCTGACTCATGCTCTGACTCACCAGAAGGCCAGGATCATTACTTCCTTGAATCATAACAGGGCTTACAGAATATAAATCCTTTAAATTGCACTAAAAACCCAAACGAAAAAGTAGCCACCCGTAGCCATGCAATGCTTGATCTTTGCAAAGGAAGGCAATTAGTTGGGATTTTTCTCATTATGAAAAATTAGGCCCCCTAAATTCAGCAGTCACATATGAATCTACTTTGTTTTATGGGTTTATGTTTTGTAGGTTATGCTTGTCATTCGATCATGATGAAATTTACACCTCCTATTACATTTTAAAATGGCTACATGAAACAAAAACACTTCAAACATTCAGATTTAAAAGGAAAACGGAATATAAATATGGAAGTATCATTTAGACCTCTTAGAAATAAAATTTTCTATGTACCTAGTGCCTTTCCGATTAGTTTGGAAGGGTGGTGACTGTAAACATTTCCCAGGGAGGTTTGTCTTCTGAGTCCCCTGCGAGATAAAGCAAAAATGTGCCTGGAATAGGCTGGACATTGAAAGTGATTCTCAGAGCCGAAAATAGAATTGGGGATATGTAAGGAAAGATGTCTGCTTCCAGCTGAAACTTTATTGCATACAGGGACGGGCCCCTGTGGCCTCCCTTATTCCCAAAGGCATGACTGCTGCATTTCCAAAGCAATTCTTTACCATTTTGTTGACTATTGTATCTTTTGGTGGCCAGATGGCTAGAAATCCAAGCAGATTTACATATTTAATTATTTATATGCAGCAAGCTTTGTTGCTTATTTCTTATTTTATATATCATATGTAGCTTTATCATGTATGATTTATTGTCTTTTCCTAAAATGTCCATTAATCTAATTATTTAGTGTTGGGTTGCCAGGGAAGTGCTGTCACGCAACATCTAAAGCCTGTATGTGATAAAGACTTCGTGGCATTTAAACACCTCCTCTCTTCTTTTCTTGACACCCACACTTTAAAAACATTTTTAAAAATATATGAAAAAAAAAAGATCTCTTCTATTTCATTGTTTTTTTTCTATATACAGAAAGTTCTCTTGCCTGTCTCTATGTTCACCCTTAACGTTGAACGCATCTGGATCTTTAAAACCACTGGGTTTCTGGATAAAGAGAGAATAATATTAATGTATGGTTCTGTTGTTTTTAAGTGATTTTCACTTTTTCACACTGGTCATGGGGCGATACAGAGCACTTCTTATACTTAGGGAAATACATGAACAGATGACTAGGGAGACACTGACAGGAGAGATTAATTTCTGTCTGAAACACAGCTTTCACCATTGTCGTCTTCCTGAAGAGTCAACGGAAGCCCATGACACTAGCATTAGACAAAAGTCTGCCAGAAATATTTCATACTTTAAAATCTGGGAAAACATTAAGTTTGACAAATAAAGGTCACAGTTATTAGCACACATCTTAGGTTTTCTCGAGGTTCACTGCATTACTGGAATTATCTAGGGAATTATTTTGTCTTTTAATAATTCCAAGAAGGGTTCATAATACCACTTTATAAGGAGAGGGTCAGTATGTATCTTTTAGTAGCACAATTATGTTTTATCTCGTTCGTGTTATCAGGCTGGTTTGGTAAGGAAAAGACCAGTGCACTTTGTTTTAATGTTCATTTCTCAAATGGGAGGAAAGCAGAGCTCGTAACCTGGTTTAAGTTAGTGTTGGGCACAGTGCTTTTGTAAGTTCTTGCCTTTGCTGCTGTGGCGCAGGCGCAGGCTTTCTCCTGTGAAAGTAGGTGCCACTTTGAAAACAGTTACTTCCGAAGAAGCTTTGATATGCCAGTGACCATTGACATCTGCTGGATGAGACTGGACTTGCATCATTTTAAGTCCAGAGGGCTCCTGGCAGGTGCTAAGCTCTATCTGGTGGTATCATGACGCCTCCTATAGGATGCTAAATGCCACGTAGGAATTTAAAAAGCACTTTACCATTCTTACAGAGCTGAAACACATTATGCCTGGAAACACATTAGCCAGATAATTTCATTTCAGGGCAGTAGGCTTATTTAACTTTCCCACCTTCCTAATTCGTTGCTCAGGAGCAAAAAATTATGATTATAATTCCGAGTGCAACACATCCACATTCTTCTAAAAATGTGTGGTCCCTTTTCTGTAGAGGTCAAAGATAGCTTTTAAATTTTTTTGAATGAGCACTAATTTGATCACTTTCTTAGTTTTAATTGCCATTATTAAAACTGAAAGGGATCAGCATAATTTGGGCACTTCTTAATTATTGACCTCATTTGCTGAGTGTAAGGTACTTAAACAAGTACACCGTTAGCCACAGAGAAAGGATTCATTAAAGGCAAGCAGTTTTGTATGTGTTGATGTATAATTTTCAGTCGGTACACACATAGCACCCAGGGGTGAGGGTTGACTGCATCTAAGTAAATGTGCTTCTTTTCTGTTGCCTGGTATGGAACTAAATGACAACTGACAGAATGACTAAAATTGTTTGACATTTCAGTACCACCAGGTATTTGCTTGAAGACTGTGTTAGTACATACTCCTCCTCATAGGAGATTTGGAAATGGAGATGGGTGGATGCAATGTAAGGAGGGAGAAAAGGAAAAGCCTTTGGGTGCCCCTGGGAGTGAGATTCCAAATGATAATTGAGAGGAAACCTTACTGAGAAGTGCATAGGTCCCAGTTAGTAACATATAAGAAAAAAAGGAGAGAGAAACAGGTGTTAGAAGACAAGCTATGGTTTTGCTTTCAAACCACAATGAATAATGGTCGTACTTGAAAGCAGGGCCCGGTGAAAGGAGAGATTATTGAATGGAAAGGTGAGCTTTCTGGCTGAGGAGTGAGATTTGTGTTGGAAGGGGTAGGATGAAGATCTGAGCAAGATGGAGGAGCCCATCTTTTTCAGGCATGTCGACCAACTGGCAAGTTAAAATTCTCCATCCTTTTGATGTGCTACAACTTAAAAATAATTACACAAGCTCAGTATCATTGGCTTTTTCAGTGCAATTGCTTTATTCCACGTGCAGCTACTTCAATCCAGACCGTGTTGCTGGGTTTGGTAACATACGGATGGCGTGTGTTAGTGCCATTTTCCAAATGAATCGTGAAAAATGTCCGCTCAATGAGGAAAGTTATTTTACTGCTATATTTAAAGACTGATTTCATCCAAATTTTCTAAGTTCCTTTAAAATGTTAGGCCAAGCATGAAGAGAAGTAAACAACATTTTGTTAGTAGAGGTACGTTAGCAGTGTTTCTGTTGATGATTTATAGCATAGTTTTTTTCTTGGAAATATAAATGAGGATTATTCGGTATAAATTTATAAAGTAGATGAACTTGCGCAATAGAAATTCTATGGATTTGGGGGATATATCCTCTTTCTGAGGAACACTGAAGTCGTTTTAATGGATCAGAACAAAAACAAATGCAACGAAATTGATCTCGAATCTGCCTAAATCTCAGACTGGCTTAAGCCTATATTCAGATAGATGAGAAAAAGCCCAGTGGTTAATATCCTTCCACATTCTTCAGCCTTCTTTCTCCTTCACATGTGCACAGCAACATACAGTCCATCATACATTTCTTGCTCTGTGCATGTTAATCAAATTGAGAATAGAATTGGGAAAGCAGTAGATGCTGCTTTCCAGGGTTTTGCTACTCTGTAAACTTTAGGAATTCTACCTCAACAGTAGGGTCCAGTGTTGACAGCTGCCCAGCATCCTAGATGTGCTGTTAAGTGGGAAGTTTAACTCAATCAGAGACACCACTACCTCCAAATTGCAGTTTTGTGGCTTTCCTGTAGCGCTGGCCTCACCAGAACCAGCTGTACCACCTCCTGCCTCGTCCACTTGCTATAAAAGAAGTAGCTCGGTTCCATTTTACCTGCTCACACCCTCAGTCCTCAGTTACTTGTTTTAATGTTCTGTCAGAGGACCATTGAAGCTACCTCTTTCAATGAGTGGAAACTCATTTGGAAGATTGCTGGCTTTTGCTGGATGTGATCTTGCCTTTGACTCAGCCTTGGTTCTTAAAATTAAAGACAAAAAATGAATAAATAAAAGCATGAACAAAACTAACAACAAAATGCATTCACCAGACAAAGTAAGAAACAAAACCAAAACAAACAAACAAAAAAAATGAGCATATGACTTAGAAAACTGTGCGTGGTGCCGCATTTAACACTTGTGGCTGCTTTGTCTGGTGGCAGTCAGTTTGCCGGGACTGCTGTTGGTGTACTGTTACCATCACCAATAGCAGAAGAAACAACTGCCCCGCATTTGCATTGCTTGCCACTGCTAATCGCCAACCTTCCAAGGAGGGCCACTCGTTTCCCTGTTGCACAGATGAGAGGATGGAGGCCATAAACACAGCTCAGCAGGTAAGGGGCCCATCAGCACCTTGACACCAGAGCCCATAGTTTTAAATCCTGCTCTTGATTACTGCACAAATGTTTGTTCTGAAGGGGGAATAAAAGGAAAGAAAGGAAAGAAGCAGGGTAAAGAGGAATGGCAAAAGTTTAAGCTTTGATTTTGTGAGTAGGGGGAAGTATAGGGAGTATAATAATTTGGAGTGTAAATATACAGAACTGGAAATCTAACCCAGGTCCTAGGGTGTAAACCCTGCATCCCCGGCTGCCTCCAAAATCTTGTTCTGGAAGTTAATCCATACTATGAAGAGCTTAGGAGGGATGCTCAAATGCAATACTGCTTGCATTATGCATTATTAAATTTCCTTTTTTTAATAAACCAACCTGACAGCCACAAGTATCTAATTAATATATTCTCTTACCAGCCCTAAAACAGGCTAAAAAGTACAAGTAAAAAATTTTGAAACTCAGCAGTTTGGAATTATTAAAAATTAATATGGATACTAAGGATGTGCTGGTTTTTTCGTATGTCAATTATACTTCAATAAAGCTGTAAAAAATTAACAGAAATTCTGAGAAAACTTTCAATTTGGACAGTAGGTATATGACATATGTTACAAAATTATCTCAAGTTAAAGTTAAAAAAAAGTCGTTTCCTTTCATCTGCCCTTTCTCTTTTGCCCCTCCCACATTTCCTCCCTTAAACACAATACTTTCAAAAGTTCAAATTTAAAAGCACACACCAGTACAGTCTTCTTTGCTGGTCTTGGGAAGGTATAACATCTTGTATAACAGGATATTTTATTTAGTTTTGGCCTCTGGGCGTTGGTCTTCATTTGAATTTTTCTGTCTGTCATTTTTAGCAACAGAGACATACTGGGCATTCGCTTTAAGAATCAGGTCACTGGGGTACTTGGTGTGGCAGCAACAGCCACCACCCAAGAACCATCACAGCAAGTAGCAGAGATAGGTATATGTTTTTGTGTTTGTTTACAGTGAGCCAACCAAGAGAGTAGAAGTTAAACACCTTCTCTTACTATGAGTAAAAGGAGTTCCATATTTGCATTTGATTGTGCTTTGAATACAGCATCTTCATGGAGAAATCTTGAGTTTATAACCATTTGATAATGGCACTTCGCTTATTTTTATTTTTGCCTTCACTCTGATTGGCTGCTAAACGACTAGAGAATGGTGTCAACTGGTTTTCATTAGAGGTCAAATGTGGCAGGAACGACGTTCTTAGTTCTCCTAAGAGTGAAAAATACAGCACTGCATTGCCACTGCAGCAGCCCCAGCGGCCACCTCCTCCCTGCCTGCCCCCCACCCCCAAAGAAAACTGGAGATAAATGAATGGCAGAATAAATAATTTATGCTAATGAAATTACTGCAATTAGTAGTTCTACAATGACCCTTTTAAAAGCCACAGCTGTTAATGTCAGGAAGTGCTGTCACTACTGACCTTATCATAAGAGAAAGTGACAAATTGAGAATGCAGGGAAGACCAGTCATCAAAGAGGTCTGTTCTGGAACGATTAGAGTTTTCTGAAAAACAGTGTGAATTGCAACCAGCTGCTCCCTGGCTCTGCAAGTCTCCCATGCTGTGCCATTTTGTTAAGCCCGATAACAATAGTTATTTTGCCCCATTGAGACAAGTTGTCTCGGGCCACTTCCAGCTCTACCGGAAACCACTTCTTCCATCGCCGATTTACAAATGAAACTGTTGTTAAAGAGAGCTTTTCAGGGCCTCCTCATAAGGGTCATGGTTGGGCGGAGGCCAGGGTCTGTTGTTTTTCTTTTTTCTCCCAGTAAGGAGATTGCACTTGGCTGGGGAAGTATTTATCTATATTGAAGAAAGATATGTGCACATTTGGGGTTCACATGAAAACAAGACAGGGCAGGAATAAATTTCTGCCCATGATCATATTGCAGTCAGGTTCTTTTAAAAATAAAATCCCCGAGGGGATACGATTTACATGGAGTTTATTTAACTTCCTTCTAAATTGATATATCTGAGTCCACGGTAAGGTAATATACACACATCTCACATCTACTAGGAATGAAGGATTTATATTCTAAATATAACTTTTGCTTTAAAAACACATTAGTTACCAGCGAAATGGATTTTTAGCATGCAAAACAAACCAGTATGTACGTAATTTAAACCCACTCGGGAATTTTTCTCTGTGTGGGGAAAGCTAAGCATTTAGATGTTGCTGAGTAGCCGCTGTTTTTCACCTGCAAGCATTGCCCTGTCTCTCTTCGCGCTCCTGGTTCTAATATTAATGGTGCAGGTTTGAAACATTTAACTGCATCACCAGCCACTTGTGCACAATTTCCCCAAAGATGTCTGTGCGTTATTGACAACACTTTGGTAAATTATGTGTGACTTTCCTAAGAGTTGGTGTAGCTCATTTAATTCATATTAATTGATTTTTAGGCTTCCCTTGATTAATTGAACCTGGTTCATCTTGTACAGAATGCAATAAATAATCATTAAAATGAGGGAGATGTGACTCCACAAATTAAAAAGTTAACTACTTCAGAAGTCATAGAGGACAAAATGGAAAGAATGGATAGTGGGGTGGGGGGAGTTCTTCTGTAAATCTTTAAAGGAGAGTTATTTGCTGCCCCCCCGCCACGAGAATAGAAATGATCATGATCTTTTTCTCCCAGAAGCAGTGACATTTTTACCTTACCATCCAGTTTGTTTTCACGTAGATTCTTTAAACACTGTGTATTTCTCAATTTTCAGCTTTTTTTTTTCAGTGACTGCAGGGTTATTGGTTTATTTTGCCTAAAGTTCAGCTTAAAAGCAACATCAAAAATACATCTCAGAGTAGTGTGTCTCAGTTTCTCCATTTTCTCTGTCCTGTGCTTGATAGATAAAAATCAAGTGTGAAAAGCAGTGCTTGTGTTATATGTCGGCCTTGGGGGTTGGTGTGCAGAGCACGTAAAAATCCTTTGCCCACTTGTGCTTGACAAGAAGAGGTTAGCAAAGCCAAATGCTTTTTTGTCATCTCTAATCCTGTGGGTATCTCTTAAAGTCTAATGAAGTTTTCCTAGATTCTACCATAATTTGTTCTGGTTTTAGAAAAAAATATTGTTTGATTTTGCTGATTTTCCCTTTTAATTGCATTTTTGTTTTAACTTGAGAGACGTTCACATGAATTACAATGTTTGTTTTCAGCCACTGGACAAAGATTCTATTAGTTTTTTCATGGCCCACGTTCACACCAGTGTAAATGAAATGAGTACCAGGTATTACCAAAATGAGAGAAGATATAACTATACCACCCCAAAGAGTTTTCTTGAACAAATATCACTATTTAAGAACTTGTTGAAGAAGAAACAAAAAGAAGTATCCCAGAAGAAAGAGCACTTGGTGAATGGCATCCAGAAGCTCAAAACCACAGCATCTCAGGTATGACCAAGGTATATTCCTACGGAATGAAATCTATGCTGTTAAATTTGTTTTTAATTTGTCTGTTTTTGAAGCAGGATTTCAACTCATTTAAATAAGATGCCTAGTGCTAAAATTTGACAGCTTAAGGACACAACACACTGTTTTTGTTTTTGCTAAGCCTAGAAAGGGCTCAGCCGGTTATTCTATCACAGCTTGTTTGGAGAGAGACCTCTTGGCCTGACTCGTTACAGAGCAGTGTAGTCGAAGGAAGTGGGCACTGCCGATTCCTGTCACTTGTCTCCAACTGCTTCAGTGTGCTGGGATTATTGTCAGGAATTGTGTCACCTGACGATGAAACTAGGATTCCTTTGGTCTTGGATTCTCAGCCCCCGTGAGGGTATTACTTTCTGGTTGATGAAGGAGTGAGGGTTGTTGTGCTTGGGGTCCCTAAGTCTAGAAGTTTTCTCTGACCTTGGCATCTGGTCTCCTTTTCACCACCATCTCTCTTATAGTGTCCCAGTGTTTGTTGCCTTTGCCCACAGTCCTAAGGCCCCTACTACCTTGAAGGACCGTACCTCTAGCCTCCAGGAGTAAATCAGGAGAGAATTCACATAGGGTATTAATCATGTGTAGGTCTGAACACCTGTCATCTGATTTCATTGTTAAACAAGTTTATGAAGTAGAGGTTGTTGCTGTAATTTTATATGCGAGGCTTAAAGAGCTTAAGGCCACAGAGCCAGCGAGGTTGGGGTTTGAACCCAGATCTGTATCCCTCTAAAGCCCATGGATTGTCCATGATGCCATGCTGCCTCTCTGTGACTGGTCAAAAGAATTAGACTGAGAGAATATGGAGACTTTGGAGAATGGCCCCGCTTTTCTCTGGGCCACCTAGAACTGGAGGAAAAATCAGTTGTCACCTCAAGGCCAGAAATTCTGGTGGGCTTCTTCAGAGTTTAGTCATCAGGTCATACTCTTGCTTTTCAAGAGCTTGGGCCAGTTTTTCCCCCAAGCGCTCAGCGGGCCCATCTGTGCCTAGGCGTGAAATAAGTCGCAACCTGGCTTACTTGGTGAAACGCTGTGATATGTACTGAGCAGTGAGTAGCTAGACCACAAGTGGGAAAGAAAAACCAGAGTGAGGAGGTTTCCAGCATTGAAAGATGTAAAGAGTCGTCCCTGGGAAGTCCCCCAAAGAGTATATCCACATGTGTGCATCTTTTCATTCCTTTTCAAAAAATGTCTTTCTTTACTCTTCCTTTTTATGCACATTTTATATGACTCTTTTTCTCTCTGCCCTCTTTCCTTTTTTTTTTTCTCTACCTGTCTTTCCAATTCTTTCTCACTTAAATCAAGACCCTTCTCCCCAGGAAAGGTTTTCCTAGGAGTCCTGTTGAGCTGAAAGAAGGTGAGCAGTTTTCTAATAATCATCTCAATTATGTGTTGATGAGGCGGGAGGGTCGGGGAGAGGAAGAAGGAAAGTGCAGGGCTGCTTGGGCTTCTCCTATCTCTCCTTGGACAGAAACAAGAAGCAGAAAGCCTGAGAGGAAGATATACACAGCCTTGATTGAAGGACGGCTGGTGATTTCTTTTCATTAGGTATTTGTGCATGTAATGGTCTTAATATCAAAAGAGTGGTTGGGATATTTACTGGCTCATTGAGTTAGTTATTATTTTGTTATTATTATTATTATTATTATTAATTATTATTGGTTTGTTAGGGAAAGGAAGCATAGTTTCCTATATGGAAACCTCTTTTTATAGCCACATGTCTCCTCTCTAGATGTCCGCTTAGGTCATCCCAAATAGCCTTAGTGACTTTTCTTCATAGATAAGGCCTAGATCCCAGGGCTCAAGTCACTTTGCATATTTCAGACCTAACAGCTTCCTTAGAAAGTGAACTTAGGGCTTATGATAACAGTTCCTTCCTACTCTCTTGGATGATTCTTTTGATTATGGCCTAACATACATCAAGAGGAAAGAAGCAAATGTCGCCATCCTGTGTTACCCTGAGTTCATAGAGAGGCTAAAAAGTTTTAACTTTAATGGTATAGGTAGCAGTTGTAGTGGTAATCACACCTTTCAGGTAGAGTGTAAATAAGCTGTCGAAATGGGGGTTCCCAGAGTCCTTAGATGTGGTAGTGGGATGTCATTCCACAAGATGAAACCACTGAAGTGACTAGCAACTGAGTCAAAATAAATGGTTATGATTGTTTTTTGCTTCTATGGTTAAAAAAAAAAAAAAGTAGTTATTTACTTCTGGACAATAAGTGGAATAGGATTTAATTATCATGAATGTGTAAAGCTGTTTTCATGTGTTCGTGAGAGCCTCATCGCGTGTTTCTCTAGCATTTCACTTCTGCTTTTATTTATACAATTCTCAAATATAGGAACCCAGTGTTCCCTTCTGAATCTCGTGAAATCCCCACTTAAAAAGTGGGCAGAACCCTACTTCAGGGCAGAGGAATTCGTCCATGCCTCAGCAAGACTGAGTCCCACGAGAGCAGAGTTTATTTAGTGCCCCTCCCCTGGGAGGGTCCACATCTAGGACACCCACCCGGCTTCTGACCACACCATACTGATCCCCACAAAACACTTATGGTTTGCCCTTCTTAGCGTAGTTATTAAGGTGAAAATTGGTATGAGGTAAAAAAAAATCAGAAGAGCTGTTTCCTCTTTTGTGGGAAGAGATAAGAGCTGTCTGTGGATCTTATCGAAATAAGCAACCGATTAAGTAAACTGATAAAAGCCAAAGAGTATTGATGTCTTGAACTTATCTGAGGCCTCCAGCAATGTTCTGCTGGAGAATGAAAGCATGCTTCTTCCAGCTCCTCATCAAGCAAGTCCTTTCATGGCCTGTGCTGCCTTGAGCCCGTGCTGCACAGGTCCAGCGGAGGAGGCACAGGTGATGTGGGCTCTGGCAGGGACCACTGTTGGTGCTTCTCTGACTGCACAGAATGAGTTGACAAGATACACTTCTAGTTGGTGCTAACATTAATTAATGATATGTTACACAAAATCATTGGAGAACATTTTTCTATTTATCTCTATTAGCAAAAAAAAAAAAAAAAAATGGGATTGCGTTTTCACACATTGGACCAAAGTCAGCTCGGGGTGGAAGAAGATGCAAAATACAAACTGCTAGGGATCCTTGAATTCATTTTAAAAACTAAGCTGTATGTGGTATTCGTCGTTATCAACGCAAGCTCCTTCAAAATAATGACTTTTCCTTCAGGTGGGCGATCTAAAAGCCAGACTTGCCTCTCAAGAAGCCGAGTTGCAACTGAGAAATCACGATGCCGAAGCTCTGATTACAAAGATCGGGCTTCAGACAGAGAAAGTGAGCCAGGAAAAGGCCGTCGCAGATGCAGAGGAGCGAAAGGTCAGGCTAATTCTACCATTTAGTGTGCTGAGCTATATTTAGCACAAAATAAACCTTTGTAGGTGAACAATTTTGAACAACTTCCTCTCCAGGGAGCATAAAATCTAAAGAATTATTATAGTTACACATGTAACAGCATTTCACACCATGATTACCACTTGACCTTTCTTTACATTATGCATTTTCCCAACCTTTTAACTCTTTTAATGATATGAAAGAACAATAAATACTGAGCTCATTCAAGCATATAATGGATGTGGATCTTGAACATCAGGCCTATTTGTAATACAGTAAAGGTCATGAAGTCATCGCTGAGGTTTCTAAAGGTTTTCAGTTTTTAGGCAAATTGAACAACTCAATTGTTAACAAAGCCCATTCCGTCACTTTGCAAAATGGTTTTCAAATTTTGCATTTTAATAATATAACTTGGGTTTATTATTAAATCCTAAAGTAAATTTGTTCTTTTTGATTCTGTTGAGGCCCTGGCATTCTGTATTATGTTTTATCATTGGAAACAATCCTTTTAAGATTATATAGGTTCTGCTTTTTTTGCATTCAGGTTTCCAGCAATTCTGAAATAAATATAACTTCTATTGTCTTCTTTCACCAAAACTTCAGCTTCATATGGATGGAAGGGGTTTTTTTTTTCTGTATCTTATTTACCAAAAGAAGTATCACAGTAAATGATTAATAAATATTTGTTTAAAATTAAATGAAAGTGTATGTGTAAGGTAAATTCTCTTATTTTAGACAAAAAAATTATAATCAGGGCTTAGTTAATAAGAAATTGTGAATTGCTAACACTCTCGTAACCATTGAATCAGTAGTCGTTATGCCATTATCCTTGAATTTTATGATACCAGAAAATATTTGAGTTTTCCAATGGTGTTGCTGTTCATTCATAGACAATCGAGTTGTTTTTCTTTTGTTCTAATGTGTGTCGAGCATGTTTGCCTTTAGTTTGTGCAACTTAAAGACTCGAAAAGTATATTGAAAATAAAAACTCAAAATACGCTTAGAAAATAACATTTTGAAGTGGAAGATAAAGCACATTTGGCATGGCCAATAGGCATATAATTTCTAATTCTGATAATAAATGTTTCCCGTGAGTATCCGGTAAGTGGACTGTGTCTTTAAGAGTATATTGCTATTTTAAGCAATTAGGCATCACTCATGGTCTGATTATCATAAACTACTTCTACCCACGGGAGATTTTTCAGGCATTGCACAAATATGTGATGTTCAAGTAATTATTATAACCCATCTCTACAGATATCTTTTTGACATCTTAAAATATAACTGTACTCTGGAGGTATTTTTGCATTTTTGCATGTGAATTCTTAGGCAAAATTATTCTTCCAAACGGGGAAAAATGTTTTAGCAAATTAGAACTCATCTGACAGGTTGTTCTGTGAAGTTCTTCAAACTCAAAAAGGACATGCACTTTTTTATATCTGTCTACACCAAGAAATAAAATGATCTTTACAAATATTTTCATTTTATCCACGAGGCTTAATTTAATTATAATTAACTACTATTAACTGAGCTCCCATTTTTTGCCTGGCAATGTTCTAGGCTCTGGAGGATTTACGACATACAAGGTGCCCTCATATGTCTTACATTGTAATGGAAAAGACTGACAAGAGACATGTGACACATTGATAAGATATCTTGGGTTAGTGATAAGGGCTCTGATGGAAATCGAATAGATTCCATGGCGGAAGAACTACTTTAAATTGGGCGATCACGGAAAGAAAGTCTATTTGTAATTCCTCCACACAGAGGCAAGGAATCAACACCACATATGTTCTGTGGGCTCACATTTGTCACATGTTCAGCAATGTGCTAGAGTCTATGTGATCCTCAGAAACTGGGGTCTCAAGGCTAATACAAGAGAAGTAATTAAAAAGTAATAAAAATACATTGCTACATTTAATATGACTAAACAAATATTGGGATTTAAACACTGCTTTGCTTGTGCATCTTGACAACCCATATAAAGAAGCCAGTTGAAATTGTTGCTTCAAATTCATAAAATATTCAAGGGCCGTTTAATCCGCTGGCATTGCCAGCGGTGATTTCAAGTAACACGGGCACCACTAAGCCTGTAGAAATTAGTTCTTCCATCTTCGACTGATCAGCTCCAAATTCTTAGGATCCTGTGATCTCTTTCAAACTGCTTCCTTTGTTGAGGAGAGTGAAAGTCTCCTCCAAATTGTAAGGCTAATATAATCTCTTCCTTGATTTTGAATGGCTTTCAGTTTTTATATGTGTTTCTTTTCTAAACGTGGGTGGAGCTGGATTACGACGGACTCTCAGGAATTCCTTGTAAACTGCTTTTACCTGACTCCAGGTAAAAGTTTGCTAGGGCTTGCTAGCAAAAAAGTTTGCTAGTTTGCTGGGGCTTCCATGACAAAATACCACAGACTGGGAGGCTTAAACAACAGAAATGTATTTTCTCACAATTGTGGAGGATAGAAGGCCAAGATCAAGGTGTCGGCAGGCTCGGTTTCTCCTCAAGGACGGGCCTCTTTCCTTGGCTTGCAGATGGCCACCTTCTCTCTGCGTCCTCACGTGGTCTTCCTCCCTGTGCACACCCCTGGGTATCTCTTACATGTATCCAGATCTCCTCCTGTTACAGGAACACCAGTCAGATGAGATTAGGCCTCACCCAAACAGGCTTATTTTAACTTATTCACATTTTAAAGGCCTTATCTCCAAATACAATCACCTTCTGAGCTCCTGGGCTTAGGGCTTTAATGTGAATGTTGTGTGAACACATAACAGTTCAGTCTATAACAAAGAGTTATTGTAACTTATTCTCTCCCTGTGACCACTAAATTTCATGAACTGTTGCAGGGAGCTTTGGACTAATAAAGGGCAGAAAAGTTCTGATGTACCCAAGAATGGGACTACCTTCAAATCTCCGCTTTTAGGGATAGTGGTAAAGGGAAAGCACACTTACGGGATCTGGGTAGCTCCTCCTCTTTCTCCAGGTCAGGACTTGCTGGCCACTTCCCGGCAGCCATGGGCAGAGGAAGCTGCACACCAAAGCTTCCCGCCACCAAGGTGCACAGCGCTTCCACTGCTCTACTGTCCTTGCGCCTTAGGGCGAGAGGTATTGGGAGTGAGAAATAAGTTGACCAACCTAGAGTACTTTTTTTATTTGCATTTGTGGGTTTTTACTTATCTAACGTTCAGGATTGCTCTGTTTATAAAAATTACCCAATGGAACAACACTCCGTTAACAGGAAAGAAGTCAGAAAGAGTAGAGTAGAAACTCCCGCCTCACAGAAAATAGCACTTAAAAAAATATTCTTTAAGATTTCTTCCAGTACTAAACATCTATGCTCCTGAGTCCAGTTTAAAATGATGCTGTGATAAATAGTAACTAACAGCATTTAAAGATTCATTATATTCTTACGGAAAATGAATAAACCCGAGATAATAACTCACCCAAATACACGTTCTCTTTTTTTCTGTTCCGGTATTCTCTAGCGTACTAAAAATGTATTCTAAGAATTTTTATGGTCCATTCCTGGCAGTTTTGAGGGCTGTGGATTTGGAGCACAAAGAGTTTTCTTATTTACATTAACAGTAGCTATGTATGTATTGGCAGGAGATCACATATCTACCGTGAACCAATTATGTTCATAAAAGGTGCAGTATACAGCAAAATAATGGTTAATCAGGAGAAGGGTAATTACTACTAATAAAGCTGTAGTAGACAACATAATTTGTTGTGAGCAGTGTTTAATTTTATGGTATAGTTAAACCTGTGCGTTCCAAACATCTGAAGGAATGCACTTTTGTTCACCCTTTATATTCCGCAAATCACCATCACCGCGAGAGCGGTCCCCTGTGGTGACTGGATCCTGGTGCCCAGTGCCACAGCTTTGAAATTCAAAATCTGCCAAGGACTAAATATGTATTCTTCCTGCCATTCGAATTCTGTAGGTGTCCTGAGAGTAGGAGGATAAAAACTCCAAAGCTTCTTACTTTGATTTGGTTCAAGTTTACCCCTTCATTTCCCTATATTCGCATTACATGTGTTCATGTCACGAGGCTGATACAGAACCCTTCTTACTATGTGAAGACTGCCACTGGACACTCAACAACAGAGTGGACATCAGTGTTATTCTTCTATTGCCAAAGACAGAACTGGACTATTTCAGCTGTACTTCCTTACCAGGTCCTTAGAGAAACCAGTAATGAGTCCTTATAAAAATTCTATCTATGGTTAAAGCATGCACAGTATGGAACAGTATCTTCCAGCCAGTTGAATGAGAAAGCTTTACATCTATTCCTAAAGAAAGCCAACATAGCTTTTAGGCAAATGTTAACGCAAATTAGGTAGGGAATTCTAGCAAGAATATTTTGTGGTCTAAGTTACTGAGCTAGCCTTGATTTTCATTTGTCCAGGACTCAAAGAAAATGGAAGAACAAAGAGACCACTTAATCTTGCCTTTCTTATTATTGGCTCCCTACGGTTAAATTAGTCAAGGCCCTTCTTGAAGCATTTTGATACTTGAATCCATTTGTGTTGGCATTTGTCATTGTGTATTTTGTGCATATACCAAGCTTTGTATATACAGTGTGCCTTAGAGAAATTAGTCTTTAGACAAAATCCTCACCTATTCAAAATGTAGACAAATGAATTATTGAACAGTGCATCTGACTCAGGCTACGCTTTTCAATAGAGATATCTAAGATGATAATTTGTGGCTTTGTGTGCCTCTCTCTGATTAGGTGACAGACATTCAGACTGAAGTGTCCCAGAAACAGAAGGAGTGTGAGGCCGACTTGCTCAAGGCTGAGCCCGCACTGGTGGCTGCAACAGCTGCACTCAATACACTCAACAGGGTAAAGATGTTTACTAGGTTCATGGGGTTCCCCAAAATAGGATTTAGAGGTTATTACAGTTTGAGTAACTGAGCTGAGAATGAATTCCATGCATCCAAGTTTTTTAAAAAGATGTTAAAGTTGAAACAAACCTTTGAGGTCATCATCATAGTTCAACTTCCTTTCCCATCCAGGAATGTGTCCTGCCACACCCAACAAGCAGTCTCCTTGTGAATACTTCCAGCAACGTGGGGTTTATACTCTCATGAAAGGCAGTTCTGTTGTTAGCAACTGGATTTGATCCAAATCCAGGTGTTTCTAGTTTGTTTTGCTTTAAGAATGAAGGAGTGGATTCTGCATTTCCTAGGAATATAAAAAGTAGCAATAATGAGAGATGCTCAAGAAAAGAAGAATGGGTGGGAACAAAGGTACCTAGGTTGGGCCCACACCATTTTCCTCGAAGTTATTAGTAAAACTTCACTGAGTATTTGAATTCTTATAAGAGAAAATAATCTGTGATTGGCGGAGGGCAGTGTAAGGAAGAATGGAATTGCGGGCAATGTTGTTTGGAGAGCCAGCGGCTAGTCTTGTCCTCAGGTTCTACGAGGGTCTCATGGGAGAATCCCAGGAACCCCCAGTCCTGAGGTTCTGGAGATTCGACTTCAAAGGTAAAGGACCCAGACTCTCATTGCTCTTCAAAGAAATGTTTTATTCATTTTTCTAAGCATGTTTGGGGGGAGAATATAATTTTGACAGCGAGCAGAGTTATCTTCATGGATGTTTCTTATAGTATTTCCGAAAATACCATAAAACAGAAAAACATAAGAGCATAGGTGTACTATGATAGAAGATTGATTTTATGAATTCACATTTCTGCCATTAAAACAATATTGAATACTAGTTAGCAACATGAGAAAATGTTTATGATATATTAAGTGGATAAAGCAGACTATAAAACAGGATATATGACTATTGTTTTGGTAAGAACATGCATGCATAGAAAAAAGATTGGAAAAAATAAAAGATAATAGTAACCAATTATCTCTGAGTAATGGAATTTTGTATTTGTTAATTTCTGAGCAACATTTTGTGCCCCTCTACATTTGCAGCTTTTCCTCTGAATATATTATTTACCCAGACAAAATAAATGTCACTTAAATATAAAGCTGAGTATATTTATAAATGATGATGATATTTATAAATGCAGAATAATACTGGTTAGCCAGCTCTGTCATCATCAGCCTATTTAAAGTCTTTGCTTTTGCTCTTATTTTCATACCCTTTCTGTTCTTTGCAATCATTTCCCAAAGAAATAGGCAGTTTATGGTAATGGAGCAGAATCAAGTTCAGCATTTGATATGAGTGTATTATGTAGCTCATGAAATATTACACGAATTACTTGTTTTGTAAATCATGTATCATGAACCTACATGTACTTCTTATGGGTACCAATGCCCCAAAGTATTTGCCTTGTTACTTGTAATTTATCCCATTAGTACCATCTGTAGGGTAAATCAAGTCTGAAATGAAGAGATTAAGGAGTAGTGCAGAAGCAGGTTCAGCCTATATGGGCTTCCTCCCAGTGGAAAGTCATCATAATGGGATGTTTCCTTTTTCTTGTGCATAGAAAGCAGAAAAACACAACTAAGAGACACTAAACTAAGGAATCATGTTTCTGGGAGGACTTGGTTAAAATGCAGATATGTTATACAGATGGAATAGAACCTGTGAATACCTGAAAACTGATATGTTTCTAAAATTTCCTGGCTCAGCGAGCAGGGCTCTGCAGGGCTGGCATACCAGATGAATCATTTTTCTCGGAGGCAGAATGTTACCAGCAAGAACTGAACTTCTGAGGGTCCCAACGTGGAATTCCTGGGTGGGAGGAAAAGAATTGCCAAATGGAGAGTAGTGTGGAAGGCAGAGGTAGGAGGCCGCTGAAGGCCAGCCTGACAGTTTCCCACCTGCTCTCCAGATCTCCTCTGGTCTTGAGTGTGTGTGTTGCTTTTCTTCAGGTCAATCTCACTGAGCTGAAGGCCTTTCCCAACCCTCCAAATGCAGTTACCAATGTTACTGCGGCCGTGATGGTCCTTCTGGCTCCCCGGGGCAGAGTGCCGAAAGACCGAAGTTGGAAAGCAGCTAAAGTCTTCATGGGAAAGGTATCAGACAACCTGGCAAGATGAAAATCTCAATTTCTGTATTCAGTGCTATGGTTATGCTTGACAGCAAAAGGTGTTCAGATCAAAAGAAATTATATTCGTATTCACTGAGTATAATGGGCTGTATGTATATTCTTTAGATTTAGAATTTTTGCTTGCCGAGTTAGAATTCTTGTTTGCCAAGTTAGCGTGGGGGTAGAGCATGTTATACCTAAGTCAACATCAGCAGCAGTTGGAAGATTGCTAATTATTTGCAAAATTATGAAAGCAGTTAAGTGTAGGAGGAAGAAAATTATATGGATTTCTCGTGCTGGAAAAATGTTACTAATGTACAAGAAGGTGAAGCAAAGGGGTTTGGGGGTATGTATTTTTCTTTTTCATTTCTGTCTTTCTTCTCTTTAAAATGTGAATGCCTCCTGTGTAGGGACTGAATATTTTACCCTGGTGGGGTTTATACTCTCATGAAAGGCAGTTCTGTTGTTAGCAACTGGATTTGATCCAAATCCAGGTGTTTCTAGTTTGTTTTGCTTTAAGAATGAAGGATATAAAAAGTAGCAATAATGAGAGATGCTCAAGAAAAGAAGAATGGGTGGGAACAAAGGTACCTAGGTTGGGCCCACACCATTTTCCTCGAAGTTATTAGTAAAACTTCACTGAGTATTTGAATTCTCATAAGAGAAAATAATCTGTGATTGGCGGAGGGCAGTGTAAGGAAGAATGGAATTGCGGGCAATGTTGTTTGAAGAGCCAGCGGCTAGTCTTGTCCTCAGGTTCTACGAGGGTCTCATGGGAGAATCCCAGGAACCCCCAGTCCTGAGGTTCTGGAGATTCGACTTCAAAGGTAAAGGACCCAGACTCTCATTGCTCTTCAAAGAAATGTTTTATTCATTTTTCTAAGCATGTTTGGGGGGAGGAAATAATTTTGACAGCGAGTAGAATTATCTTCATGGATGTTTCTTATAGTATTTCCCAAAATACCATAAAACAGAAAAACATAAGAGCATAGGTATACTATGATCGAAGATTGATTTTATGAATTCACATATTCTGCCATTAAAACAATATTGAATACTAGTTAGCAACATGAGAAAATGTTTATGATATATTAAGTGGATAAAGCAGACTATAAAACAGGATATATGACTATTGTTTTGGTAAGAACATGCATGCATAGAAAAAAGATCGGAAAAAATAAAAGATAATAGTAACCAATTATCTCTGAGTAATGGAATTTTGTATTTGTTAATTTCTGAGCAACATTTTGTGCCCCTCTACATTTGCAGCTTTTCCTCTGAATATATTATTTACCCAGACAAAATAAATGTCACTTAAATATAAAGCTGAGTATATTTATAAATGATGATGATATTTATAAATGCAGAAGAATACTGGTTAGCCAGCTCTGTTATCATCAGCCTATTTAAAGTCTTTGCTTTTGCTCTTATTTTCATACCCTTTCTGTTCTTTGCAATCATTTCCCAAAGAAATAGGCAGTTTATGGTAATGGAGCAGAATCAAGTTCAGCATTTGATATGAGTGTATTATGTAGCTCATGAAATATTACACGAAGTACTTGTTTTGTAAATCATGTATCATGAACCTACATGTACTTCTTATGGGTACCAATGCCCCAAAGTATTTGCCTTGTTACTTGTAATTTATCCCATTAGTACCATCTGTAGGGTAAATCGAGTCTGAAATGAAGAGATTAAGGAGTAGTGCAGAAGCAGGTTCAGCCTATATGGGCTTCCTCCCAGTGGAAAGTCATCATAATGGGATGTTTCCTTTTTCTTGTGCATAGAAAGCAGAAAAACACAACTAAGAGACACTAAACTAAGGAATCATGTTTCTGGGAGGACTTGGTTAAAATGCAGATATGTTATACAGATGGAATAGAACCTGTGAATACCTGAAAACTGATATGTTTCTAAAATTTCCTGGCTCAGCGAGCAGGGCTCTGCAGGGCTGGCATACCAGATGAATCATTTTTCTCGGAGGCAGAATGTTACCAGCAAGAACTGAACTTCTGAGGGTCCCAACGTGGAATTCCTGGGTGGGAGGAAAAGAATTGCCAAATGGAGAGTAGTGTGGAAGGCAGAGGTAGGAGGCCGCTGAAGGCCAGCCTGACAGTTTCCCACCTGCTCTCCAGATCTCCTCTGGTCTTGAGTGTGTGTGTTGCTTTTCTTCAGGTCAATCTCACTGAACTGAAGGCCTTTCCCAACCCTCCAAACGCAGTTACCAATGTTACTGCGGCCGTGATGGTCCTTCTGGCTCCCCGGGGCAGAGTGCCGAAAGACCGAAGTTGGAAAGCAGCTAAAG
The DNA here is from genome assembly GCF_000325575.1 of Pteropus alecto. NCBI lineage: Eukaryota > Metazoa > Chordata > Mammalia > Chiroptera > Pteropodidae > Pteropus > Pteropus alecto. Next base: position 15,547,765 of record NW_006436282.1, read on the forward strand.
TCTTCATGGGAAAGGTATCAGACAACCTGGCAAGATGAAAATCTCAATTTCTGTATTCAGTGCTATGGTTATGCTTGACAGCAAAAGGTGTTCAGATCAAAAGAAATTATATTCGTATTCACTGAGTATAATGGGCTGTATATTCTTTAGACTTAGAATTTTTGCTTGCCGAGTTAGAATTCTTGTTTGCCAAGTTAGCGTGGGGGTAGAGCATGTTATACCTAAGTCAACATCAGCAGCAGTTGGAAGATTGCTAATTATTTGCAAAATTATGAAAGCAGTTAAGTGTAGGAGGAAGAAAATTATATGGATTTCTCGTGCTGGAAAAATGTTACTAATGTACAAGAAGGTGAAGCAAAGGGGTTTGGGGGTATGTATTTTTCTTTTTCATTTCTGTCTTTCTTCTCTTTAAAATGTGAATGCCTCCTGTGTAGGGACTGAATATTTTACCCTGGGATAGAAGAGGTTTTAAAAGTGTCCATTGCTAATTCTAACTTTATACACTAAAGCCTGAAAAAGTCAAACAGTAGGATAAATGCAGCTTGCCAATTTTGCCTTTGTAATGTGAGTCCTAAAAGCTGATTTTAACTTGCGATCTTGGAATTTTCTCTGCAGCCAAACTGGGTTCATTGCAATAAGTCTTTCTGCTTTACAGGTTGATGATTTTTTGCAAGCGTTAATTAACTATGACAAGGAGCACATTCCAGAGAACTGTCTAAAAGTGGTCAATGAACAGTACTTGAAAGACCCAGAGTTCAATCCGAACCTGATTCAGACCAAATCTTTTGCAGCAGCTGGTCTCTGTGCCTGGGTCATCAACATCATTAAATTCTATGAGGTATCAGTTGTGATCAGATGGTTTACAGGTGTTAGTCACAAAGGCCCATAAATATCTTGATTTCTAAACCAGCAAAAAAAAAAATGTGATTTGCTGTTTCTTATTCTTATCTGAATAAGGAAGTTCTAAGAATGAGACATGAAAGTGTCAGGTTAAACAGAATCCTGTACAGGAAGATACTTGAAATGTTGGAAACTATCTTTTTTCAGGGTAGAATGATTAGCTACTTTAGATCAAATAGCAGCAATTAATATGATTTGATTAAATGAAAGCTTGTTGCATACATGAATTATGTTTATGTTAAAATACTGTTTTCATCTTGATTTGGAACAACCGAGAGTCTGAATTCATATTTAATTCATCCTTGCTCTCTAAGCAAAAATTCACACTACCTTCATTGTAGACTTAGTAAGATGAGAAAATAAGCTTTCTGTTGTTGTTGTTGCTCTAGTATTTCAATGACAAATAGATTTTTGCCTGTATATGGTCTAATATAAAGTCTGTACTTTGGGCAGTACAGGGATAGATGATCATTTTATTTAGTCATTTCTTTATCAAATACTAATTGTCTGCCAACTATGTTCCAAGTACCTTGCAGAGTACTGCGTGTAAGAAGAAAATGATGCCTGGCTCTTAACTCTGAAGAGCTGTCTCATTTTTGTCTTGGGATGTTGTATGTTATATTCAAAAATGGAATGACTGAGGACCTGCGAAGCATAGTCAGTGTCGTTCCCAGAATGATTTTCATAAAACCGGGTTATGTCCTTTGTGCTGGGGATCCACAGGAATCGGGCCCTGATCATCTGTCTCTCCCTTGAGTAGAAGCCCATATAGAGAAAGGGTTTAGACAGATTGCAGGTGACATATGGCCTCTCTCCACAATCAGACGCCTGACTCCTGTGCTCTCCTTGCATCACAAGTGAAAAGACGAGCGTAGAGGTAGACTGGCTGTGTTCTGTGTTGTTTTGCTATAAAATAGGAAATAAAATTTAATTTCCTTCCTCTTTCCCCAACAGGAGAAAAATTGATCACCTATGTTCTCAGTAACACACCCTTGAGGTGTCCAGGAACTTAGAAAAGAAAGAGAAAGTGTGGTTAATATTGTGCGAGGATAGCTCCCACTTTCCTTTCTGGGTCCAGAGAATTCTTCCACACTCATTTCCTGCCTTAAAGTCCAGACTAGATTCCAACTTTAACTATAGTTCCTACACACTGCAATTTCTAGTGATACGAGAACTGTCTCCAAATTTGATGCCAAGCTAATTTTAGTATCTTAATGGTATTTGATGTATAAAGCATTTAATGCAAGTACTTGGAACTTTAATATCCAGAATAAATGAGTAAATAGTGGACAAGTGGAGAGAACTTAGAAGGCTATGTGGATATTTGCTCAGCCATTAGGTAGTACCATTGCTAAGAAATAAACGACCAGTTGCCAAGTGAATTGGAGATTTTAATTGTAAAAGTCCAGCAAGTGTAGGATTGAGTGATTACTTGTCCTCTTTGCATTTTTATTACCTCATGAATTAAACCCCACATGGATTTTCAGGTCTACTGCGACGTGGAGCCAAAGCGCCAAGCGTTAGCCCAGGCAAACTTAGAATTGGCTGCAGCTACTGAAAAACTAGAAGGTATCAGGAAAAAGCTTGAGGTAAGTGCAAACTATCACCCTGAGCAAGTTCCCAAGAGATAGTATCTTCTCCCTGCATGTCCCCGCTTCAGACTGGGCCACATCCGAGCCCTTCCAGGCAGAAAGAAATGTGATCTTTCATTAATGTCTTCTTTTACCTGCTTCTTTAGCAGATATTCCTTATCTGCTGGATGCTAGACAATGAACTGGAAAAGTGGAAACTTTCATAGTTTCTGCACTTGCGAAATTTTCATGGTCCAGTAGGAGAAGGGTGAGTGTAGCTCACAGTGGTTGAAAGCAAGGATTCTGGAGCCAGCCTGCCTGGGTTCGTATCCTGGGTCCACTCTTTACTGTCTCACCCTGTGCGGGTTAGTTTACCTCTCTGAGCCTCTATTTTTTTCATCTGTGAAATAGCTATGATAGGAGCATCTACTTCTTGTTTCTTATCTGTGAAGTAGTGATCATAACAGCTACCTCTCGATGTGGGCACTCACTGGTTTTGGTCACCCAGAATCCAGATTTATATTTAGGGAATTATCTTCCGTGTTGGATATATACAGGTGGGTTTCAGGGGGTGCCCTTCGCTTTCCTAGCTGAAGAGTAGATATATTATTCAAGCTTTGCCAATTTGACCGTCCCCCGGCCCCAACCCCAATCTCTAAAATTTGAATCATGAGCAAAAGAATAAGACTGAAAACAGAGTTTATGGCGTTCTAGGGACAGTGTCCGGGGGAGACTTTCAAGTAGTTCCAGCTTTCGGCACTCAGCTCCTGGGCGCCTGTATGTGGTTGTCTGCTTTTCTTTTCCTCCTAACAGTCCCCTTCTCCGCATTTCCTTCCAGGAAATTCTCTTCAGCTAAAACTAGCTTCAATCTGTCACTTCCCACCTGTGAATCCTGTTGTATCAAGATGCTATTTGTTGTGCAGTACACAGCCAATGCTTCATAAATATTAGTTCTCATTCTCTTTGTGTAACAAACCCGCATGTTAGGCGTTCAGGAGTCAGAACTGGAGTTTGAGAGACAAGCCTGGCTCAGGAATATAGATTTGGGAATCGTTGGCGTGAAGACCATATGTACAGATTGCCGGTGGGAGTGTGACAAGGAGTGATGGGAGCTGGGGGTAGAGCTCAGGTAGGATGTTCTCATCCCAGAGAGAAACCTGCCAGGGGTCTCTGGGCAGGTGAACCAGGCAACCACAGCAGTCTGGACTCTGGTGCTCAGAGTGGCCAGGCCCAGCTTCTTATGGAATAAGACTCAAGCTAGGTCTTTTTATATCTGGGGCCACTACTTGTTAATATGGCAAAAAAAAAAAAAAAAGCTGGACATTTTCGAACAGAGAGTGCCTCCTATATTTCAGGGCAGGCTCCCTAAAGAAGAAGAGTGAGATCATCTTTCCAAAGCAGAGTCCAAAGCAACGACCCCTCAAATATACTAGGAAGGAATTAAATTGTAGTCTAATTCTATTATTTAATAATTACAAGGTATCTTTTAATGATAATTATTTTTAATAAGATGGTTGATAACCCCAGACATTTTCTCCTTAAGACAGAACATTTCAGCACCTCTCACAATGACACCCCTGTATCTTTCAAGACTGCTTCCTCTAATAGAACTTCCTGGCTACCATTCTCTGCCCAGGCGACTTGACCATCCCCTCGTTTCTGTCTGATCAGTACATATTCTTCATATAGCACCAAGCGTACTATTTAATAAATATCTGGTGGCCGATGAAAGAAAAATGAGCCCAAAAAGAAAACAGCTGATTTAGACAAATTTAGGATAAACATATTCATTTCATAAAAGTTGTCTTCATTTGTCAAAACTGTCAACTTGACTAAAAGCTTTAGAAAAACGTCATCTGTTGTCGATGGCTTTATGTAAATATTAGAAGCTATTTGATGTACATAGAAAAAGTAATGAGGATGCCCAAGACAGCCATGCGTGACCTTAAAGTTAAGACTTTCTATGATTGCAGAGTTACTAGTACTTTGGACATAGCCTGCAACTAGCTGAAAAGAATTGTTCATGTCAGTTGTTTTCAAAGACCCACAGTGTAAGCAGAGGTTCATATATCAGTAAGCCTTAGAACTGCTTGCAAGCACAGAGAAAAGGTAAAGTAATAATCGAAATGCCTTTTTAAAGAATGGGCTCCCTCCATCTCCCTGCCAAGAATGGATCTTTAGAGAGCAGTTGTTAATGCGGCAGAATCACTGGCTGCAGTTCCCACCAAGGTTTGGTTCTTTATGAAGACACCAGGGGGGGTCATGCCAAAGACAAAGTACCTCTGCATAGCTTCGGCCTGTGGGCACACAGACAGATCAAGGTTTGAGTCCAAGTGAAATTACCATGTTTGCTAGCTTCACCTTTGTTTCCTCCAGCCTCTCTTTCTCCTCCCTGCTGGGCTTTCCTATCTCCTGATCTTATGCTTTCTGTCGTCTTCTTGCCTAGAAAAGCAGAGATGTGTCTGATATCAGCATTTGTGTTGTGCTGAAAATTCGTTGACAGTGTTCGTCTCTACATATTTGTTCTTTCGAGTCTTTCATCTCTAGTTTCAGACTGGAAAATGGCCTCATATTTAAAGTTGAAAAAAAATGCTGAGCTGTCGAAGAAAGTCCATTATCTCCTTCAAATATATAGGGCCTACGGATGGCCATGAAGAAAATCCAAATTCGGTCTCTTTAGGACAGTAATTCTCAAAGTGTGTTCCCTAGACCAACAGCAACATCAGTGTCACCTGGGACCTTGTTAGAAATGCAGACTCTCAGACCCCACCCTAGACCTGCTGAATGAGGAACTCTGGATGGGGAGCCCAGGAATCTGGGTTTCATCAAGCCCTCCAGGTGGTCCCGATGCACCACTGTCTTATGATATCTGGTGGGCCAGGGTCATTAGGTAAATCCCTCCTTCCTCACTCTGTTTACATTTAGAACCTGAGAGACCAGGGCCTGTCAAGAACTGTGAAGGGACCAAGATTTTACCCTGCTTGCAAGCTAACAAGTTAATCTGCCATAGTTTCATAGATGCTGGAAAAAGACATGAGACTTGTGGATCAGAGACCAAAGGACTTGATTACTCACAGCACAGCATGCAGCATGAGCTTCATGCTTACATCAGTTCCTTTGCCCTCCAATTCCCACTGGAGTGATTCATGGTGGACCAGCTGATGTACACAGTGGGTCTGTGTCACAGTTGAGAAATCCCAAACTTAGGGAACTCCCAATATAAAGAAGGCTACAAGTAAATCTACCCAACCTTTGCCCCAGATGGAAACGTATCTTTATTATTCTGGTCAGGAAACAAATCTGTTTCTGCCTCAAGAGAATCAGTCTCTATCTTCCAAGCCTATTTGCTATGCACATGTCTTGGGACAGATAGTCCAGAACAAAGGCTGTCTGTGCTTCTTCACAAGAGGCATAGAAACAAATGCAAGAGACTGGTCTCTCAATACCCAGCTCCCCTTTCCAACCTTGTGAAAAGAACTGAAATGTCATCTTATACCTTAGTTCTATGTATATTTAGGTCAAACCTATGAATTGGGTAACATTATTTCCAATTTTTAGATGATGAAACAGGCATAGAGGGGTTAAGTAAACAGTATACCTCGATGCTGCTGCTTAACTAGTAGCAGAGTCCAGATATGAACTTAGATCTGATACCAGAGCTTACGAAAGCAACATTATAAATCTTATTTAGGGTTGTTAGAACTTGCAGGTAGCAAGATGCTATAGTAAGGAGTCTCCCAAGTATTTGATACCTTAGTGAAGGCTTTTTTGGTTATAAGAAGTAGAAATCCACTTAGAAACCCTTAAGCCAAAAAGGAGACCAGGACGACTCATGGAACTCTGAGGAAAAATGCACGACTAGGTCTCCGGGGGTAAGAATTCCAGGAAATGGGAAGCTGCCATGAACATCTTTTATTGTCTCTCTAGGGCCTTGTGACTTTTCATCTTCCCTTGCATCCTTTCTCTGTCTCCAGAGTGGTTCCCCCTGCTTTCCTGTGCCCCTGTTGGTAGATGGTCTCCCTCTAAATGAGGCCTTCCACAATTTACACGTTTTTCTCAGGTCATTTGATGCTAAGGATAATGACATACCTCTGAGTTTCAATCCCAAGTTGCCAGAAGAGAAAATCTACTGACCAAGCTGGGTCATGTTGCTGAGGTCTGAGGTCTCAATCATTAGCATCCCTCTTCACTGCCTGAGTGATGAACCACATAGGAAAGTTAGAGTCAGTAAGTGGAGAACGAAAAAAAATGACCCTATCATTTAAAAAGCTGGATCTAGAAGATGAAGCTTAGGCACAAGAGAGAGGGGACAGTGCACCAGAGTGTGTTTGAATCTGCAGGGCGGGTCCACTGACCCCAGTCACTGACTGCCCTCTGCGCGATGCAGAAGAAAGGCCAGAAGACCTCATGGTGAGCTGGCGATCTCTGCTGGCACTGATGCATGTATTATCACTATGTTCTCTTCTTCTTCCCTGGCATATGTATGCTACATGGGCAAAGGTCAAAGGAGGAACAGAGGTCTGTTTCATTTACCTTAAGGTAATAGATGTTTTAAGATGATTATAATATTTCTGTTTTATCTAAAAATGGCTCAAAAGTTAATTTTTACTCTTATTCAGGATCTGGATCGAAATCTGAGCAGACTCACAGCTTCATTTGAAAAAGCAATAGCCAAGAAAGTTCAGTGTCAAGAAGAGGTGAACCAAACAAACAAAACCATTGAACTAGCCAACAGACTTGTCAAGGAACTTGAGGCAAGTTAACCTTTTCTTCCAAAATTTTAACTAAAATATGCAGATTAGCTTTTTTTTTTTTTGGATTTCATCTTTATTTGCTGTCAATAATAACTAAATAGACATGGAACCATCGATAAAGAATATTTAATCAGTCATACTGTAGCTCTAACTTGCCCAGAGAAAGAAGTATTTTTTAGTATATAGCCATGAACTCAGTAGTTTTCTAGATATATTTTAAACACAGGACAGCTGCTAGGTAACCGTGGTATTGAACTGTTGTTTGCGTCTTTTTAATATACATTTACGATCGAATTCTACCATTAGAACATTACTTCAAGCTAAGCCTGTTCGATTAATTTTCTTCTGCGACATCTTTTTAGAGGTGACTAACATGCTAATGTTAACAGTTTCTCCATTAAATTTAAAGATTTTCTTTTTACAATTTTTATTAACTTTCTCTTGTTTGAGTGATAGAAAACATATAGCCTTTGACCTCAGTAAGTCACTGATTTTATTTGCTCTCCCATGTGTAATATATTCATACAATGGACTATTAAAACCATAAAAATGATTAAAGTAGTGACACATGCTACAACATGGATGAACCTTGAAAATATCATGCTGAGTGAATGAAGACAGACACAAAAGGCCACATATTATATGATTCCATGTGCATGAAATGTCTAGAATGGGCAAATCTCCAGAGACAGAAAGCAGATGAGCAGTCGCCAGACTGGACAGGGGGTCAGGAATATGGGAAAGACTCTTAACAGGTACAGAGTTTCTCTTGCGTGTGAGGAAAACATCTAATATTAGATAGTGGGATGATTGTGCAGGTCTGTGACTGTACCAAAAAAACTACTCAATTGTGTACTTTAAAGGCTGAATTTCATGATACGTGAATTAAATATTAACAAAGCTATTGTTTTTTTATTAAGTGCTACCTAAAAATATATAACTGTATTATTAGAAATGCATTTAGCTGAAAGTGATAGAAAAGTTGATTTATAGTGGCTTAAACAAATGGGAGTTTATTTTTTACATATTACAAAAACTTTCATGACTAGACCATCGTCAGTGTCGATTCAGGTAATTAGTGATCAGACACCCAATCTCTCTGTACTCTTCTGCTTCTACAAACTTAGCAGGTGGTCATTCAACCTCATGCATTTTGCATCATGGTTACAGATGGCTGATACATGTTCAGATTCAGGCAAGAGAGAGAATTATTAGCTGACTTTTTTTCCTTTTTAAAGAAAAACAAGTTTTCCTTGGAACCCCTTTGGCAGACTGCCACTTAAGTTTTTTTAGGCAGAACTAGATTGACCAAATCTAGCTGCAAAAAAGGCCTGGAAAGTGGGAAACCTGGTTATCATGGTTGGTCACAGCTCATCTCATGGGACTGGATTCATTATCACTCTTCAAACTCAGAGTTCTCTGAGCAAGAGGAAAGGGAAAAATGTGTTAGCATGGGTTGAGCCGGGTGATAGCCTAACTCCTTATAAATATAGTAGACTTTAAGAAATATAATTTATAAAGAAGCTACAAATTTAAACCTATCATCCCTCTGAAACTCATAGTTCATTATACACTTAGTTTCCTCTGTAAAATCTACTCTCTCCATTTTATCTCAAAAATTGCAATTCCTTTCCTCCAGTTGTTATGGCCAAAAACTTTGGAATCACCCTTGATTCTTTGCTCTCTTTCTCACAACCCATATCCAATCCAGCAGCATATGTGCTGTATCGGCTCTACCTCTCACACTCATTCTCCCACGGTTGCCTCACCACGTTGGTCCAGGCCACCAGCATCTCTGTTCTAGTCTCCACCATTATCCCTCAAAATCTTCTCCCTTCATTGCAGTTGAGTGTTGTTTTAAAAAAGTAAGTCCATTTATGTCACCACTCTCAGAATTCCCCAATAACTAATCATCTAACTCAAAGTACAGTCCAAAGGTTCTCCTTGGCCTATAAGACCCTACATGATCTGGCTTCTAGATACTTCCTGCCTTCACTCGGGCCATCTTCCCTCTTGCTCCATCTCCACTGGCCTTGCTCTTCCTCATACAGCCAGTCATTCTGCTACGTTATATACTTTGCCTTTTTCCTCCACATGGCTTACATTTTCCCTGATAATGACATCGCTGGCTCCCTGACATCCTTCAGGTCTCTGCTGCTAAAAGTTCTCCTTATTATGTGGTTTTCTCTGATCTCCCTTCATTAAAAAGCATGCCCCTTGTTCCCTGCATACACCCACACACCCAACTGGATAGCTCTTAGTCTGCTTTATTTTTCCATAGCATTTGTCAGCACATAATACAGAGAGAGAGAGAGAGAGAGAGAGAGAGAGAGAGAGAGAACGAACAGGAATTTCATCTTTTTTCTGCACCACTTGCTCCCAAGCATATAGAAGAGTCCCTGGTACATCATAGGCATCAATAGATATTTGTCGAATGAATGAATGAGCAAGCTATGTTAAAAAAAATTCTGGGGCCCTTTGAAGACTCATTTTTCTTAGGTCAGTTGAGAAATTCCACCACTTCTCATGGAGTTTACAACTTCTCCCATTTAAGGTGGTAAGATTTAAGCAGTTTGAAGTGTTTACCACATGTGAAGTACCCAAGGAAAAGAAAAAGCGCCATTTAATTAGACTGTTTCCCTGAAGTAGTTATAGAATGCCTACAGGTTTTATGAAGGGAAAAACAAGCTCTACCACATGTCTCTAACACACACAGCAATGTCCTCCAAACTCATTAGTCATGATGATTTAGACAAGGAGAGGAAAAAACATTGAATAGCATTAACCAGCAAATAAATACACACACACACACACACACACACGTATATTTTTATATTTATATATACACATATGTATATTTTTATTTTATATATACACATATATATTTGTATGTATATATAACGTGTATGTGTATTTTTAAAGGATTAATTGAAGATGTCAGACCTTTTCCTTTGAGGATAAATTCTTTCTGGCTAGAACAGGAGACAGTTAACTTCTGAAAAGCATCAAGACTGATGATTTTGTCTATATAGCATTGACCTGGAAGCTCAACCATTCAGACTAATAAATCAGGCAATTTATATTTAATCATTAACTAACTCCTGAGCTGAACAGCTGTTCAAAATTAGAAATGGGTCACCCCAGCCAGGATGACATTACAGGCAATCTATAATGCATTAGAATAAAATTATAGCGATTTTTAACTGTCTAGAAATTTATTACAGGACATGTTCCAACTCTTAAACCCTTGTTAGCCAGTGTCAGTAATGATTTATGTTGCGTGGGTGGTATAGTGAAATTATTGACGATTTCAATAGCCAATAAGTCTATGTTTAGTAAATCTTCAGATTTCAAAGCTGTTTTGGAGAATGAGGTGGGTGCACTTTATTGTTTATCATTTACTAACCAAAGACAACAAAGATGGAGGGAAGGCAAATGAAAGATTCCTCTTCAGAATTAATGGATATATTATCTGTAGCTGAGGAGGGAAAGTAATGAATTCTATAAAGATGGTAGAGTTCCTTAGCGTTTAATTCTATAACGTGAGGTGATCTTTATCAAGCAAAGCAAGGAGACTATCTTAAAAACAGCTTTGGTAACCATTTTCACCTGCTGATTTCATGACCTCGGTGTTGTGGTCCTGTTTAGGATGGTTTGCAGGCTACTGGCGTTCCAGTCTATTCTGACATATATCATTCTTGTTTCCTATGGTCTCTCTCTTTTTCATGAGAAAAACTAAATTCCACAGGATTCTTCTTTACTTGTACTATCAAACTGCTGGGGTTTTTTTCAGGTCCTATTCATTTGCATGTGCTTAGAATGTTGTATTAATTTTTAGCATGCCTTGAAACAAACTGAATTAGTGAACTACCCTGTACTTTAATCAATCCATAGATATTTATTGCAGTTTCACTCGAATCTCATAGGGCTCCTCATACTTAACCTGAAAATCAGATTTTAAATAGCCATCCAGCTAGATATAAGAACTTCGGCAGCATTCTTTGAGTGTATTATATTCAAGGCTAGTGAAGTCCTTCTGATTTCCATGTTCTTACATAGGTTATAGGTTCTGGCACTGATCAAGTGATTTTATTAGAAAAATAACCTGAGTTTAGTAACTATCAGCACTGTTTTTTAATTAATAGAATCTAGGATAGGTGGCTCATAAGCTTTATGTTTTAATTAACTAACATGAGTGGTGTTTGTCATTTTCTTCTTTCTATAATATACCCATAGCCAGGATGTTAAAAACAAAATGTCTAAAGCAGTGTAATACCGTTGCTGAAAAGCAGGAGGAGTGGAGAGCAGCCAAGCTGCCATTAAAAATCCTAACATCACTCAGTTTCAGCCATAGCTCTTGGTCTTCCACTCCCAGAGGGACAGGAGAGTCACTGTCAGCCTTTCAAGAAGGACCTCAGTCACAATGAGAGAGCATCCAATGAGAAGATGTTAAAGATTTGTCCCATTGTCATAAACTCCACTGAAGAGAGTATGAGAGCTCCTTCAGAATGATGGGTTTTCAATGTATGAAAGATTGTAACAGTCATGCCAACCACTTATGTTCTGTTCCTTCTAAAGACTATGCAGAAGGACATAGACTTAAATTGTGCTCCAAGATAACTACATGAAACATTTGTTGAGTTGATGCTCACCCTGCAATTACAGCTTAGTGATTTTATCTTTCAGTCAGAGAAGGTCCGCTGGGGTCAGTCTATTAAATCCTTCGAAACTCAAGAGAAGACACTCTGTGGAGACGTTCTCCTTACGGCAGCCTTTGTGTCTTACGTGGGATCCTTCACACAACAGTACCGCCAGGAACTGGTAGACTGCAAGTGGGTTCCCTTTCTTCAGCAGAAGGTAAGCTCTTTTCTTTACCTTATCAACATTTGGAAGCATCATATTGAAATTTCAGCAGTAAAAATACCAAGCTCTTTGTACTTCTGTAATAATAACTGACTGAAAGTTCTGGTGTGAAGGAGATGTCTCCTGTGTCTTTCTTATTTTAATGATGGCTAAACAGAGAGAGATGAAAAACATGAAAAGTAATTATATAAATTACAGAGATGTAGTTGTAGCTTTTAACAAAACATAACAAATCAAATTTGGATTATTATAGCATGAAACTTTGTTTTCTTACTAATATGACAAATTATTTGTTAAAGATTTTTTATGACTGTTTTCAGATTAAAAGTATAGTGTTTTGTACATAATTACAAAAATAGTTTACCCTAAATTTGAAAATTCAAACCCATAAGCAAAGGGAATCATAGATTTGAAAGATTTGGAATTATCTAGTTTAAAATCCTCCTTATAGAAAAGACTGAGACATGGAAGTTTAAATGTCTTGACTAAGGTCAGATAGAACAAGAAATCAGATTTCTGACTTTCCGGCCACTGTTATCTAAGCAACACTATGTTATCTCAGTTGACTAAAGCAGGTTCTTAGTTTATATATCCAGCCCTCGAGATATCCTAAATCTCTCTGTATATTAATGTTCTACATTGGTGATTCTTCTTCAACTTTCACAGTACAGTTGCCTCTTGAACAACAGATTCAAACTACATTGGTTGATTTATATGCGGACTTTTCAAAATAAATATACAGCCAGCCCTCCATATCCTCAGGTTTCACATCCATGGATTCAACTGTGGATCAAAAACAGCATTTTTGAACCACGGTTGGGAATTTGAGGATGTGGAGAGCTGAATCTATGTATTGTTCTACACCATTTTATACAAGGGACTTTGAGAATCTTCGGATTTTGGTATCCACGGAAGGTCCTTGAACCAACCCTCCTTTGGTACTGAGAGATGGCTATAGTTTTATGACATAAATACATGTCAATGGAATTTTGTAATTTAAACAAAATTAAATGTTTTGGAGAAAGCTCATTGTTGAAGGCACCCCATAATTATTTTTTAAAAATTTTGTAACTAAATTATTTAATATATCTGTAATATCAAACCATGTCTTTATACTGCAGATTTTTAAAAAGAGGTTATCTGTATCACTCCCTGGAAGTTCAAGTTTCTTCTTTAATTATGCCATAACATATGCTTTTATATAAGAGGATGAAGCATTCTGCTGATTTTGTCCACTTCTAATTGGATTGTGAGTTTCAAAAGTCTTAGTGGTCTAATTCTTATCTTTTTCTGTCTCATCTCCAAACTTTAATCCTCTATACGGATGTCTTTGCCTGGATCTCCCCATGGTGACTTCAGTTTGATAGTGTCCTCTTTTGTGATCTTCTCTAAATTCTCAGTCATAAAGTTTTCTCATTCTTTCCAAAATTATAGGGAAATACACTTACTTCATAACATCTAAACTATTGAATTTTGCATTGTCTTCTTCTTGTTATAATTACGCCTTGCTCTGGGAGGTGTAATACTATTGATAGTATAGACTTATACTACCAGTCATTTTACATTTTTTTAAATTGGAAATTTGCCTTCTCAAATTTAATTTTAAAATCGGTCTTTAACTACTGGTGTAGCATTGTTTAGTGTATGTGTTTTCTGGGAAGTTTCCTGTCAGTTGATTTGCATTTTCCCATTTACTTAAAATTCCAAACATGGGGTTCCATGGAAAGAAAATCGATTGACTTATCCAAAATGTCTAAACATTCTACACATATAACCAAGACAAAGTGATCATTTTCTGATGATATATGCTAAACATATATTCGTTTTAACTGCGGCCCTGTGTTTTCCTGTAGCCCCACAGTCCTCCACAGGAAACCCCATGTCTGTTTTTAGTCATCACAATGCTCTCTTTTTTTTTTCTTGAAAGCATTTGGTACCATGCAAACTGTGAAAGAGACCCTAAAATACGACCGGCTGACTCTCCCACTCATCTCTGGCCATAACGATACTAAAGAAGAAAGTGATTCCAAGTTATATAAATGACATCCCTTTGGAAGAGACTTTTCTGTCTCTAAGACGCCTGGCAGAAAGTGCTACATAAAACATGACAAATGCTTGTCCTTATGGAATAGAGCTTTCCAGTTTCCGATCTACTTATCTTCTACTACTTCTAGATTCAGTCACAGCAAAGTGGGAGGGCAATCGCATCTATACAAACGTGTGCCAGGGTCCCAAGAGGAGCTGGAATTGTTTACCAATGCTAATTTTTTATTAATTTTCATCTGACAGTGTTCTCTCATCTTGCCCTTCCAAGAAGCAGCTCCTCTTATTTCTCCTCAATATACAGAGTGTCTTCTAGGGCTCTATTTGTCTGTAGGTGACTGTCTCCTAAGTATCTCTGGCTTGTCAGTTTGGCTTGAGTACCTGGGGGATTCTGATGGTTTGTAAATTAACAGTCAACATGTGTGACTGTGATTTCTATGATTCCTAAATCTTTGAACCAAACATGTCATTTACTGATGATCAGTTGACATGTTTAAGGTTACCTTGGAAGGAACTCTTTTATGAAGCAAGCCAGCAATTCCTAATGTACTCCTAGAAGTGATGACTTCATATTCTAAATTCATCAATTCCCTCCAATTTAGCAAATACATTTAACTAAGTTCAAGCCAAAACTCCAAGGGGAATTATATTTTCACTTGAACCAGTGATTCTAAAGTTTGTTGAAAGAATATGTTTTTAAAAACTTCAAGATAATTTTGGAATAGGACAGTAAGAGGGTACTTGTCCTTTAAGATATTAAAATATATTCTAAAACTACAATAATTACAATGAAGTGGTTCTGCATAGGGAAGTAGAAAACTAGAATACCACCGAATTCAGAAGCATTCAAAGATGTAGAGAGATACTTGATATATTTAATATATGATAATGCATAAACTATCATAAACTACCAAAATCTCTGCTCATATATGGTCTTCCTTCCTAATGCTGTAAGATGGACAGTTGACAGTTTTTATCTAAGACCAACCATTTGGGTTTCCATCCCCTCGCCCTTCCTCAAGGACAATTCTACAGCAATTCTCCCTCTCTGTCATCAATTTTTCCCTCTATTCATTCATTATTAAATCATTCCCTTCAACATTCAAATATGTAGTTATTGCTCACATTAGAAAAATAGATAGAGAGAAGAAACTGATGGTTGCCATATAGGACAGGGCTTGAGAGGCTGGCTGAAAAAGTTGAAGGAATGAGAAGTACAAATAGGTAGTTACAAAGTAGTCACAGGGATGTAAAGTACAGCATAGGGAATATAGTCAGTGATATTCTGATAACTATGTATGGTGTCGGGGGGATACTAGACTTACTGGGAGAACTATTTGGTTAAGTTATATAAATGTCTAACACTATGCTGTGCACCTGAAACTAATATAATATTGAATATCAACTGTAATTGAAAAAAAAAAACATACCAACAAATATCTCGACCCTCCTTGCTCCCCCAGCTACTCCTCCATTTCTCTGCTCTCATTTACAGTCATCACTTCAGAAGAGTAATATATATTCACTGTCTCCAAATCCTCCCTTCTTTTCTCTGAGTCACCCCAGACAGGCTTTTGTCCCCAGCACTCCACAAAAACTCTTACTGGATTTTGCTTCCACATTTCTAAGTCTAGTGGTTTGTTTTTCATTCTCATCATACTTGATTATTGGCTGTGTTTGATACAGTTGACCACTTCATCCTCCATCAGTACTTCCTTTACTTGATTCCAAGACATCACCCTCCCTTCATCTTCATCCTACCTCACTGGTCAATTTTTCTTGGACTTCTTTGTTGGTTTTTCCTCTTCTTGCCAATTTCTTAATGTTGAAATGCTCAGACAGAACACATACATGGAGTTATTATTAGTGTTAACCTTTCTAAGCCTCAATGTCCTGAGCAAAATAAAATAAAATAAAAATAGAGGTATCTACCTTGCAGAACTTCTGTAAGAGTTGAATTAGATGACGAAAACAGTGAATGTATATGAATAAATTTTGTGAACATAACACGTAAACATTGGTTGTTTTGTTACCATCACATTAGGAGAAACTGGGAGTCTTACCTCATCAGGAAATTCCCTTTTTTCTTTGGAATATACCACTTGGTCAGTTTTCAGAAGATTCTGATATACATTTAGTATGAGAATTAGTTTGGCTTGGCTTACGGAAGGTGTGTCCAGCCTTCTCTTTTCTCTCTTAGTAAAAGCTTCTTTTCGAAAGAGGGGAGCCTCTTTATTATTTTTTTTCCAGCCTCATTTTGTAGTAGCATCCTGACTGACAACATGTTGACACTACTTAATGAAGCAATTAGGTGGAGCCTTACTGAGTTGCAAGCTGACTTTGGTCTTAAAAGGGCTCCCTCTTTGCATTTGGTTCCAAACTCATTTTCCTTTCTGTAGGCTCCTTCAAGGAATTCTCAAAAGAGGGATGAACTAAAAAGATACATATGGATTAAAGTTTATTTTCCTCATCATAAACCGGGGGGGGGGGGAGGATTTGCTGCAAAGCAATGCCTGTATTGTAACTACCAAAAAATATTTTGATGAAGAAAAGATTTCTGTATGTAGTCTTACAACTTTCTATAAAGAATATGTCCTAAAATTTGTTTTTAAAAATTTAAGTCTTAAAGTATTTCACAATATTTGTGAGATTCTTTAATGTGAGCTACTTGTTTTTTTCCCCTACTAGACTAAATTGACCATTAAAAAAGGGGTAAGCTGGCATTCTCTTAGATCCCTTGAACTCTGCAAACAGTAGGTGCTCAAACAATCTATTGAACTAAAATACAAGACCTACACGTGTACTTTCTGTTACTCCTTTTAGCTTCAGAAATTAAAATTAATTCAAGTCTCCAGTTGTTTCAAGTCGTTTCTATTAAGTAGAAGGCAAAAAACTAAAACCACATATCCTTTGCTAATAGGAGAATGCTCATTCTAAAAGATATTCAGTTTGCTTGTATCTTTAAGGAAACGGTATGGAATCAGATCCCAGAGCCTGTTGTTCATGTCACTAGGAGATAGACTGTACTTCTAAGACAACATCATAGTTAAGGACAGTAGAAATACTGCACTATCTTTCCTATATTGATATCAAATTGCATCCCAGCTTTACTGTGGGAATTTGTTCAACATTTTGTTTGCTGAAGCTCTGTGGCCAACCAGCCAACCAGCCAACCAACCAACCAACCAACCAACTCCTGTGGCTATGGCCTCCCTTGCCTACTCCAAGTCGTGCTTTTCCTATGATCTCTTGTGGAGGCATGTTTCCATCAAGCCTTGGGACTAGCTCTTTTTTCATCTTGCTCATTTGGGTGTCTCTGGAGAGAGTTTTATATGTAGGCGGTGTTCAATAAGTGTTTGGTGATTGATGACCAAACAAAAAAATTGCTTTCCATGATCTCGTTTACTTTTTGTGACCTGTACATTTTTATAGAGAATTCTTATTCTTTTTAAAAATAGTTTTCTATTTTTCTCTCTCCCTCTTTCCCGCTCCCTCTCTCTCTTTTAAAGGAGACAACTCTCTACTTTGCAATGTTCCTTTCCACAATCACAGTGTAGGCAGAGAAGAGATTGTAATTTAAGTTCCTGGGCACACTTAGCAAACTAATGGAATTCGGCAGACTGAATACATTCCATTAATCCGTCCCAGAAAGAGAAGTCATCTCTTTGTGATGTTGGCCTGTAGTGAAAGATGAAATGCCTGAGCAAGATAATGCATTTTAGTTAGCATTGCTTATATGGGGTGATTTCTCCACTGGGCAAATACATTTTTGTTGTCCTGCCATACTTCTTGGTGTCTTGGTGCCTGTAGTCCTGCCTTACTTCTTGGTGTTGGAATAGCTGTAGATGTGTGTATAGGGCATAGTCCTTTTCACTTGAAGCCACACAGATGCAGTAATAAACCAGATGTTGAATGCTGCAGTTGACAGGATTCTAAGAGGTAAAGATCAGGCTTATCAGGTCGAATTGCATTTCATGATGAGGATGTTAGTTGCCTTCCAAGAGAATTTGTATGTGTTCTTTTGACTTGGGTCTCTTGTTTCCTTGTCTGTCGTTCTGAGACATCTGCTCTGCCAAACTGGCAGTTTATTGCATTTAACTCTGATTTTAAAGGTTTCCATACCAATAACTGAAGGTCTGGACTTGATTGCCATGTTGACGGATGATGCTACAATTGCCGCCTGGAATAATGAAGGGCTGCCCAGTGACAGAATGTCAACCGAGAACGCCACTATCCTAACACACTGCGCACGCTGGCCCCTAATGATAGATCCCCAGCAACAGGGAATTAAGTGGATCAAGACTAAGTATGGAACTAACCTGAAAGTCACACACTTGGGCCAGAAAGGGTATGTGAACTCTGAGGGATTGGCTTTCTGTTTAGTGACTGCAAAGTGGGTCTCGTTTTCACAAAGCCCTGGCATTCATTAGACCTTACTGCCACTTTGAAATGTGACAGTTTAGTACTACTTGTTTATCTGCCCGCTCATGTTTCACACAAAGCATCTCTGTTGAAAAAGCATTTATGTTGGGCAGCATCCCCTTATTAGATTGAAGGTTAGAACAAACACTGCAGTTGAGAGGAAAAATATGTCAATTTCCTAAGGCCAAGAATGGAAATATAATGTATTATAATCCTTCTTTAGAGCATTTGGCATATGATAACATAAGAATCATCAACTGCACCTGTAGGCTTAATGATGTTTATAGAAAGCTGTCTTATATGTAGCTGGTATTCAGTTAATGTTGAATAAATAATTTTAGACTTACTGATATTTCATTTGACCCCTTCATCATCTTTTCACATGTAAAATGAAATAAGGAATCTCTGCAGTTATGCAGATAAATGTACTTCTTATCTGAATACTTGAAGAAAATTATTTTCAAAGAGGAGATTTTTAAAGAGTAGGAATGAAATAAAATGATAGTTCACCACTTTATATGACTGAACCTAAAGGTTTAAAAAATGAAAGTTTAATAAAACCACAAGACATTTAATATAATTTGGAATTTTTATTAAAAAGGACCTATTGAATGAATTTAAATTTATGATGTTTGGAATTATATATATTTCAGCCATGACTATTATCAAAAGCAGCTAATTTACATATGGGCTTATTAGTTCAAATTGTTGAATTTCACTTGGAAAATATAACTAAAGATTATCTTAAAATCTACTCTTTAATTTCTATGTAATCTCATTTAAGGAAGAATACTATTTTATAAAATAGTTTTCTCTAAGTTAGCTTGTCCCATTTAAAATGTCTACATTTAATTAAATATAATTTAATATAAGTAAATGTGAACAGTTTCCCTGTGCTTATTTATATTTTGTTATCTCCATTCTGACTCAATTTTAAGGTTTTTGAATGTGATTGAAACTGCTTTGGCCTTTGGAGATGTCATCTTAATCGAAAACGTTGAGGAAACAATAGATCCAGTCCTTGATCCTCTGCTTGGCAGAAACACGATTAAAAAGGGAAAGTAAGTATTCTGAATTTTTAACATATATTTTGTGCTACAAACGAGTTCAGTTGTCAGCTTCTGTTTCTTAACTTCATCATTAAGTGCAATCTATTAGAATTTTTTTGGTGTTATTTCTGAATTTCCATCCCATGCAACCTACATTCCAAGACCAAAGCAACCTCAACATAATCTAGGCTTTCAGACTATTTGTTTGGTGGATTTAGATTCATATTATGCAATTACTGATCAAAAAATGCATTCTCACACATCTGAGGATAGTTGCTCCTTTATTAGCTTATACTAGTGTTTCTCTAACTTCAGTATTTTGCAAAACACCTTTAGTATGTATGTTTGCCTGAACTATATATCACTTATGTCCTTATTTACTTAATATTTTTCTTTACAATAATTTTAATTTCACTCACTATTATTTTGTTTAACTTGGCCTCATTGCAAGTAATAACATCCACAAAATTATGGGTTTACTGTGTCAGTTCTATTTGTTCCTAATAAACTTAAAATATTCATTAGTGGACCCCTAAAGTCACCCCCCATATTCACAAGTAAGAACACCCTGTGAGCTCTGTGTGACCTTCTAAATGGCTACCATTCCCCCGGTGACACCTCTGCTCTCCAGGACATCCTCCCAGGGGCAGTGACGCCATTTCCAAGGAATTATAAATGTGTAAAAGGTCAGAGGCAGCAATTATGTCTCTAACCAAGACTGCATGGCCTCAGAGGAGACTGTGGCATCTCAAAAGCCCTTTGTGCCTCCTCACTCAAGAAGCCAGCATTCCCTAGACATAGTTCACTGAATTTCCTCCTCTTAAAAGGAGAGTTAAGTGTTTTTTTTTTGTACAGAGATATAATTTCTGAACTTCCTCAACCTCCTTCTTCTTCGACATCCACTCTCTGCCTCAAAGGTATCTGTCTCCTTTTTCATCACTAGATTATTCCTGACAATTTTAAGTGAAAATAAGCCTACTTAAGGGTGACTAACTTCTATTTTTTAAATAGTCTCTAAATGATGAGTATACTATGTGTTATACAATTTGCCAAGTAAATCCATTTACAGTGACCGACAACTTATAATGGTTTAATAAACCAAAAATTCACCCAGATATGCATTTAGAACAATCTAATAAGCCACTTGACAAACTACAGCTTTAACATAAATATAATTGTAGCTGTGCCTGATGTGTTAAAAATATAGTGTAAAATCTTGAACGTCAGTAGAGTGAAATCCTTGTTATTAATGTTCTGACTCTATTATCAAGTCTTAAAATTTTTCATCAGTGAAATATATATTCTCCAGCTTTAACTTGGACTTTCAATAACACAATTTAGGTGTAAGAAATTTGGTGACATTCTCTCTCTCTCTCTCTCTCTCTCTCTCTC
>NW_006436282.1:15569037-15587086 GCF_000325575.1 Pteropus alecto
CACACACACACACACATATATACACACACACACACACACATACACACACACATATATATAATAAATGTGATATATATTTATTTTTGGATAATCTGAAATTTCAAAGACTGATAAACTTGAGTCATGATTTTTCCTCAGTTTGGATATAGTTAAATATCAATGAGAATCCAAGAAGCCTTTTATTTTAGAAGCAAATTATTTTACATAGAACATCAAGTCTTTATCTCAAAATATCAGGCCAGAACAATTTATTCCAAGTTAATAATATTTACTGAATATGTACACTCTATTAGGCCTTATAGAGCTGATCATATTGTTCCAGCATTTTAAAAGGTCAAGAGAATTTAAAATGATATGTAAGACTATAACAAATGCTGTTTATTATATTCAGTTACTACCTCAACAATCCTAGCACCTAAACTCTTATGTGTTAGAACAATCACCTACATGAAGATAAATTTCAGATCTGTATCTCTAGTTTTGCCCACTTTACTTTCCCATGCAGATATTTTTAGAGTATCTTTACCCAGAGAATCTGAGTGCTAATGGAGTTCTTATATATTCTATCAGCCACTGAATAAACCTTCTCTGAGCACTGCTATATGCCAGGCACTGTACTAGGGGCTCAGATTCAAAGCATGATTAGGTATAGACCCTGCCTTTAAAGAAGCTACGTTTCCCTAGGGTAAAGACAGAGCTATGAACAATAAAAGGAATACAGTGCCATTGCTGAGAGGATAGAAGTATGCATAGCAGGGCGTCATCACTCCCGTAGTGGAGACTTGGAAGGGCTTTATAGAAAAAAAAAAAAAATTACTTGATTACATCGATATTTAATATGAGTCTTGAAAGATGAGTAGACATTTGTAAGACAAATGGGAGAAGAGAATCCTGGAATGAAAGAACTAGTACCAAACAGCAAAACACATGGAACAGCCCAACAGCTTTGGGGAACTACAAATAGGATCCAAATCAGTGAAGAGTCATGAGTTGGGGAGGCAAAGAGGAGAGGGTGGAGAAATGAACAGACTGGGAGAAATGAGAATGGAGAGATTAGCTGGGCCCAGGACACGGATGTCCTTGGTCTCCCACAGATGACCCATAGGTTGGCCTTTTCCTATAGATTACAAGTTTTCTAAGGATAAGATCCTATACTACATGCCTTTAGAAAGATGGTTAACCAAAATAAAAACAAAAATAAAAATATAGACTAATTTCTGGCCCTGTGGTAGATGAGATATGTGAATACTGAAAAACAACTAAATAAGTTAAAATATTCCTTTTGTTACTTGGTCAACAACAACAAAAGTGCAATTAAAAAGTAGGAATCCAAAAACAAAACAAAACAAAAAAAGCAAGAATCAGAGAGACAAGGAACAACAAAGCTGGTTCTCTTCCTAAGGATATCTGCTAAAGCCTGGACCAAGCTTGGGGCCTGTTCAGGTGTAAAGTCTCTTAAGAGAATCTGTATATTCAAAGGTACACACCTTTGTTTAAGGGAAAATTTGTTAAAAATTAAATAACAGCATTGAATAAGAAAACTTTCTTTTCTCTACCTTCTCACTTGGAAGAGGTGAAAAAATATTCCCTGAGAATTCCTAACCAGAAGCCATCCTTCTTAGGAATGTTCAAGACAGTATTTTACTACTTATGTCCCAAAATACCTCAAACCAATAACTTAATTTAAAGTCTCCTTAGGTAGGTCATACACCAGCGAACTTCGCAGAAGCAAACAAAAGTCCTGTCTGGAATAATGTACATAAATCCAGACATTAGAGGGTTGTGAAAGATATACTTCCAACGTACATGAGCTCACAGGCAAAAATCACAGAACACGCAAGGAAACAAGGCACCATCAGCAAGAGCCAATAGAAGCATCAAATTATAGAACCTGTATCTCGCTTCTGCTTTATCTTTCATTGATTGTTAATGAGGATATGTTTATTCACTTTCCATGAATTGTCTACTGTTAACTTTTACTATTTTTTTCCCATCAGGTTTCGCATCCCTTTTTTTAGTTCCTCAACTTTTTCACTTCCATTCATTGTACTCTCTTGTTTTCCAACATGATTTTGAATTCATTCTTTCTTTGAACATGTACCTTTCCATCATTTTCATAGGATGGGAAAGAAAGTAAAAGCAATGCTGAATCCCCTGTCTCGAACGAGCTACATGTGCATTTTCAAGAGAGACTTTAAGACTGAGAGGGGGCTTATACACTCAGGTATTGTTAGAGACTAGCATTGGAGTAGTAGTAGTGAGATGAAACTTGTTTCGACCTTGGTCTACCACCCTGTAGTTTGATGACGTGGGTTAATCTGTTTAGATTGTTTTTTCGTGTTTATGATTTCCTATCCGGTGAGAAAAAAAAAAATTTCCCAGAGCCTAGCATATATAGGTATCTAATATATATTATTTCCCTTGAATCTTAAACCAGTGATGGGTACAATATGTGGGTAATTAGGAGCATGAATGTGATGCTAACTGACTAGAGCTCCTGAAGTAAGACATTGTCTTTTGGACATGGGACGTGTGAACAAACTTGAATGGAGCCGAGAAGCATAGTAGCAAAAAGGAGGAGTGAGAAGGAGGGAATCAGACACACCTTCTGATGTCTCAGGTCGCCTCCTAAGAGGAGTTTTTGTTTTTAAAGTATTATTATTTAATATTGATATACATAAAATATATAATATATAAAAGTTATAAAGCATAATAATAAATTAGACATGTACCTATCATTCAGATTATGAACTGAAAGGTTCCCAATATTCTTGAAGCCACAACTGTGCTCCTCTCCTTTCCCATTCTGCCTCCTCTCCCAAAAGTAGTCAATATTCTAAATTTTGTTATCACTTCATTCCTTTATTTAAAAGTTTCATCACGCTTTTTCAAAACAATATATTGTTTATTTTTGTTTGATTTGGGGTTTTATTAAAATGTCATCATAGTGAATATAGTTTAAAGGGACTGGAATTTTTTACTCAATATTATGTTCTAAAACTTACTATATTCTTGCTTTTAGCTCTTATTCTTTCATTTTCATTGCTATGAACATTAATGTACTGATTATTCACATATACATCTACATGTGTATATATACATCTACATGTGTATATATACATCAAGAGGTTCTTCAGAGCTTATATCCTGGAGTAGAAGAGTTCGGGTGTAGAGTATGTGCACAATTCACTTTTTAAAATTATGCCAAATTGTTTTCCAAAATGTTTATACAGTTTTACATGCTTACCTGTAAAGTGTGCAAAAGTTGTGGAGTCTTTCAGAGAACTAAGTTAGGGACTTGCATTGTTCTGCTGGTTTTCTTTTATTTTTTTAATATGGAAAATTTCTTATTCAATACCATTAGCTACCTCTTCCTAGGAGAAAATATTCCTACCTCCTATTTTTCTCACTTATTTTTTAATGAAAAAAAATTTGAGGGCACTCAAAATTTTGAGAATAGTGTTGTTTATAAAAGCTTTAAAAGTACTTTGGAATAAAGTTGATATTTTAGAAATTGCATTCTTTTCACAGACAATAAGTATGTTTAAACAAAACAAACACTTTCGTATTCCTTCATGTAACTAACTCTTTTAAAAAGAGAGAAATTTTATATTGACACATATGTAAACTAGCAGGGGATATGGAAAAATAAAAATAGATTGGTAGAAATAAGAATTATTTTTCTTTTAATGCAACAAATAAAAACCGGGAGAAAACAATGGAGAAGAAAATGTCGATAAGCTTTAATAATATAGATACCTATTTGCAATGTTAAAACAGGAACAGAAAAATTTGACTTTACCTCAATCACATTTTAAACTAATCTACATGTTTGTAAATTTTCTAACAGGTCTTTCTGTTCTGATCCCCAGCAATGAACATTTTACTTGATTTTTTTCTATCCCCTTCTATCTTTACATTTCTATCTTTATATGATTACATATGGGATTACAAATGTTCCTCTTTGTATTGTAAAGACAAAATAGCATTGAAAACAAGAAAAAAAGGGGGGTTGGAAACGACCCACGGGGATTGCAAAGCTGACACATTCACCCAGAATGTCTTTACTGTATCATATTCTTCAAATGCAGGTGGGATAACACTTTCATACTCCTGAGAGGAAGTTATATCCTCAGAAAGTTTCTAGCTATTAGTAGTGTTTTTGTTTATGTTAATTCTGTTTGGGGGACCTTTTTAAAAACTAATATTAGTTTATTCTTCCTAATATATGTCTGGGAAGATGCCTGTGATAGATACAGCATAGTCCAAAAGTTGAAGTTCATTAATAATTGGAATGTTGTGGAGTATGAAGTAATGAATACTAATTACTCCTTTCATGTCTGACAGTTCCCTGTGGACCAATACATCAGCCCAGACTTTAATTTGGTTCTAGTAATGGTTTCGTCAATAGCACATTAAATCTGTGTTTGAGAAGATATACAGTTGAACCTGACCCACATAGTAGATGCTACTGTCATAAAATGGCCACAGGCTGACAACAGCTGGGTAATTACAAATAATTAAATCCACCAAACTCCAGACAATCCTAATTTTAAGTAAAATATATCTTATGGTATCAATCGACAGAAAACATATCTGGGAAGATTTATCAACATGTACTTTTTCCAGAGCAAATTTACAGGCTCACATATTAGAGAAGTTGCTGATCTGTGAAGCATCTTCATAAAATTATATCTCTTTAGTCTTTCAAATCTCCCCAAACATTATTGAAGTAGCTTTTTACTTTAATTTTAGCTGGAGTAACCTTATTGCAAGATGTATTTTGAATGGTAAATATATTTGTGTTTCTTAGCATATAAATATTTTTAAAGACATTGTATACTTTTTTCTACATGTATTTTCAGAGAATTATTTTTACTAATAGTCTTCAAGTAGCATCCCCTAGAAAGAAACTTAAAACTAAGAAATATTAGTGATGTGATATAAATTTCTATTTTTATAGAAATAATAAAATGAGAGACAGTATTTTACAGATATTTATTTTATAATGACTACATTTCCTAAAAGTTGTGCTGAAATTAATAAGAGGAATTATCTTAGCAAGTTTCCAGCTTGTTAAGTATGATCGTGTTGCTGCTCTTGGTGTTGATGCCATATGATTGCATTTTAGTTGATTATAGATCTATTTTGAATGAGGTCTTGGATGGGATTTAAGATAGAAACATGTTAATTCCCACGGTGCAGTAGAACGGGCTCTCTTGAGCTGGAAACTTATGGTTTTTAGACAATCTCTGGAGTTATGTAGTTCTCTCATTATGTCCTTGTGGGTAAGAATATTTTTATTTGTAAGTTAATTAATTCTCTCATGTAATAGAATTCAGCATTCTAGTCTCTCCCAACTTCTAAATTCAAAATAAAGTTTAATTGCAGAAAAGACCTCCAACAACCTTCTGTCCCCAAATTCAATCAAGATTTTTTTTAAAGGATAATATTCAGGGTCCACAGCTAGTGCATGCAGACACAGTCATCTTGCTTATATTGTTTGACTTTATCTGAAAGTAAATACCAAACAGGCCACAGATTAAGACTGTTTAGATTTTCTTCAAAAAATCAATTTTCTTAAAAAAAATTTTTTTAAAGGCAAACAAATATAAACAACTATAAAAAGAACCTGAATTTATTTTTTTTCAGAGTACATTATATTTAAATATAGATGTATTGAAATATATATGATATACATATATACATACATATATATCATATATATTATATATATGTATATATAATATATATGTTATTGATGTAACTCAAAAGGGAAATAATCCACAATGATTTTCTTTTTTCGCTTCCTTTCTGATCAGCCGTACCTGGACTCTTGCAACATTAATCTTTTTTTTTTTTTAATTCTAACTGAAGTTTGCTTTTATCTCTGAAGGACGCTTTGGTTATAGTAATTGTAGGAAGCAGCACGACAATTAACTCATTTCTACTGAGGACTTTTCTTTCCTTTCTTTCCTTGAAAATCTTGCCACAGTGCCGCTTTCAGCCAAAACCTTTCTTGAAGAACTGGCTTGGACCAACTCGAGCAGTCCTTCCGCCCAGGTTGCTAGGTAACGCCTCCCCTCTGCCGAGTGCTACACAGATTCTTTCCGCTGCGCTCTCAGCCAGGTTAGAGCTCACAAATCTAATCTAGAAGCTTTTCATTTTAAACAGCAGGACATGCAGTAAGGCTTTTAGATGTCCACAGAAAAGTTTTTTTTTCCCCTTCTCCTGAGGTTTTTTTTTTTTCCCCCCCAACTAATGGGACTCTATTATTTATTTATCTCCAAACCCACCTGCTGTCTCTTTACCCTGACAAAATGGCTCTGATGAGACCTGGAGAATGGAATTCCTCATATTTGGAAAATCTGTTAACTATCTGGATTGTCCATCTTACGGTGAGAACCTTCAATATAATAAAACAATATCTTAGGAAATTCTTTCCAAACAGTATTGTGAGAATGTTTTGCAAATCTTTTTAACAACAGAGTCCTATTAAAATAGTAACTATTCCTAGTAAAAAAACAAACAAACAAAAAAACAAACAAAAAACAAACAAACAAACAAAAAACTTTGATCTGCCACAGAAGCAAGTCTTTATTCTAAATTGAAGACGCTATTTTTCCAAGTTTAGTTTTAGACGGCAATAAAAAATGATGATGTTTGTTCAGGTACTCAGAATATCTGATCACTAGAGAAGTTTATTTAGGTTTTTATGACCCAAGACATGGCATTTTCAACAGTAGCTACACTAAATCTACAGTTCCAACAAAAGTAAAAGATACTTTTTTAGTTTCCAGACATGGACCTTAGAAATAAGACGTCCAGATGATAATCTAAACTTCAAATAATCATCTTGGTTATGTTGAGACAATACTGCCTCTCTCAAATCACAGAGGTTCTAGCTTTCAGGTAAATTTGAAAATTGGGAGAAATGTTTCCCTATGTCTGTCACAGAAATGCTGTGATCATTAGCCAAGAAATCATTTTCAGGTGTTTTCATTGTAAAATTTGCATATCAATTCTCAACAATAATGACCTTCCGTGACTTGAAGAAATTAGGAATATTTTCATCCCAGGACAAATTTTGGCTAGATTTTTAAATAAACTTTCGAAAGAACTTTGAAATTCCCAGTGTACCTGATTTTTATGCAAACGTGGCATGTGGAAGACTGAATTTATAATTAATCTGTACATGATTGTCTTTATTATACAATACTCCATTCTGCTAAGTAGTAAGAATTTTGGCACACTTAAAATATACTTTCTTTTCCTGAAAGCCAGGAATTTAAAAATTTTTATGTAAATTGATTAATTTTTTATAAATTCAGTAATTCATTTTATGAAAATATCTACCAAAAATTATAGCTTTTGGATTAGGGCTGGGCACCTCGATAATCATTGCTCTTCTTCATAAACCAGGGCAGAATTCCCTATCAAAGATCAGCAGGCCTTTTTCTTTGAGCTATGTCTTTATATTTTTTTCTCTGATGCCCATAGATTATTACTGAATCAGTTATATTCTCTCAGTACCCTCTTGTGATCAGAGGTCAGACAGGTTGACAGAGGTTGGGGTTGCAAACTGTCACCATCAGACAGAGCAAATTAACCTTCAATCTGATGCAGTGAAGTGAACTTTATGCTAGGAGTCTAGAGACCCAGGTTCTAGTCCCTGCTCTGCCACTAAGCTATGTGTCCTTGGACAAGTCATAAATTCTTTGGGTCCATAAAAAGAGATCAGCTGAATGATTTCTAGAGGCTCTTGCTTTAAAATTATAACTCTGCTAGGCAAAACAGAATATTTTTGACCCACCCTATCTCCTATCCAATTAAACCATGTTGTTTGTACTGAGAAAAAAAAAAATTTCAATTTTGAGGTCTTATAATTAGTCTTTTGCCTCCAAACCAGCAATTCTCAGAGCCAATTAGAAATGGAGCAGCAGGAGCTCTCTCCCTTGAGGGGAGGTATAAACCCTCTGGGAGGTACTCCACACAAGGTCCAGACATTCCTGCCCCCTTTGATTTTTACGGTGATGCAGTGTCAGGGGACAGTGTTCTGTTCTCAGGAGCATGGAGCTGGAAAATAGGTTAAGAACTACTGTTTTAAGAAAGTAGCCACACTTCCAAATTTTATGTTGTTCTTTTTACACCTGTTGTTGCTTCTCATTGGAGTTTAAGTTCAAGAGCTCAGCTGCCTTCTTTGGTCTAGAAGTCATGACCTCTGGATTTGTGTCTTTCACAGAAACAACAACATGATTGTTTGCTTTTCCCACCCCTCTAGTTAACGCCATTGTTTTTTGGATCCTTCAAATCATAAGAGAGCATTAGCAGTCCATTTAATTTTCCCAGATAAGAGATTAACCAAAAATTAACCTAGCAGCAATGATAAAACCCACTGAGTCATTATATAGTTTTTGCCTTTCATAGATCATAAACACCCCAATTGAGGATAATTTACTATCCCTGGGAAATCTAAGCCTATAAAATAATGTTTCAGAGCAAAATATAAAACCAATTTTATAGGCAGACATCCTTTTCTTTCTATCAGCATAGCAGAGTCTCCCATCCCCACCCCCAATTAACTGTCTCATCACAGAGAAATCTGCTCATCTGTCCCTCGAGCAGATAGATTTCTGGTTCTCAGACTGTGAATGCTTCAGGGTATATGTAGATGTGTAAGGGGGATTTAGAGCCAGAGTCACCTCTGAGTCTTCTTATAGAGCATTGTTTTAACTGAGATATTTGGTTAAATACATATTTAACCAATTAAAAGCTTTTTTCGCCTGCACCCAGAAGCAAAATCGTCAGCCCCTCATGATCCACACTGGCCAGTCTCATGCTTTTTTCCTTGAAAGCGTAGGGAGAGGAAGCACAGTAGTGTGTAGGGGCTGACTGGGAAAATTGTAGCTTGGTGTTCTTGGGTAATCAGGTGGGATTTGCTGCTGTCACTCTGAGGGGAGCTTACTCTAACTGGTGTGATCCTCTAGAGTGGTTCTTCATGAACAGCCTGTCTTGGTAAGGCCTGTGAGCTAAGAATGGTTTTTATTGTTGTTATTTTTATCTTTGATTTTTTTTTCGGTTACAACCACATACAATATTGTATTAGTTTCAGGTCTACAACATAGTGATTCGACATTTATATAACTTACGAAGACCTACAAGGAGTTTTAAAGGGTTATCAGTAACAAGACTGTATGGCAGAGATGTATGTGGCCTGCAAAGCCTAAAATACTGTCTGGCTCTTTGCAGAAACAGTTCTCCAACCCCCTGCTCAGGAAGGATTTCTCCCTGAGGCCTGAACACCTGTGCCTTTCAAAAATGTTAATCACCTTGCTAGGGGCTTGTTTTGATTGGCATGCACACACACACCCTGCACACAAACCTCAAAATTAGTCTGACTTCTTACCGCAGTTCCTAATACTGCCACAATGAGCTGTCCCATTAGACAACAATAATGAAAATTTAGCCTTGATTTAGTCAGTGTTCTTCATTTAAATTTAAATGTTTAAAGCGTAAAAATGTTTAAATTCTCTTTTTACCTGGGCATATAGGTTAGTGGTTAAAAGAGGAAGATTATGAAGTACGAACTCAAACCCAGTGAAAATTCATGAGCAGATGAAAAAAAATTCAATCTGAAGTGAAGAAAGGTTGCGAACAGACCTGGCATTTCTCTGAGACACTGCCAAGGGAGGAATGCATTCAAACTCAGATGGCAGTAATCAGAAAATCACAAGATGTACACAGACGTTGATTTAGAGTATGAGTTTTATTATTGTGGAGATGTAAATGAGTATAAACTTTAGTATCTCTTCTGTGTGAGAGCCCCAGGTAGTAATTACATGAAACCTTCACTCTTGAAATTTTCCCTTAAAAGCCAATCATGCAAATCTTGACATCTAGGCCAACAGTGAATAATGCTAGCAAAGGAAGATTTTCTCAAAGCTTACTTGTGAGATCAATTTTGGAAATGACTGGAAAGGGAAACTTAAGTAATGAGAGAAATTTTTATGATGCTCTCAATGTAGATATGATTGAATATGTTTTCAGTCAAAAAGAAGAGGCTTACCTAAGAAAAGTATTCTCATCAAATAAGACCATCCTGTGAAATACCTCATTATGCTCAAAAGTCAGGCATGAATCTCTGAGAAACTACAGTTAGCATGATTAATTACCTTATAGATTGATAATAGCTCAAATATTATTGATTGACCTGATAAATCTCTTATTTTTCACATACATACAATTTAATCATTTAAAGTGAACAGTGGTTTTTAGTATATTCACAGCATTGGGCAGCCATTACCACAGTCAATTTTAGAATTGAAACTCCTAAGCAACCACTAATCTACTTTCTCTCTCTATCAATTTGCCTATTCTGAACATTTGCTATGAGTAGAATCATATAATACCTGGTCTTCTGTGATTGGCTTCTTTCACTTGGCATGTTTTCAAGGTTCATCCATGTTGTTGGAGGTATAAATACTTTCTTTTTATGGCCAAATACTATTCCATTGTTTGGATATACCACAGTTTGTTTATCCATTCATGCGTTTACAGACATTTGGGTCGTTTCTACCTTTTAGCTATTATGAATACTGCTATGAACATTCGTGTACAAATTCAATGTGGACATATCTTTCCCATTCTTTTGGTTATGTACCTAAAGTAGAATTGCTGGGTGAAGTGGTAACTCTATATTTAAGATTGTGAAAAACTGCCAAACTGTTTTCCAAAATGATTGCACCATTTTATATTCCCATCAGCAGTACATGAGGGTTCTAATTTCATTCCATCTTTGCCAACACTTGTTATTGTCTGTAGGGTTTATTATTATTATTATAGCCATCTAGTAGGTATGAAGTAGCACCTCACTGGGGCTTTGGTTTGCATTTTGTTGGTGACTAATGATGTTGAGCATCTTTTCAGGTGCTTATTAGCCATTTGTGTATGTTCTTTGGAGAAATGTCTATTCAGGTTTTTTGCTTATCTTTTAATTGCTTTTTATATGCTTGTCACATGTAGGCATTTAATATATATTTATTGACTGAACAAAGAATGAATGAATCAGTACGTAAAATTTTATACCCATAATGCCTATTATGAGAGAATAATAATGTTTGTGATAGCAGAGACTATGCTTGTCTTGGTAACAGTTATATTCCCAGGGCCTAGCAGACTCTCTGACAGCCTGGCGCAGTGTCGGTGTTCAGTAAGTGCTTGTTGGTTGCAACATGTTTCATGATAGAAACAAATAACTGAAGAAATTATCAATAAGATACATGATTGTTTAATGAGCATGATATCAACTGGAAAATATGTGCAAATGTGGAACAGATAGTATCAGATCCATGACCTATAAAACAAGAGCTCAGAGCCGCTGTACTCACTAGATACACTAGCAGCCACTGCCTGATTGATTTATAACAATTGGCCTATGGTTCATTCATCTCTTGATATTCCCAGTATTTCTCTTTAACAGTGACGTGAATACTCATTTTTTTTTAAGGGAAGTATGTATCAGTACAGATATATACTGGCTTAGAAGAGGATTCCTACTTGAATTACTCTTTTTCTTTCTGGAGAAAAAATTAAACAGGAGGTTTTGACAAAGTTAAAAACAGACCAAAACTAGATAACATGAATGAATTCACCATTTTATTTAGTAAAGAGTATCTCCCACAGTAGCTTGTTTGGCAGATCTTTTTCAAGTTTGTGAAAGCTTTTGTTACAAATATAAGATTATTACAATGGGAAAAAATTTGAGAGTTGAGTGAAGTCAGTAGGTCATGAAGTTGATCAATCTTTAGAGATTCTTAGCTATAGTAATTAAAGCTGTAATGAGTGAGTGATTTGATTTAGTGATTTAAGAAAATAATGATTTTTAAACAATATTTATAGAATATAACAAATTGTTTTATAAAAATTTATTCAAGATATGGTTCCATAGTGTAGTGGTTAGTACGTCTGCTTGACATGCAGGAGGTCCTGAGTTTGTGCCCCAGTGGAGCCACAGACCACGGTCTACAGCCATGCCACCCTGAACAAGCCCGATGTCTGATCCCAGAAGCTAAGTAGGGTCGGGCCTGGTTAGTACTTGGATGGGAGACCACCTATGAAGACGAGGTGCTGTAGGTATAAATAATAAGAAGAATAATAAAATAAAATAAAAATTCATTCAAATAGAGTGGCCAGTAGATCAGATACCCTTTCCTCGTCATATGACACAAGAGATTTAATCTCAGGGCAGGACAAAATTATAAAGCATCTATCGATAGCAGCTGAAAATTTTGCCACATTATGGTATTCTGGGTATCTCTCCTCAAGTTAAAAAAAAATTGTTGCAAATATTTTGACATTTAGTAAAAAGGAACATTGCCCGAATGCCAGACTTATTATACAATGTCTTTCTTTTGAATCTATCTAATTTTCTAAAATTGATAAACTGAGTGAAATAACGTCTCACCTGTAAGTCAGTGAGATAACTAGTAAATATTTTTTTCTCACAGTTATGTAAAATATTTAAATTAAAAATAATAAGGACTCTGGATAACATTTTATCATTATGATGATACCTCTGTTATTAAAATACTTTTATGCTAATAGGGAGGAATCCAGAATTTTTGTGAGTATTTAAGATACAATAGACTGAGAAGACACGCCTTGCCTCATTCCCCACTCCCCCTCCCCCTGGCTGCTTCTATGAATTTTCACTCCTGCGCAACTCAGGCCATTTTGACAAGAGTTTAAGCAGTTCCAGTATTTGTGGCTTCTGCCTGTCTGACAGGTGAATTTAAAAACTCCCCTTTGCTAGATCCTCATAGCAGGCTCCTGGCCAACAGCAGGACACAACTCCACTGCACCACAGTGCTGGGGCCCGGGAACATCTGCCTCAGCCTCGCTCTCCTCCCGTACTGGGATCTCCTGTCAGTACTTCCATTGCCAGAGGCCATCCAGAACCCGGGGGACATCAGAGCCTAGGTGATTAAAGTCCTTAGAAGTTAGACTCCAGCAACTGAGAAAGAAAAATTCAGGCCCTCTCCTCAGAGCTTTGCTTGCAATTACAGCAACCACCTCAGTCCAGTTTAAGCAACACCAGAGACTGTGTTACAGTGCTACAGGGTGTCATGGCAATGGAGGTGAAAACGCAGCCAGGCTTCAAGGCAGATGGGACCCGGCAGTCTGTAACGCAGAACATGCTCCCTTTGCATGACTTATCTGTCTAAATATTGGTTTAATTATTCTCCCTTGGGAAACCAGGAATGTCTTTGTCTGCTGATTGTTTCACCAGGAGAGTAGAGTGACTTCAACACAAGCATTTAGGTTCCAGTTCCAACTCTCCCTTCTCTATGCCCCCATCCCAAATCCTGGAGTAGTGTACTCTGATTGGAACAGCTTGGATGAAGTGCCCACTCCTGGTCTCCATGGTCAGGGGAACAGGGACACCAGATAGAAGCACAGTTGCTGAGAGCCACCTCTGTGCAAGACAGAGCGAAGAGGTACACGATCCACGCGTTCCACACAGGAGGCTCCTTAAACTTCGCTTTTGAACCAGTGCCAAAAAAATTGGGAAGTAATTTTAAGTACGTCTGTATATTTAATATAGATATAAATTTTAAACACCTGTACACAAATATATGGAAACATATATATACTAAGTTTATCCTTTAAAAATAACAGTGTTCAATATAAAATTGATCACAGAAAGTATGATAGAAGGTACTTTATATGATTTATTGTATTTAATTGTTATAGCAACACTGAGAGATAACTACTATTATTACCAGCATTTTACATATGAGAAACTTAATCATGCAAACATTTAGTGGATAATCCCTGTTCTTCCTGTGCTTTAAGGAAAACGAGAATAACTGAAAAATCTTCAGTCACCCAGTGTGACGGCCTAGATACATTATCAGAATACAAAAATGGAATGACGCCTCAATATTAGTTATGGATCAAGGGAAGCTCCTGAATGTCTATGTTATGTCCCCTTTAGGTATATCAAAATTGGAGATAAGGAATGTGAATTTAACAAGAACTTTCGTCTTATCCTTCACACAAAACTGGCAAATCCTCACTATCAGCCAGAATTGCAAGCTCAGACAACCCTCCTCAATTTCTCGGTCACAGAAGATGGTCTAGAATCCCAGCTGCTGGCAGAGGTGGTCAGTGTTGAAAGGCCAGATTTGGAGAAACTTAAGGTAAAAAATATGAACTCATTCACCAACACTTGCTTGATGCCAGACATACAAGTGTAAGATAGGGTTCCTGCCCTCCAAAATACTGCACTCTAATGAGAAAAATGAGGATATTTGTGAATAGTTAAACAACTCAGGTGTACACCTGATAAAGAAGGTAGTTAGGGTCTCCTGTTCAAAATAGGAGAATGATCCCTTTATCATTATGTAGCTCCTGATAATTTTCCTTGTCCTGATGTCTACTTTGTCTGAAATTAATATAGCTTTCTTTTTATTGGTGTTAGCATGGTACATCTTTCTCCATCTCTCTACCTTTAACCTGTCTATATCTTTAAAGTGGATTTTTTGTAGACAACAAATAGTTGGGTCTTGTTTTTGTATCCACCATGTCAATTCCTGTTATTTAATTGATATATTTAGACAATCCATATTCAAAGAGATTATTGATATAGTTGAATTAGTATCTCCCATATTTATCGTTGTCTTTTATTTACTGCACTGTTCCCTCTTCACTCCCTTTTTTTGGCTTTTCCTTTCTGTCTTCTCTGATTTTAATTGAGCATTTTATGTGATTCCAATACTCCTCCTCTCTTAGCATATAAATTATACTTTTTAAAAGATTTTAGTCGTTTCCTTAACATTTGTTGTATGTATTTACAACTAATCTAAGTCCACTTTCAAGGAACACAAAGCTGCCTCATGGGTAGTTCAGGTACCTTTTAACACATAATTCTCATGTGCTCCCTCTCATCCCTTATAACATTGTTGTCATTCATTTATTCATAAGTTATCATCACTGAATATACTGTGGCCTTTATTATTTTGTACAATTATCTCAGTTAAGAGTAAGAAAGAAAATATTTTACCTTCATTTATTCCTTTCCTTCCTTCCTTCCTTCCTTCCTTCCTGCCTTCCTTCCTGCCTTCCTTCCTTCCTTCCTTCCTTCCCTCCCCCTTTTCCCTCCCTTCCTCCCTCCCTTCCTTCCTTCTTTCCTTCCTTCCTTCCTTTCTTCTTTCCATCCATCCATCCATCCGTAGATCCAAGTTTCTGACCTATGTCATTTCCTTCCCTTAAACATTTCCCATAAGACAGGGCTACTATTGACAAATCGGCAGTTTTTGTTTTTCTGAAAAAGTCTATATTTCTCCTTTATGTTTTAGGGACAATTTGGCAGGATACAGAATTCTAGGTTGGTGATTTTTCCTTCAGTATTTTAAATATTTTACTCTGCTCTTTTCTTGCTTACATGGTCTCTCAAGAGAAGTTCCATGTAATTTTTATCCTTCATAGATGAGGTGGGATTTTTTCCCCCTGTGGCTTCTTTCAAGATTTTTTCCTTCGTCTTTGGTTTTCTGCAGTTTAAATATGATATACTTGGGTGTAGATTTTTTTTTTTTAATTTATCCTGCTTAGGATGCTATAAGCTTCCTGAATCTGTGGTTTGGTGAATGTCATTAATTCTGGAAAATTCTTAGCCATTGTCACCTCCAGTATTTCTTCCCCTTGTTCTCCTTCTTTTTTTCAGGTATTCCCATTATGTGTATGTTATACTTTTTCTAACGGCCCGACAATTCTTGGAAATTCTTTTCCTTTTTTTTCCCTCCCATTCTTTTTTCTCTTTGCTTTTCAGTTTAAGAAGTTTTCGTTGACATATCTTCAGGTTCACTAATTCTCCTTCCCTTGACTGTGTCCAGCCTTCTGATGAGCACATCAAAGGCATTCTTCATTTCTGTTAGTGCTTTTATTATTTTGTTTTTTTATTTCTAGCATTTCCTTTTGATTCTTTATTCGAGTTTCTGTCTCTCTTCTTACATTGCTCACGTGGTATGACTTGTTGCCCACTTTTCCCATTAGAGCCCTTAGCATATCAAGCATAGTTATTTTTAATTCCCAGTCTGATAATTCCAAAATCTGTGCCATATCTGAGTCTTATTCTGAGGTTCGCTTTATCTCTTCAGACTGTGTTTTCTCCCTTTTAGCAAAAACCAGATATGATATGTTGACTAATTTGAACTGAGGTCAATAAGGTTTTTGTGTGAGATTTTATGGATGTTTAGCTAGGCTTGAGTCTGTGTGTGATTTTTGCTGTAGCCATTGGTGCACAATCTTCAGTTTCTTCTAATGTACCTGCTTTAGTCTTCCCTGTGTCTTTGTATTTCCCTAGAAGCTGCTTCTTAAATAGAGCCATGTCTTGCAGCTCTCTCACTTGTTATACTAGAGTCTGATGTTGTAGTAGTAAGGTATTATGGATGGGGAGCATCCTGTAATCTCATGATTAAATCTCAGGGTTTTCTAGTAGGCCTAGTAGGCCTTTGACCTTCAGAACAGTTTCTTTTCATTTATCTCTATCTCTCCTCTGTGAGAAAGAAAGGAGGCTGAGTTATCCAATCAGGTCAAATAAGGTTCTAGTAAGGTAATTTTTCTTCAATGCAGGCTCTTGTTAAGAGAACAGAAAGCTCTTGCCATATTTTAAATGATTCCTTTCCTCTGGACATATTTCTAAATTTTGTTTTCCCCTTCCCATGCCCAAAGCAAGAATAGATTTTTTTTTCTGATCTTCACTGTGTAAACCCAATGAGTTTCCTAGAGATCAGCTGACAAAAGCATGGCAGGCTCCCTAAGACTGGGTCCTCAGGAGTTCTTAACGCTCAAGCTCTGCCTCCAGCAATTAGCCAGTTACTATTTAAATATTCCCGGTAAGCTGTGATTGTCTTTATTCACCCAGCTCTCCAGTTTTTAGGGTGGTAGTTTGCCCTGTGACCTCCGTTTTCTGATGGACCTAAGAAGAGTTGTGGATTAGTTTTTTCCCCATTGTGAGGATGGAAATGATGACTTCAAACTCTTTATATTTGAAGCAGAAACCCCGAAGCGTTTTCCTATAGAACAGATTCTTCCTACAGGTTCACGATGTTAAACGATTGTGGTAAATGTTCGTACTCTGTATCCTGGAGTGGAACCAGCTTGTAACATGCCTTCTGTTTTTTTGTTGTTGTTGTTTGCTTGTTTGTTTTTAATTTAAAATTGTGATTAGTACGGTTTTAACGTTAAGTGTGTGCTATTAGATATGAGTCCATAAAATTGATGATGAAGGAAACTGCTTAAAAACATGAATTGAACCACCATTTCTCAAACTGTTTTTGGTGGATGTTAGTTGGTTTTGACAAAGCACCAAAATGACTTCAAGATAGAGCTGAAGTATCTGGAGGACGACCTGCTCCTGCGTCTTTCTGCGGCAGAGGGGAGCTTCCTAGATGACACCAAACTGGTAGAGAGACTGGAGACAACGAAGGCGACTGCCGCAGAGATAGAGCACAAGGTAGGAAAAGGCAAGGGACACCTGGAGGGGTTGTTTCAATGCTCTGTTTGAACGATGTGCTTAGATGAAAGTATCGTCAAACTTGGTAATTTCTAAGAGGTTGGACTTAGTGTGGAATTCAAGTCTTCTAAAGTGCCCTTAAAAAGTGGACTGTGTGAGGCTCTGCATGGAGTTAGAGATGGCCAAACCTTGCGCTTCTCCTAATTCCTTAGAGATCCAATCATTCAGGTTAGTCTCTGTCAAACTATTATTTTTTCTGTGTAACCAAATTTGAAGAAAACTGGTACCTGCTGGTCTAAAATCTAAAAAGGCTCAGCATCCAGCTCTGGCAAACTGATATTGTACAGTCTCATTGGAGGTTTCCTAGTCTGTTGTACATTTTAGAGAAATACTTAGAGCTGAAGGTTTTTTTACGGGCCTTCAATAGTGGAAGACTGAGCAAGGAATGGTCTCCTGCTGTACTCAAATGCATTAGTCACCTTGGGAAAATTACATTTCCTAAAAGCCAGAGAGATTTTTCATTGAGTGGATTTC